>NW_017728933.1:1826027-1930325 GCF_001723895.1 Crocodylus porosus | reverse complement strand
ACTTAACCCATCAGTAACAGGAATTGTTCCTAATAAAGGGATTTTTGGGTGCCTGAGAAAAAAGGACTAAGTCTCAGCAGTGTCTCTGGCTTAATTATTTATGACAATGTTTGATGCTCTCATTACGAGGTCGTGTATGATCTCGGGGTAACGACTCCATCCTTCTAGATTAATAAATTATTGTGACACAGATAACTTTGGTAATTATGCCTTCTTTGGAGCCATAGAGATTACTTTTATTTATTTATTTATTTATTTTGATGAAATAGGTTGCTTGCAACACAGAAAAGTGCCCTCTAAAAACAGACAGTATTTTTATACTCCAGAGGCCAATTATTGTTTCTTTAGTAATTTTTATCCTGGTTTCTGCTTTGAGGGACTAAGACACATTATAATACATGGCTTATATGTATCTTGGCTCTATACATAGACCTCAGTGCAAAGGGTGTTGGTATTTCAGAGACAAACACCATGTCATTATGAGTGCAGTGTTTCAAAGCAGCCATTTTCAAACTCAAATATCTCTTTAATTTATTTATTAGATGTATTAAAATATTCATAGTATTTATTCTCAATTATCTTCTGTGAGGTAAGAAAGTACCTGTTACCTAAAAGCCAGTCAGAAGTTTCATTCTCTAGGAAACTGTGGCATACAACAACAACAAAAAACAACCTGAAATGTGGCAAAAGTTCAAAAATTGCTGGAAAGTAGAAATTCTGAGCAATCCGGATCCAAGAAAGAGTTTCTTAATGTCAGCATCTACAAGATCAAATGTTAGATAAACTATATAGATTAAATGAAATCCAGTGAAACAAAGCATGAGCATTTTGAAAAGAAAGAAAATTTTAAAAATTATTTCAAAATCTTCCCATGGGAAATCAACATTAAAAAGATTTTGAAATAATGTCTCTGCTTTACAAATGTATAAAGTGTAAGTGATTTGCCTATCCACAGCAGAGGTGGAAATTCAGTATACTTAACTGACAGCAGTTTCAAGCAGTGGTCCTATTTGAAGTAAAAGCCTTATTGTTTTAGGCACTGTACATACACTGCTATAATTAATTCAAAATTTACAAAGACAAGATGTGTGTGTGGAAGCAGGAGCACAACAGACCCAGCCACTTGCAACCTAATAAGTGCCCTGCCTCTGAGCACAGGGTCTGGAGGTAGGGCCTGGTCTACTTCTTGTCTAGGGCAGAACCTGCAAATTGAGAGTTGGCAGCTACAAAGTGGAGAATAAAAATTGGTAAAATGGAGGATAAAGGATTCAGTTGTCCAGACTTGCTTCAAAATGGCTCTGGGATTGCTTCAAGCTTTAGGGAAAACTTCTGAGTGGATTTTATTCTGTTTGTGCCAATTGGCACATCCCTAGAAGAGAACATGTTGCTGAAGATGCTTGTATTCAAACCTATCCAAGCCAGCACAAATGACTTGTGAGTTCATCCTCCATGGGGTACATGTACTGGGCAACCGGAGTCCCAGGCAGCAAGTGACAGCACTGAAGAAGTAGATACTCATGAGTTGATAGAAGAGATTTATCTTATCCACCATCCCCCTTCATTTCAGTGAGCAAAATTAATTATGTTTTGCCCAAGACAAAGGATACCTCAAAGGTGAAGGCACAAGCCTGGGAGTTGGAAGAGCTAATTCAATTCCCTACCATGCTACAGCCTTCCTGACTTTCACACTCTACCTGTGCCTCATATTCGCAACTGGAACGCAGTAGTAATTGTACAGTCCTACCAAACTGATGTGTTGCAATTATAAACACTAGCACTGATTTTGCAGTAGTGAGGTAGGGGGGAGGGCGTGCATGTGTCATACATAGATAAACCGACGGTGACACCAACTGATGGTGACAGCAACCCTGGGAGAGCTTTCCCCACTTGTAATTTAGATTTCTTTAAAATAACAAGAGTGGAGGAAGATGTAGGAAACTAAACAAAAAGCTCCAAGATGGCCTCCCTTCTGTGAATGTATTTCTTCATGTTTAAGACAAAATTACCTGTCCTTTTCATAATTATCTCCTTGACAGTAGGCAGCCCTGTATCACTGGAGTCTCTGCATTTAGCCAGGCATATTTATAATTAGAGTCTAGTATCAAAGAACATTTTTAAAAGGTTTCTTTTGGTCTAAAGGTTCCACTTTGCTTTTTACCCTGTTGGTGCCAGTCTCCTCTTGATGTCTCTCTGCGTGACGCCTGTGGAGGAGGACCTGGACTCAGGCAGTGTCCTTGTGCAGGGAAAATTGTGCTCCTGCTTTGTTTGCCAGAACGTTTTTCTCTGCTCTCTCGGATGAACTTTCCCCTCTGTGCCTTTCTCAGAAGCAGTGCAGGAAGTGCAATGAGAGATGAACTGAGAAAATTGATCTTATTTGCCCTCTGCCAGCCACATCTTAGGCCTGGGTCACAGCTGATGAGAAGAGGATTCAGCAAAGGAAGCAGTGCACTTGGCTATCTCCTCTGAAAAACAGAGGGCTCACTGCGATGCCCTGCTATTTAGACACTGTGCATATTAATCCATAAGCTGGTTAAGAGGGTGCTGTCTGCATTAGTCACTTCCCCAATGTACTTGCAGCATCTGATCATCCCTCTCTTGTGCCTTTGATATTCTTTCCCTTTAACCGGCACAATAGAAGTTAGTAAGTTTAGTATTTAACTGCAGCTGCTCTTTCTCCTTTGAATACAACACTGTGGTGCTGAGCTTGTTTCACCTGATCCCTGCAGCGCTGCTTTTCTTGGCCATCCTCTCACAACAGGGCAAAAAGCAGATTTATGGAGCAATAGTGCTCAAAAACGTTCCCACTGGAGTAGGTAACCATGCAGAGGGGGAGTCACCCGTGGTCTCCGGCAGGCAGCATCGCTTATTTTGAAGCACCCATTGGACACAGCCTATAAAAACTCAGAGCTCAGGCTGAGAGTTTTCCAAAGAGCCCTGAAGGAGTTAGGTGCCTATATCTACTTGGAGTAGTAAGATAACCAACTCTTTTGGGCTCCTGTGAAAATCCCAGCTTTCACATTCTTTGAAGCACCGTGGGATCCGCTTACACTCCTGTAGTTTTCCATCAAGCAGCAAGCCCATTGTTAAGGATTAAGTTGTGCCCCAACTTGGTTCAATATTGTGCTCAGCAAGAAACATTTGAAGGGTGGGGGATGAGCAAAAGGATTCACTCTAGGTAACTGTGAACACTAGTTACTGTAGCTGGCATGCATATTCTATGGCTAAGAGCATCTTTAAAATGCTGACCAAGTCAAGCTAGAAATAGGGACGCAGCCTGCAAAAAATGCAGGGGACGGAACATGCAAGGAAGTGAGGTAAAAAACCAATGAATATAGTAGCAACTCAGTGGGCGCATCTACACATGCATTTGATCTGGGAGCGTTATCGCTCCGTGCCAGCCCCTCATTCCCAACACTGGTGCTGGGAGATCCTCATCTCCCAGCACCAGCTCCATGACCATGGGGCGGGCATTGGAGGACCCTTATCTAAGGAAGACAAGGGTATCCCAGCGCTCGCCCTGCAGTTTCAGAGTTGGTGCTGGGAGATAAGGCTCTCCCAGGCTCCTGCTCCCCATCATGATCTGGTTTGGAGCTCCCTGCTGCCAGGTCAGGGAGACACAGTCCCCACCTGGGCTTGGGTGGAGGAGCCCACCCTGGCAGCAATCTCCCACCCCTTGGTAGATGGCTGATCGAGAGCAGATTTGCTGCCTGTCAGTTGTCTACATGAGCACTACTGCACCGTTACTAATTGAAAGTGAATTTGCTACTTCCATGATGTGCATGCTTGCTTTGCAGTAAACTACACTACTGCAGTTGTTTTGTATAGATGCATATTTGTACAGAGCATATTTGTGGGAGAAATCAGGAGACCTGGGCTCTACTCCCAACTGTCTATCTGATCTACTTTGAGATGATGGACAAGTCCTATCCCTTCTCTGTCCATCCTTAACCTTTTCTCTCTTATGTAACTGAAACCAGAGCCATGTCTTATTCTTGTTATGTATTGTTTGAACTGTGGCAACAATTAGATTAGAGCCCCATCAAGGGCAGGGATTTCTATAAGAGTACCAAAAAGCTAGTTCCTTCCCTTCCCCAAAAAACAACACACAGTGCTGATCTCAGCTAACACCTGCAGGAACTAGCACAACAGTAAACCACCCACTTGTAAAGATACTGGTCAGAGTTTTTATTTTTCCAGCAACTCTTTATTCACATCTTGTACAAATTGTGCATGCTTATTAACAGTTTGAGAAGGTGCCTGTTAGGATCAAATGAGAAACTAAGGCTGTGCGAAGCTTCAGTCCCCGATTCAATTTGGCGGAGATTTGACCCAATTCAGTGGCCAAATCTCTGAAACTGAATCAAATCAGAGGGCCCCTGAATCTCTCTGAATTGATTCGGAGGGTTCCTATTCAATTCGGGCATGGACGCAGCTTTAAATGTTTTTTGTACATATCTTTCAGTCGACTTCCAGGTCCGCGACTGGTGCCTCCTGGATCTGGGGGGGCACCCAGGGTCCCCCAGCAGCTGATCGCCGAGCTGAGAGAGCACAGGGGAGAAGGGGGCAGTGTGTTCCCTGGTGGACCCAGAAGTGGACTGGAACTACTTCCAGTCCACTTCTGGGTTTGCTGCTGAGCACGTGGGGGCCCTCCCTGCACTCCTGCGGGACGCTCCATCTGCCCCAGCATCGCAGCATTCACAAGCTGCACTGGTACCTTGAGGTATGTAGAAAAAACATTTAAAGCTGTGTCTGAGTCCGAATCGCTGATTCTCCGAATTAGCATCAAATTTTCATATTCCGATTAGGCCAAATCGAATCAGGGACAGTGATCCGAATCAACAAACTGAATCACTGTCCCTGATTCAGGCCAAATCCGAATCTGAATCCAAATTGAATAGGGCCCACTTTGCACACCCCTATGAGAAACTATAAATGGTATTTAGCAGGGAGGACAGTCTACAAGGTAAATAATATTTTTTTACAACCATTTATAAATACATATTTACCCTCCAAAAGGCATCTTTGGTCTATTAGCTAAACACATTACCGACACATACAAAAAATTGTAACACATAAGCGAACACCTCCTGTGAACATATTTACTTCCATGGGAGACTAGAAAACCCCCTAAAATTGTTTTGTGTATTACATATATTTGTTAAGAACAAATAAACAAAATCCTTACTTTATAATCATTTAAGAGAGAGACTCAAATCACTCCCAAGGAACTATTTTCTGAGCTGCCCTATACACAGTGCTATATTTTACAGTATAACAAGTCCCTAGAGCATCTCCCCCCTCCTCCCCCCATCTTTGCAATAACGAGAGGAGCTATTCACTGGAACATAAACACTCAATTCAATGAAAAACTCCAGGATTTCACTTTTTTTTGTTAGATGAAAAATGAAACAAATCTCTTATATTATTATTATTATTTATTAAAGTAAAAAAACAAAAAAAACTCAAAGCAAGCAAGCAAAAACAAGACATTCACTCCTGTATAACCAGAAGAGATGGGGCTGAACAGTGGAAACCTGCATGCCAACTTCCTCAGAGTCACAAAAATAAAAAGTCTGGTTCATATGCAGGACAGGACATAATTTTCCACGGTTTGCCTTTCAGAAGTGACACCCTGCAGATACATCCTGCAACCAATGTCTTGTGCTGTAGAGATCAGTCTGTGACTTGTCCTCCCTCTTTCTTTGTCTCTGTATGTTTCTTGCATCTAGTGCTGGCCACTTCTGGCCACAAAGATTAGGTGTTTACAGAAAGCAATCCATCAGGATGACACAAGAAATTTTGTGGGAGACGCCTGTTCTCGCACCAACAAGATAGGCAAGCTTTCAAATGCAATGCATTTTACTTCAGGACTGCATTCACAAGCTTGCCTAAGTCTATCTCAGTCATGCATTTGGCCCAATAAAAGGCATCTCCCATGAAAACCCTGTCTTTTGCATATTTCCTGGACTATCGTGGCTGCAACATCCCTCCAACACTACCAGCCAATTAGTAACCCAGTTTCAATTTAGGCCTTAGTTGTGCTGTACTGGACTTTGGCATGTTTTAGAAGTGGACAGATTAGATATGTATAGGTTGTATCTGGTTCTCCACATCTGTGCACACACACAAATACGCACGCACACAAATGCACAGACACAGTCGACTGTTCTCACCTCCAGATAATTCCCTAGTGCACCATTTCCCAGGAGAATTCGAATCCTAAGGGAGAGGTAGCACGTGGAGTAATGGAAAAATCTCTTGCAGAGAAATCCAAACTAGAACTGACAGGCAACTGCTTCCTTGTCCTTTTAGCAACTGTCCTCATTTAAGATTTCTAAGATTCATCTCCCAGCAAAATATGAAGTTAAACGTGGCTAAGGAAGAAAAGAACAACATACTCATGCATATATATTCCATGTGCATGGTTATGAATTGTCCTTTAAAAGACTGTATAAAAGAACAATGCTTATTCTGTTTATTCCGTGGGTATCATAACAGGGGCTGATTCTGGCAGCAAAATATTAATTCATAAGATTCACATTCCAGCCATTTTTAGCATGCTCTCTTGTTCCTGATTATCTCCTTGTGTGTTCATGCTTCTTAGCCTGGGTGTTATTGGGAAAGCTCTGAGCTACTCTGCAGGACAGAAGAAAGGCTCATTTACTTTACTGTAACAGCTGTAGTAGAATTAATATTGCTGTCATTATATTAGCTTAGGATGGCACAAAGCACTGCTTTTGCATTGCATACTGATACAGTAACGCAGGAGAAATAGGGAAAAGCAAGATGGCTATCAGATAAGACTTTATGACAAAATAAGGGTACGTGCACATGTTTGCCATACCAAATCCACAATCACGGAGCTTATTTAGGTGGCATGATCATAGATCATATACAATGTGCACATACTCACCTGTGCTGGGAACCCAGTCTAATTTAGTCACAGTTGTGGGAGGGATGGTTGGGATCAGAGGGCCTACTGAGTCTGCCAAAGAGCGGCTGAAGGATCCAGGGCTGGGGCTGGCAGAATTGGTTGGGGGAGAGGCTGGTAGATCCACAAAGAGGTTGTCCATTAGGGGTGAGAGGGTCAGGATCCTCAAAATAGCTTGATCAGGGTAGAAGTAGTGCAGGAAAAATGGAGCCCTGGAGCTGGGGTGAACAGCTAACCCATTCCCGATCTAAATTAGTTCCCCTCCTCAGCAGAACTAAGTTAGATCAGCAATTTTTTGCATAATCTAACCTCCCCACACGTCTGCACAGATCGGCACTTAGATTGACCTAACCCTAGTTAGGACAAGCTAAGTGTAACATTTGCACGTATGCTAAAGAGATGGAAGTGGAATCTCAGAAAGAGCAAAGTTTACCTGGAAAAACATCCTCAAAATTTGTACTGACTGAGGCAACACATAGACACCTTGAACCACCTGGTTGATGAAACTATAGCTTTAAATAAAATCTGGATCAGAATTGAAATAATTTATCTAAATCCCTTCCCTTAAATATTATTATTCTGGATATAAAGGTGTTTCGGACCTTATTTCATGACAACCACCCCAACACTTCTCAGCAGCAGTATTCCCAACCCCAAAGTGAAAGTAAATAAAGACATGCACACATAACATGAAATAATGAGATAGACATAAGAACCCACAATCATTTTATATTTAAAAAGTAGAATTTTTTTGTGCTGCTTCTGATCTGCCTGTTGATTTTTTAGCTTACATGTTTCTTTTTCCAAATGATGCTAGCCCATCTGTAGCAGAATTTTACACAAAACAAAAAAATTTTTGGTCTGGCGCAGTTTTCTGCCATTGGATCTCATTACATTTTGCAACAGAGGTCACTATTATTCCTATTTTACAGGCAAATTAAAGCACAGAAGAGAAGCAACTTGCTAAAGATAATCTAGCACCAAGGTGGCAGAGTCAGACACAGAATGAAAGGTGTCCTGAATCCTGATCCACTGCACCATCCATTGGACAATATGCACTCCTGGACTTGACCTTGTCTTCTAGCAACCTTGTTCACACCAAGGTAAATGAGATCACAATCAAGCCAGTTGGCTTCAATTCCATTTGGGTGTAAAGCATTTTGAATATTCTTAATTTAGATTGTGCAGCAATCCAAATGCATTGCTGGCTGGCTTGTTTTAGGAGCAGTGTAACTAGGTGGATGAGCAAGGGTGTGCCAGTGTGGGCCCCCCTTCCCACAGAAGTCATTTCTCATGACAGGCACAGCCCCATACCCAGAAGAGTATCTGAGGTGAAGGGAGGCAGAGTGATGCCCCCAATCTGGGTGGATTTACCATGGGAGGGTGTGGGGAGGGAATGGGGCACCAGGAACAGCCCCCAGGGAGCCCACACCACTGCCTGTCTCTCTGCTGCTGCAGTAGCCCAAGCCCAGCACCACCGCCTCCACCCTCTGCCCCCCGCTGCCCGCCCCCCCATGCCTCCTGAAAGAGCTCATTACACCTTTGTGTTTCAGTATGCTTTTAATTGCAGAACAGACACCTTCCCCTTAAGGAAATAAGCATCACTCATTCTTCCTCAACCACCTCATGTTATTTGCTCTGGAAATTTGTTCTGCTAATAAGTACCTTCAAACCCAAACCACTCCCATTTCTTAAATGCGTCTAGTTTTTGATGCCTGAAGAGGTTACTTTAAGTGAAAGAAAGAACTGTCCAGGAATCCAAATCCTCTAAGTTCATTTATGCCTACAATGATAACTCTTTATGGTCAAAATCTCAGAATACCGTTTTACTGTGACTTTCTTAGACAAGGTTGGAGTTAATTCTCATGCCTCTGCACAGAAACCTCTAGACTGGTTTTCTAAATATCCTTCAGCTCTTTATAAGAAGGTGTTCCCCCCCCCCATGCTATCCAAAAGCTCATGAAATAATTGTTCTCTTTCCAGAAAAACTTCCATTGTTTGCCCTCAATAACTGTTCTTATCCCAGAAAAATTGGACCCTAAGATCAAGTCCACTGCCTTGTATAACTAAATATGGCTGAATCACAAGGTTTAGCTGCAGCGAGCAACACAAAGCTGAGTCACAGCGTTCTCCAATACAACCATCTGTGGGACGTAGCATTGTGGCTTAGGCAAAAAGAGCAGCAGTGCATGAGAGCTTAGGACAGGAAAGACACATTTCTGAATAGAGTCAAACAATAGCGGGCATGTAAGGACTTTAATTAAAAACTCTGGCTTGGGAAGTCTAAAAGTGTTAATTTCAGAGGGAATTCTGCCCCATTGAAGTCAATGGATACTTTGCCATTGATCTGAGGGAGGTCTCGCTTTTACCCTCATAGAAACAGACACAGAGAAATACTAAGATACATTCTGTACTTCAGCAAGGTATACAGACCTTTAAATACAGGAGGGTGTTTAACTCAGTCCAGTTTTAAGCAGGCAATATTTCAGAGCCATTGCATTGCGAAAGAAAGAGAAATCCAAAGCAATAACTTGCCCTATTATAACCTACTACACTTCCTCTTCATCTTTAATTTATCTTCCTGCCTCTACTCCAGGAGACAATCCTTCATTACGGCTGATGAAAAATTCAGAAGACGTGGCAGAGAGGCTGGAAGCAGCCCAAGAAAGAATGATTAGGCAAAATAAGTATTTAGGCTAGGGCTGACTAAGTCACTGGGCCAGAATCATTTCAGCTGAGTCAGGGAAGTATAAATCACACCTCCCTGCACCAGAGGTTTCAGGAGGGATTCGCCGAAGAAAGAAGAGGTGGTTTTACTTCCACCACCTCTCTTCAAGCTGTACAGCAGGCCTTGCTAGTAGAAATTGCTGAGGTGAATATGTTTATAACTACCATAGGACCAAATAGTTGGGCCACATCCCTTCCTATGCTGCCACTGTTTGCCTGCCACGGCTCTCCACTTGCCGCTTTTCACTGCCACTGTCTCATAAGTGGACTTTCTAATAGGGCCTCCCACAAGATGCATGGCAGCAGGCTTTAATATAAACCTCAGCTGTAACTGGCCCGTACCGTTCTTAGACGGGACGGCTGGATTGATTAAACGGTTCTGCTGAAATATCAATCCTCTTGTCCTGATCTGCGCTTGTAACAAAATACTGTGGCTTTAAGTCACAGAACACACTGGAGCCTTTAAAAAGGCTGTGCCGCAGCACGGGGACGTTGGGCTGCCACGTCCACCCCAGCTTGCTAACTACACGGGCAGGTTCTGTGTAGTAAAAGCTCTTTGTCCCTATGCCGAGGTTAGTGTATGGGCAGATCCAGCAAAACCCTTACGCGGGTGCTGACTGTAAGCATGTCAAAGGTGCTAATCAACCTCTCTAAGACTGCTCGTGTGCTTAAAGTTAAACCCAAGTTTCAATATTCAACCAGATCAGAGCGCACACATATGACTTCTGTTCATAAAGCAACATGTGCACCACCATGAGTGAGGATCAGAAAGCACAAACACATGCTCAGGGTATCCGTTTGATTTTATTTCGAATAAAGCTCTCTAATCAGCTTGTCCAGCAATTTCCCCAGCAAAGACACTGTGGCTCTGAGCTTATTTTGACTACAGAAGTGAAGTGGCTATCTAAAGCTATACATCTCACAGACGGAATGAATCTATGTCTGGAAAAACATGACAATGGGATTTAAAAATGTAGGGCCCTGCCCAAAAGACCTCTGAGGCCAAAAGATATCTACTGACTCCAGAGGGAATGAGTTAACCATTAAATAAAGATGAAGTATGAAAGACCCAAACTAAATACTGAAGATGACCTAGTCATTTCTGAGTTTATTCCCGTTGCTAATAATAATAATGAAAAAAAAGTCCATACATACACACACACACACACACACACACACGTATCACTAATGCTGTTAAAAAAATTATACACCCCCTACAATCCACCACAAGCTAATAAATGCCTGTACCCACCATCTGCCACAGAGATTGTTTCATAATTCCATCTGCTCTGAAATTCAGGGGTTTTTTCATTTTTTTCCAGCCCTGCCTGGCCAAGTCAGATCTCCTGAGAATCCAAAGGCTGAATTGAAAATCAGGTGACTGCATTTGATTTCCTTCAGTGAGTATTTTTTTCTTCCTCCTCCCCCTTTAGGAAGCACAGGTCCTATTTTTAAACTTCCTTTTGGATCAAGCATATCTTTTCAGTATGACATGGATCACATGTAGATGCAACACAGGTCACACACAGCCCATACAGGATCATTAAAGGTTTTCACACCTTTAATGCATTCACTTACATTTGTACTTAAATAGGTGGGATGACTTGACCAGGACAATACTACAAAGCTTTGCCAGAAATTGGCTAGGAGTTTGTAAAAAAAACTTACTACATCCACTAGCTGACATAGATATGTTAGAAAACCCCTTGGTGCAGAGGCAGCTATACTGACAAGAGCGCACTTTTGTCAGCATAGCTTATGCTGGTTGGGGAGGTGGTGTAACTATGCCAGCAGCAAACCTCCATCTATCTGCGCATCCTGTCTCTCTATGAAGCAGAAGGGTAGACGAGAAGTAGGGGGAGAGGGCTACTTACACAGTGATGCCAATACGGGTAGACTGGCAGAAGCTCCCCTCTGTTAGACAAGCTCCTGATCCATCACCCCATTCCACGCCTATTGCAAAGCTCCATCCAGGAGCAATGAAAACAATATCTATAAAAGAATATAAAGTAACTAAAGGAAATCCAGTTTCTACGGTTTTTGTTTTCTTCCCTCACTCCCCTTTTTCTCTCTCTCTCATCCTAATTCCAAGTTGGTCACAGCAGTCTTATTTTGCACTTATAGGGAAGAAAACACATCTCAAGTTTCCTCAGCATCAGTATCCCTATTTCTATTGCACAGAGAGATTATGGGCCTTGCCCAAGTTTGCGTAGTGACTCATGGGCAGACACTGGCATAGAGACCTCTTATTGGAACAGCGGCAGATGCTTCTCCCATAGTACTCCCTGAACCCAATTGGTTTTTTGACAGTTTAAATATATGCCAGATCCCAAGACTGGAAGAGAGCAATAACAGCTGTGAAATGCCCTACTGGCAGTTACCAAGAGGGACATACCCTTTGGATTGAAATGGCTACATAGTTTTGGCCACCTGCAAAGATGCTTTGGGTCCAGCAACCACTGCGGCTTCTTTCCCCCAAATCACACCCCCAACATCATTGGCAGAAAAACATGTCAATGTCTCACAAGGATGTTTAAGAGAGTAATGCTGTATCTCCTTTGTTTGCAGAATTCATTTAGCCTGTCAAATCATAATAAAAAACTGTCCCTCCCCAAAATAAAGCAACTCCCCAAACAAATACATGATTTTCACATTACTTGCTCATACCCCCTGTAACCACAGTTTTGGCACTACTCCCTGTGTAGGAGGCTGCTGTTTACACAGGGGAAATGTGGTGCTAAAAAAACAGGTTACATAAGTACACGCTGATAAGGGTTACTTTAAATTCAGTGAGCTTGGCTACATTTTAGACATGCCATTGAATTAGTAGTCAAGAAACATGATTTATACACCACATTTGGGTATTAACTGTAGCATTAAATTCCATTAAAATGTACAGCCCTCAAAACTTAACAAAATACTGACTGTCAAACTATGCTGATTTCTAACCACTTGGACAGGAAGAGATCTTCAGGATTATGACCCAATCCATACAAATTCCCATTTTGGGCTGAGGTCGGCTGTGATCCACATTGAAACACTTCCAACTGATTTTTTTTTTTGGGGGGGGGGGGAGTATCAAGACTGAGTTTGGGAATCTACTTCCCAGTGTATTTGTTTAAATTCTTTGTTGTTTTTCTTATTAACTGTTGAAATAACTGAGGTGGAACCAGTTTTAGCAAAAAGGGCAAGGTATAGATCTGGCCCGTACTCTGCTTCAAGCCCCATAGGCTGAGACCAGAGGGGTCTAAAAGGGCCCTTAAAGGACTGGCCATAGAAGTGAGATGACAGGTTTGAGCACAGGGGTGTAATGCAGCACCCAGTGCTGGCTAAATGATGCCAGAGGCATGGGCAGCAGGCCAAAATTAGCAGCCTGTACAGCAGGCCCACCTTAGTTTATTTCCATTTTTAACAAAATTACATTTAGTTTCCCCCAAAACTACCTGACAGCAAAATTCTAGCATGTAAAACCTGGCTGTTAACAAGAGACTCTCCAATGCAAGAGAGCAAGAGGAAGGATGGCCCAGTGGCCAAACCCGGCTCCATTACAGACTCCCATTAAGATGCTGAGCAAGTCACTTAATCCCCATCCCTCAGTTTCCCATCTGTGCTCCATAACCACACAGTCCTACCTCATGAAGGGGTCATGAGATGCTTAGACATTACAGTAATGGGGACTCACAGGTGCTATAATATAATAGTTGCAAAATACCGTCTACCCTGAGCTTAACTGAGACCTTACAGAGTTACAGCAGGTTTGGGTTGCTACATTTTAAACTTAGCTTTCTATGACTAGCACTGCTGAAGAAAAAGATTTAAAGTCAGAAGCATGCACTTAAAAGGTAAAGCTAAGGTAAGCAATCACTGGGATCGTCCAGCTGAACTGAGTACCATGTGCCACTTACTGTGAAGATGCAAATGAGTAAAAACCATTAAAGCTATATATGTATGTTTGGAATCAGCTACTTTCAACAGCACGATTCCAGTTTAGGCAGTACATTCTTGGTTGAACAACCAGCAGCCTCAGCACCTGTTATTACGGGCATGGTACTGAGCATAACAATGGGTGCCTACTGTGGACCTCTTGTTCATGAGCTAATCCTGTTGATGGTAACAGGATTTCTATCAAGAAAAGATGCAGAGTAATTCATATTGTATTTTCTTCACACATGAAACTATGCAGTACAGTTCTACTTGCAAAAATGGGAAGGACAAATTAGTGCCTGTAGTTTTTAAACAGAACACAAGCACATTATCTTTCTAGTGGGCACCCTGTTCTAAGAAAATTTATGTGCTACATAACGCTAACACAAGGAACAACAAGACACTGTCACTGTCAGACTAATGACGGGTAGCAGCAGCCTAAAAGAAAATGATGTATTTTGTTAAAGTATTTTTGGACCATCCCACAGAATTTAATAATATCCCTGCTATTGATTTTTTTCTACATGTACTTGTAGAAAGGACATCATTCACTATTAAATTCTACAGCTGTTCAGAGTGATTTCTATAGGTGTCTATTGGTTCTAATTGTCTCTATAGGACCAGAGGAACTTAAGATCTTTTTTTTTTTTGGAGAAATTGCTAAATAGTAAACTTAACGATGAATGTATTCCCAAGCCACTGAAATCACAAAGACTGAAGTTGTATGTTTCAGGGGTTGCAATATTTGCCTGGTAAGTCACACCTTAAATTGTTCAAATTTCATCTTTTTAAAAAAAATGGATGGAGAGCACAAATTAAATTACTCATGTGAGCATGCTATTGATTTAATCGTAGCTCAATTATTTTCACACTGTGAGGATAGCTGTGCTGTTTGACTGCAGCAAAATGAAATCATTTCTTCAATTATGAAATTTGGCAGCACTAAAACACGAGCCGATTTCAGACTTCGATCTGAAAGGCATGGGGAGCTTTGCATTGGCGTTGCTGGAAACAGCTGATGAAAGTTCCTGACCAGATTCTGGTGGGACCAAAGCACAATTAACAACATAGAGACTGAGAGCCTAGTGGATTCAGGGGTATCAAGCTGTTTAGTCATTTAATAATAGGCCCATTTTTCATCTTTCTATTTAGTGGAAATGGGAAACCATAAGACTAATTCTTCACTCACCTCAGATTGGATTTATGTAGCTTCACTGAATCCAATAGATCTGTGTGTTTAAAGTGGTTGGAAGTCTACCACATAAATGCGCTTTTATAGCGCTTAGGCTAAGCTACAATTATCTTGGTCTCAAAAGCTTCCAAAACAGACAGACAGAAAGACAGAAAGAGAGAAAAGAAAAGATCAAGCTCACTACTGCCAACCTCAGCCATTCAAAAATAATGAGCCAAGACCCCAGAGATCGTGGAATTAGGTAAAAATCAAAGACATTTAAAAAAAAAAAATTATTTTGTATGTCTTCAACTGCCTTCTTAGCTTTAGGGACTATATTTTCAAATTTTTATCTGTAACTGTGAGACCTAGAGATTCAGAGTAAAATAGGGCCACAAGATCTTAGAAAGTTATCTAGTCTAACCCCCTTCTTAAGCCATTCCTGTCTCACACATTTGTAAGGACTATGAACTTATTTTTAATATGAACAGGTGATTTTCTTGTGTAATTACCCACATCCCTCAAAAAACAGCATAGGTAAAGTCAATGGCAAAACATCCAGAGTATCAATACAGTTAAGACTCACAGCTTATATATCACAAAACTTGTGATCAAACCAAGAGAGTTTGCAAAAATGATTTATACACACACAGTAAACTTTAAGACATCCCTGTCGAAACTAAGTTTCACACATATGATTCATCTTTCACACTCATTCCCAACCCAAGGCTATAGGGTTACTTATACAGGGTAATGTTATAAGTCATAAGAGTATGCTGGACCATTTCTCTCTTGGCCATGAAAAGATGGGTGTTAGATCCAGCTGACGGCAATTATGTGTGGTGGTACATGTGCAAAGAGAAAGGGATTCATTTTTTTTCTTTTACTGGAGCTGCCACTGGATTATTTGGTTTAATGGGGGATAAGGGAATGTTGCAACCTATATTTGTAATGTACCCAGAGCACTGGATAGGTCCTCCTCGCTCAGTTTGTAGAAAATTAACCTACATGCTTGCAGTGCCAGAGCTTAGATTCATTTTAGTTTATTTTAGTTTCTGGAATAGTAGATTTTTTTCCCCCCCCATCAGAACATCAGGGAAATTAAATAAAGTGTATTTTAATGTATGGAGTATAGGCTAATGAAAACAATAAAAGGACAGAATTCTGTGCTGGAGTATGCCAAGTATTGCCTGTGGATGTCAAAAGTTAGTTCATTGTAAAATACCTTTCCTGTTTTATTGTAAGCCAGGTACAGCATATAGAGAGAAGCAATCATTTTGATTCCTCCTTTAATTTAATCTCCCATTTCACACCACAATGCCTGAGGAGGGTGAGCCAGCCAGACACACTGTCAATAAATGGAAATTGAGATCAAGTTATTTCTTAGGGAATACCAGTTTATATACAAATCCTGTAAATTGGAAGTACAATCTGAAGTTATCATCTACCTTTTGGCTAAATAAGTAATAATAAATACTGTTTCGTATTTCTATCACGCTGTGTATCCAAGAACCACAATGCTGCATTAAATGAATTTTAATTAATTAAACCTTCCACCCGAGTGTATTACATCCACTTTACAGCTACAAGCAGGTAGACTATTATTAATTGTATTTGCTTACCTCCTAGAGCCTCATTTCAATGGAGGGTCCTTGTGCTAGGCACTGTACTGGCATGAAATATGTCTAAACTGCCTTGGTGTTGCTTTTATCTACCATGGGAGAAAACTGGGGACAGGAAGAGTCACTCGTGTAGCTCCCCACTTCTTTCTGATTTGCTATCATTTGTCCCTCTCCCTAGGCTCCTATTTTTAAGACGTCTTCAGCTAAGTGACTTCTCCAGAGCGAGGTGTGTGTTTTAGCACCCATCTTAAAAAATCTAAGTCCCCGTCATTACCTTAATCCTCCACCTTCCATCATTTTAAATACTAGCTTTAAAAGACCACCACCACCTCCCATATCTCCCACTCTCCTTTCTGTAGCACTTGCACCCTCTTTGGTGGCTTCCCCAATCACATAAGGACTCTTTCCAACATTACTTGGTTGTGAAATGAGGCTGCATCACAGCACAGCATGAAGAGGCAAGCATCCTAAAGCTCAGAGGCCTGGTCATTAAATTTCTATGCGTTTCTTTTTAAACCTGTCAGCCTCTTTTTGTGAAAGCAAAAACTCTTGGGGAAATTGGCTTCATATTTTCTTCTACACAGAGATCCGTTGATCCAAAGATATATTTTAATCTCTGGAGGGATGCTGCACGTGTTCATTTTCAGTTATTAATTTTTGCTAACAGTTCAATCTCTGGAAGATCAAAGTTAGTTTTTCTATTTAGGTCAGCCATATTTCGTTTCCTAAAATGAATCAAGTGAAAGCTTATTCAGAGCACTATTAAAAAAAAAAAAAAGTCCTTCAAGGTAGCTGCATGTTTTGTATAGCTGAATATGTACAATGGATTAAAAGCTGTTGCAAAAATTGATAAAGTAGAAGCTATGCAAAAAACTTCTGATCCTAACATTTATGAGGTCATGGTTCTGACCCCCATGGCTTTGCCTGATGAGTCTAGCCTACTAACACAACTGACACTCTGCATGAGGTCCCGACTTGCCTCTTTACTGACAAATGAAAATACTCTCAAACCAAAGTCTGGCTGCTCCTGAAATTCCTCTCTCAACTCCTAGATCTTTTCTTCCCAGCCTCACTCTACCCTGCCTTTTGCTCAACTGCAGGCTAACACAGATAACTAAAGCTCTCTCTACGAGTTTATAGTCCCACAAGATAATGAGCCACCTGCCTCAATCAATCAGCAGAGCCTACTTAACCCTTTCCATGCCAGATCAATACCTACCAAAAAGGTTGGGAAGCTTCAAGCAATCAGTGCTGGCTTGACACTGTAGGCCCAGAGTCATCCTGATTTGCCAGGTTCGAATAAAAAATTATCATTAGCTGAAGTTGTGTTATGTCCTTACACCCAACTACTGGAATCCCTTTAAAACTGTCTGGTTTGCAAACAGAGGGGCCAGATCCCGCTCTCTCCAATTTAGAAAATAGCCATATTTGACTCTTGATTTGACACCTTGGCTCAAATCCTGCATTTTTGAGCCAATTGGCCCTGTTTCTATGAAGCACTTAGGCATATGCTGAACTTGAATCGTGTAGCACTACTCAAGTGCTTAAGATCAAGATCCTCAAAGATGTGTAGGTAACCTTTTTTCTTTTTGGTGCTAACTCCTACAGAAACCAATGTAAGTTAGGTACCTCTGTAACTGCGCCCATCTTACCTAGACCCTAGAGCTGTTTAAAGGGTTCCTCCCCGCTCCCTCCCCTCAGTCTTGCATCATAAGCCTTGGGGAAAAAAGGAGGGGAAGGGGTTGTACTGCAATACACCTAAAAGCTAACGGATATATCTGGTAGGAGTATATACTTGCTGGTATATGCATAACGTACACGATGCCCATGCCTATCCATAGTTTTTCTTTAAAGTTGCAGATCCATGAGTTTATGAATTATTCACATAAAAGTTATGCTTGGTGGCCATTATGATGCCATAAGATTGTCAGTTAATTATTATGGTGTCATAAGAGTAATTACCTAGAGCTCATCATATCAGTGCTTTATTTTTACCTTGTTTTAATTAAAGAAATAAAAATAATATGTAATACTATACTATGCTATATTTACTGCACAAGGAATACTATATTTACTGCACACACACCACAGACAGAAGTAACCCGAAGCGTCATTCTAGTCTACATTTCAGAAGCAGCCAGCTATAGGATACATCTGTGCCTTATTCACAGTATGCAGCATTGCTTCAGATTTGCCGGACACACTTCTAATCTGGCAATTTAATACCTTAAAAAAAAAGCAGCACAACTCAAGAGTTGGCATAGCACAGAAAGCAATTTAGTAGATTATCATAGCGCTAAATTGTACCTCCAGAAAAGCATATGTGGACATTCCAAAAATAATCTGACAGTTTATCAAAAGTGGCAGGCTCTGCCCTAGGTCATCAGCATAATGGCTAAGAAGATATAAACCATATATCACCAACAGAACTGTATGACCATGTTGGAAAGCAAAGGGGAAGGGAAAAAAGAGAGAGGGAGAGGCAGGGAAAAAAAATAGGGACAATACTAATCAGCATGCCAAGCTGCAGGGTTGATGTGGGTGCAGAATACTAATGCAGCTGGTAAACAAGAAGGATCAATTTGAAGTGGCATCCCCTTAAAGCCCTGCCAATGAGTAAGGGCTTTTATCAACACTGCTATTACCAAATGCCTCATTACATTGTAAAAATATAAGCAAGATAGGTTTTTTAAATTTTATTTTTATTCCCCCATAAACCATTTTTCCTGTTGCAATAGCTGATCTCCTTTTGCATCTTTTTTTTTTCTTTGCTGACCACGCTATGGCATATTTTCCGACGTGACATTATTTGCATGTCAGTGCAGTTCTGCCCTATTGGCACCACCCCACCATAGGCAAACCATGGGACGAATTCAGAAAAGTAGTGGATGACCCATACATTGTTTTTAACAGACATTAGCAACAGAATTAGTCCACTTAGTAAATAGTGTTACAAGCCTGCGCTTGGGTGAGCAACCCCTTTTTGAGCAGGAATCTAACACTTAAATAAATTCATGAAAAAACAAGATTAATGCAAAATGAAAATATTTCCCTCCAACCCAAGATGATAAAGCTCCAGGCATTACTTATGCTGAGCATAGGTGTAAAGCAGTATCAAGGGGCAAGTCCCAGGCTTTGCAATCTAAGCAACAGTTTCATAGTATTTTGATTTTCTAGAACTGCAGGTTCCAGGCCCAGCAGGGCAAACCTCTTCTTCTGTTCACTGCAGTGCAAGGATTTGCCAGTGTATGAAGGTTTGCCAGTAGGGATCTTGTAAACCTGTGTACAGGTTGCTGAATACCATCTGGTTAGGAAAAAACTCGGTCACTTTATTGGGTGCCAAAATCTGATCCCAGTTGTAGGTTTGAAACACTTTGGAAAACTCTCTCCATCACTGACCTGCCCAGGAACAGAAAGTCTATGAGAGAACCAGAAATTACAACCAGATCACCTGTATCTCTCTCTAGCACCTGAATCACAAGGCTTTCCTTCCAAGTCATTTTTTTTCAGGTAAGAAAGAAAAAAAATATAAGAAAATGTAGGACAACGATTATAAGGTAAATTATAAGAGCTTTGCATAGAAAGATCTCTATACTAGTAAGTTCAATTGACAGGTAGCAATGCATCAGAATTACTCTGTCACAGTCCATTTTGCTGAAGAAGGTAAGAGTGTATGGGCGTGCTCCCTGTTAAATACTGCAGTATATCTGGAGCAATGGACGGGGATCAAAGATACGAAGAGAAATTCTCATGAGAGCCTGAGTGACGCTGAGCTCCAGTGACTTTCAGTGGGCCTTTGGCTCTATGCATCAAAGAGCTGGTTTGCAGCTCCTGCACCGAGCTGAGCAGCGCCGCTGAGAAGCAGGTCCAAGTCCCTCACTCCTGTTCCCTGCGTGCTAAACCCTGGGAAAGGAAGCTATGTCACTACGGGAGAGCATGTGCCCAGACCCCTCAGCCTCCCTCTCTGCTATGCTTACTGGTCCATACACAGGACTTCCCAAAAGCAGTCTCAAAACATTGCCTTATTCCTGTGACCACTAGTGTGAACCATAGAAAGTGAGGGCTGGAAGGGACCTCAGGAGGTCATCTAGTTCAACCCCCTGCACAAAGCAGGACCACCCCCAACTAGATCATCCCAGCCAACGCTTTGTCTAGCCAGGTTTTGAAAACCCCCACGGATGGAGCTTCCACCCCCTCCCTGTTCCAGTGTTTTACTACCCTCCTAGGGAGACAATTCTTCCTAATACTAAAACCCTAACTTCCCTTTCTGCAACTTGACATGGTTAGTCCTTGTTGTGTCATCTGCCACCACTGAGAACAGTCCAGCTCCATCCTCTTTTGAACCACCCTGCAGGGAGTTGAAGATTGCTATTAAGTCTCCTCTTCTCTAAACTAAATAAGCCTAGTGCCCCTCAGTCTCTCCTCTAAAGTGGGACCAAGTGGGAAAGGTATATTCTCAGCAGCCCTTCTTAGCTTGATTTGGAGACACCGTAGCCATGCCCTAAGTGACCTGGGAAATAGGACTTGATGTCCTTATTCACTGAAACACTTTTGAAAAGTTTACTCACCACCATTATCAGGATTTTGTTCATGCCCAATGACATACTCAGTACTGAGTGAGACCTAATTAAATCTAGCCCCTGCCCAAACAGTTTCAGTCTATACTGATAAACCTATGGGATAGGGACGAATTGCAGGGTTGTATGCGCATGGATGCTTTTTATACCGCGTTAGGAGAATCCATCTGCAATTGGCTCCTGGCAGCGTAGGCCGAGTTGGGAACGAATCCTGATAAAGAGCTTCTATTCTACCACAACCGCACCTCACCCGCTCATTGTGCCTCCTCAGTCTGAGCGCTTCAACATTGTCTTGTCCTTGTCCCAGCAGGCAGGGAAACTACTGAGACCTCTAAGCAGTCACTGTACATTTTGACCTCTATGAAATGCTCGTGGACAGTTAAAAGTGACAGTGGGAAAAACGATGGGAAATGCAAACAGGGAGAGTAGTGCAGCAAGAGCTTATAGGATTTCACCAAAGGGTTGCTGCAACTTTAAGACATTTGGCACTGGGACAGAAAACGGCCCATCGAGCCAAATTTCACACAAGCTTCTTTTATTTGGTTTGCTACTCAGTAGGGGGAAGGAGAGCAACTGTGGCAGAAACAACGTGTGACATGAACACAAAACAAATGCCTGAATTTCAACGGACTCTCTTCCAGCGCCACTCAAAATCAGACCTCACTGAACACACTTGTCTCCCCCTCGCCCTTAGCTGCTAAAGGAGACTCAATGCACGTCCCTTTTCCTCTCCCTCCTGCAAGCAACCTTGTATGACATCAAAAATAGTTAACGGTCAATTAAAGCAAAAAATGGTTGTCAAAGGGAGTGCTGTTAATCATGTAGACAATGCACAAGCACAATAAATTGGCATCCCAAATCACCTAGCATGGTGTGGGGTCTAGATGGGGGAAAGGGCAGCTTTAAAGAGAGCAGGTTTTTGCATCCCATCGCAAGGGAAAATGTTTGACACTTTGGGAAGAATTTCAGATTCCATTTGCTTCCAGTGCCAAACCTTTTATTCTTCCAGAAAACTTTATTTCAGCTTAAAAAGAAGCGAGTCCCTCTATAAAGAAATAAAAGAACCCAGCAGATCAGCTGTGATAATTACAAGAGCTGGTGCTCACTGGGAGTCTGATTCTGATTTAATTTGCACTAACGTAAACCTAGAGTAAATCCATGAAAGTCGACAGTGATGGGGTTAGATTGTGGATGTAAGAACAGAAACAGGCTCCCAAGAAACATCAACCAGTCAGACTGTTTTGAGGAATATCTGAATCTTACATGCACAGCACAATAAAAAAAGGTGCGGGAAAACAGCTCTTCACACAAATGGCCTAGTTTTGCATTGTAACACTGCTTGGGGCCCATAGTGATAGGCACGGTGCACATGCACACACACACATGCACGCACTAAGAGCCAGCTGTGGGAAAGGTTATGATCTAAATATACAAGGCAGTATAGGTTATAATCTAAATATATAGGCAGCAATATCCCATTTTTTAACAGATACGGAGTGGTGGCATAGACGTTTTAATTGGAGGAGTTTTTAAAATTTCATTCTCTGAACATTTTTTAAGTAAACCATTTGGTCAACCAGCATTTGTAGAACTCTTGGGCCGTTTGTAGATGTTCACAGTGCTCACTGTTTTCTAAACCATGTTAACTGATTTGCACCCCATAGTTGGAATCAAATTTCAATTTGAGTTAAGGGTTAATAGAGGATCATTGACCGGCAGGGAGATTTCCATGTATTTCTGCACTTCTGCAGTAGAGATGGCAGGGGGCTCTGGACACTTCCCACCACTCAGAAGCAGGGCCACAAAAGTGCACTCACTTGCTACACCTGGTGGTGGGCACAAGCAACAGCAAACCGAAGATACCTGCCGTACATACATGTTAATTAATATGGTTTAAATTGCCTAGTTCAGACTGCCTTAGTCTGCATTAACTTTAATCTTTAAATCTGATTTTAATTCAGACTACTGATGTCCACATGTTCATAGTAATGGCTGTAGTCTGGATTAAACCTAGAAAAACATAACATCTATAAACAGCCTTGGAGATCCAACTATGAAAGCTGCTGTTAGAGCAAAGTAATTTTGTTACCAGCTGCCGTCCTACCTTGCCACATTTCACAAGCCCAGTAGACTGGCCTAGGACTTGGTTGGGAAATCCAGTGATACAAATAGTGATGTTCTTTTGCAGACATTGAGGATGCTACTTGCTTTGCCACTGGTCCAATGATAGTGCTAGGAGACAGTTTGCTCTTGGAGACGCTGGGGTTTTTTTTTGGATAATCTATAACCTTGGTGCCCTGGCCATGTGAGGACCCATGGATAATTAACTATAAGAGTCAGGGGGATGTTACTGCCTCAGGTATGCTGAAGCCAGAGTTAAACTACTTAGCAGAGACACTGACAGTGGTGCAAGCCCAGTAAAATGTACTGTAAAACAGTATTTGCTCATCTTTTCAGTCCTGTTTTGCAGCTAAAATGCATGTTACCCTGGCTGCTCATTTAGCAGCATCTGAGTTCACTACTTTAGGTATGTCTACACACCCACAGTTACAACAATGACTGTAGCATACCTAGGCTGTAAGTACCCTTTCCTGTTTCTAATTTGTGCTAATTCTGTCTACCTAATCTCTGTCAGATACAATTTTTGTCATTGCCTGCCCTAAACTCTTATGCAATCTTGCTGCATGGTTTTTGTAAGAGCTATCACCTTTAAATGCCACAGGCAGTGGATTGTCATTGCATAAAAGTGGCCTGCATATTGCCTGGTTTATAAAAAAAAAGCTTGAGAGGGAGTATTCTCTATAAATGATTTAATTTATTAACAATAATGACTTCAGAGATTTTCAGAGAAGCTTAAGGAGATTAGGTGATCTAATCTTCTTGAATGCCAATAGGATTTGGGTGCCTAATTCCTTTAGACTCCTTTGAAAATCCCAGCCAGTTTACTACATAGCAATTCAGCATGCTTTGAGATATGAAGTGTTAAGGTTATGGACAAGGGATGTATTCGGTAGTCGCGTTGGTTTGAGACGAAAAGAAATGCAAAACACTAGAACTCTTGGTTCAGAGACGATACCTTTCATTAGACCAACTAGGAAATCACAAAGAATTATCTTTTTCTGCAAGCTTTCAGGCACACACACCCTTCCTCAGGCTCAGGGAAAATTAAAGATGGTAAAAAGTTCCCATAGGTAGAAAACAAACTTCACTTTTGCATAGTAATAAATATTATAAATAATAAATGACCACTGTATATCTCATCTCAAAATAGTCAATACAAGGAAGGAAAGGAGAACTTGCAGGAGTAGTAATGGTTTACAGTGGTTTGCAACAATAAGTGAAGTATTCATCTTCAGGCGGGGACGTAGTGACACATCCCAATTGGGTCCTCTCATCAAGCCAGTAAAGTTTGGACATACACGGACTCAGTAACACAACTGAACCTGAAATTGCGATCACAGGGGCTTGGCATTTTCTGAGCCAGCTAACCTGTCTTAATTAAGACACTTAAGTAAACTGTTTTCTTGGAAAAATATGATTAAGCTGAAGGACAGTGATCTGCAATAAGACTTGAATTGCTTTGACAAAATATGAGAAAATGTGCAGAATATGACAGCGTACACTGAGAGTAAAAAGATCAGAATCTGCCCTGTAATAATTTTCACCCAACATAAGACAACCTTGCCTAGACTAGAAAATAAAGGGTGCGCATTCAGCAAATACATCACTTACTACATCTTATTCAACTCTCCCCCCATAAATATATAGCATACAGTGTGAACAAAGAGAAGGCTTATCATAACCCAATAAAATCCTTTATATCAGGTTTTAATGGTCACTTTTTTGTACGCTGTTAGCCTACAGGTTAGCGACCAGGTCTTGTTATCCTAGTACATACAGGACCCAAAAGTGGCCCTATATCATCCTTATTACATAGAAAAGCAAACACAAATACAGAGAGGGGAAGGAACATATACAAGGTCAGCTCTATGATGGAGTTGGGAATAGAAGTTAGAGCCAGTCCCCTACTCTATCCACTAGATTACACAGCTACTTTTGACAAATGAGGGCTTGTTAATAACCTGAATACTTTAGACATAGTTATTTTTCTTGTAGCACTGCTTAGTTTGTATCAGTTGATAACCTTTTTTCATCTCTCCATCCCTGCAGCAGACAGAGTTCTGTAGAGCAACTGATGTACAAAATGAGTCTTTGCTCTGTTCTTAAAGTTTCACAAGTTACTTTTCGAAATTCATCTCAAAACTTGGGGGTGAGGAGGTGGAAGAAATTGCCTGGTGAGAAAAGCTGCTGCTTTCATTTTGTTAAAAGCGAGATGTTCTTCAACAACTTCAGTTTCCTTGTTGTTTCATATCTTCAAAAGATCTATACCCATCGAGTGAGTGCATTGTTCATTAAAGAGAGGTTTCAGTAGTGGTTTTAGGAAGGTATAGTGTAGGTTTCCTTTATGCAGTCCTGTTAACAAGTCTCAGACAGTGTCATTCATGGAACGAATGGATTTTCAGTATTGCCAACTAAAAGTATGTTTAAAAAGATCTTGAATCAGACTTCACTTCCCAAGAAAAAACCAGAAAAAGAAAAAAAAACACAGGTTGGCTTAGAAATGCTGAGATATAAGCTGAAAATTAATTGTGTGCATTTGGTTTTGTGAGCCTTTAGGCATCATGTTCTTCAACTCTTCTCTGCAACCAAAGGGAACAGAAAAAATTAAGTGAATAAACCAAACAGTGTATAATCACATGCCTCCAGGATCACAAACTGAAAGAAAACAAATACCATGAGATTCTCAGTGAGATCATGACCATTGGCCACGCTAGCTTTACGAAGTGTTTGTGTTTCCCTAAGTTGGAAGTCCTTATTACAATTCCAGGTGATTTCATTGGAAGTCGAGTTAGTCACTTTGCAAACTCCCACAACATCCAAAGAGGTCTGAATTGAGCTTCAATCGAAAGGGGCATCTGAAGATTTGAGTGTTTATCTAAACCTCCAGTCACGAGCACTGGACTTCATAGGATATATTCGGCATGGCATTTCAGTGCTTCTGCATTTACCTCTTGTAAGCTTTGGGGAAGAAAGAATCATGGAGTATGAAAAAGAAACCTAATGGCAGAAGGCCACACCTTCTGAACCTAAACAAAAGAGTAGGTTTTGGATTTAGTTCACTATCAATTTGAGTTAGTGTTATATTCCACCCAAACTGGCCAGCAGATCCCTTAGTGGCCAGATATGCAAACCGGCCTGCAGTTGAGATCTGCCTAAATAAGGACTGGGATAGAGAAGCAATTTAAAAGTGCTCAAGACTGATAAAGTTATAAACTTCAGACTTCTTTCCCATTTCATAGTTTCATAGTTGTCAGGGCCTGGAAAGGACCTTATAGATCACTGGGTCCAGGCCCCCTGCACTTGGGCAGGAAAGACCGCTGGGATCAGATGACCCCAATTTGTTTGGTTTGAGCTGGACTTTCAATCCAGCCCTCCTCAGAGGCAACAAGCTTGCTCAGTAATCTCCACTAGCCCTGAAAATAATTACCAGCCTGGGAAAGCTGGGGGGAAAAAAGTAAAGGAAAAACAAAAAAACCCCAAGAAAATCACTAGAGGACATATTTCCTCTTTCTTTGTCCCTTTTCTCTTTACCGACCCTCACACTCTTAGGGGGGATCATTCTAATACTGCATCTTCTTATAATCTCTCAGAACGTACAGAACAAAATAAAAGTGTCATAAAGAGAGGTCAGCCTCTCCTACTCCCTCTCTATTCCACTGTTGTTAAGTAAAAAAGAAGAAAAATTCTCCTGAGTTGAGTTACAGTTATCTGTTCCTTCCTTCTCTACTCAGTTATCCTTATACTGATGTTGCTTGTCTAGCCTCTGGACCACTCATCCTAACTTTCTACACAAAATATACAAAATTCAGCAGAAGCTTGCAGCCCTGTCATCTTCTTGAATGTGACATTTTGTTTCAGCAGCTCTGCTGGAACTAGTGGCCAGAAACTATAGCACTTTGAAATGCAAACTTTACTGCAGGCTCAGGATGCATGCCGAGCCTTGTTCCTCTTCATAATCGTCTCAGAAACACTGACTTTCAGGTTGAACAGTTAAAAAAAAGTTTTGCCTATGGGTGGGCGAGTTCAGCAGTTCACAGCACCTCTCATCTCCCCACCTCTACACCTTCTGTGAAAAGCTGTCTTGATAGAGTAGGGCTGGAAAGGTTTGTTCAGGTCTCAGTGCATGCGCAGGTCACCATAAAACACTGTTCCAGCAAGATGATGGGTATCCTTTTCTCTGTCAGTTAAGGTCTGCTAGCTCAGGATTTAAGTCGCATGCTTAAATCCCCACCCCACAGACCTCCAGTTTAGGTGATTGGCCTAATTGATCTGTATTTCAGTTTCCTATCTTTAAAATAGGATGACAGCATTTCTCTTCCAACCAGAGCTGTTGTTAAGCTAACACATGGAAGATGGTGAGGTGCTGCTCAGACAACGTACCAATACTAGCCAAATAAGTACCTAAGGCTATGGACAGATGATGTATTTCTCCTGGGAGAAACCATTTTATCCTGGAACAAAGTGCGATCATTCAAGACATCCACGTTCATTGTTTCAGGACAAACCCTTAAGAGGTTCACGGGGTAAGAAGCGCTAAGAGTTTGTCCCAGGATACTGATAACTGCATCTGCATGGTTGCCCCAGGATTTCAGTCACTCAGTGGCAGACATTCAGCTATTCACTAAAGTCCAACTGGAAGGGCAATGTGTGTAAATACCGATTGGGTGACTTTTTTGTTCTGGGACAACTAATCCTGGGACAAATGCAGCACCTGTTCCTAATTTAAGTTATATGACCACACAAACAAGTTACTATGGTATAATCTGGGGATGTGAACTTTACAGTGTCAGATACTCTGTGGGAAATATAAGGTAGTTTAAGGTTCTTCAGGTAAATGCGGTATCTTCTATTAGACCAACAAAAAGTTGGAAAAATTGTTCTTTGCTAGCTTTTGGATACAAACACCCTGCTTCAGGCAGCAGGAAAGTTTAACATACTTTCACTGAGAGGTAATCCATCTAACATTTACTATGGAGCAAAAAGTATTCACGGATGCAGTTTTTGTGGAAAAGTAATGCTCTGTAGGACACATCCTAATTTATCTCCTTGTCTCCTTACATGGATAAATCACATTAGCATAGTGCCCAACCATAGGTTGTACAGAAGACCTACCCTAACTGGAGCACAAGGCATTTGTACGGATTTCCCGGAGCCAACTGGATCTGAACAGAACACATTGTGATTCTAATAAACCCAACCAAACTTAGGAGGGTTCAAGGCATAGGAGTGATGCTAGGTTTGGATGACAGATATATTTTTCCACTTTGCCCCCAACCCCTACCCCAGAGGTTAGAAGAGAGAAAAAAGTAGCAAGGTGTTCAAAACCATTGCACTGGTGAAAGACCTCAACATGCCACCAAAAAACTGAAAAGGGCATTTTCATCACCTTTGAAAGTGTTGATCAAAGCAAACTTGTCATCTTATTACAAAAGCAATCAATGCTGCTTGTTTTCTTGCTTTTCTGGTGTAATCTGTGCTGGAGAAAAATTACACTGATTGCTTTGCCAATGTTTGAAGGATCCTGATGAAGAACAGGACAGGTCTCACCTATGAAGAAACCATCTCTCTGAATGTTTGGATGTGTGGATTCAACAGTGAAATATTTTGACACCTAGCTGACAGGACAGACACAGCAGGAACTAAAGCAAGATATCCACATGCATGTAAACGATTCTTGTTCCACTCGATCCAAAGCCAAAGGTGACTTTTTTTTTTCCTTTTGACTTCAGGTCCTTAAAGAGCAGAGAGCCTCCTATTTCACAAAGCACTTAAGACCGCATTTACCACTAAGCTCCTAAACAGTCCTTTTAAAGGCAGTGGAACTACTTCCATACTTTAAGCACATGATTAAGTGCGCAGCTGGACTTAATCCATTTTGAGAAAAGTGCCAAGTTAATCCCGGAGACTGCAATTTATTCAGAGAGTATTTTAATACTCCCACAAGTGTTTCCCTTCCTGAGGTACTGATAATTGTGTCATGGTACTAACGTCCACAGAGAGGAAAGACTATAATATAAAATAATTCAAACAATTCCATCCTCAGTCTTTTGGGTGTGGGTGATGGCTCAATAGCCACTTTGTGATAATGCTCTAACTTAGTAGCCCTTCTTTTTGCATCCAGACAAGTATCTTTGCTCAGTTCAGGGGTGACAGTATGGCATGGGAGACAGGGCGGCCTCTCACTGAGTCTAGTCCTATGTCTTGAGGGGCCAGAACTCCTTTAGAAAAGCTGCCAGGGCATGACCTGTTTTGAACACCTGATCGCTTTAATTAGTTTCCTAAATGAGTGGGGTCCTACTTTGCAAATCTGGCCTTTGAGGCTGTGTAAATCAGTTTCTACCCGGAACGCAATATGGCAGACAGCACAGACCATAAAACGTTAGCTCCCCTAACTTTCTGCAACAGCTCACATGAAGATGTAATCCTCATTGAGGTTCATCCAAAGCTCTGAAGTGTATACAAGTATAACTGTTACCTAATTTCACTCTTTTTTTAATAAGCCATGAACGAGAAGGTGCATTAACTATTCATCTACAGCTGACAGATTTCATTAAAACCATGTGGCTTTTTTTTTTTTTTTTTGAAAAGCATCCGGATGCTGAAAGGTTTCATTTGACACATTTTATCACTAGGTCAACCCACAACACTTAGATTCTTTTCCAGATGTGATCATATTGCACTTATCTCTTCCCTTGTATAACAATCCAACATTTTAAGTGCACCACAGAATAAAAATAAGAGAGCAGATTAGGTTTAAGAACTGTAGTCACTCCTAGCATTATTTAGGGGTTTTTTTTTCCTCTGCCAACATTAGCTTCCATTTTTATTACTTGCATTGAAGCAGTACCTATGGGGTCCTAATGCGCTAGGAGCTGTACAGACAGTGGGAAAATGCTCTCCCCCAAAGGGAAAACAACCTAAATTGAGATGGTGAACAAAGTAGAAAAGAAGTATTATCATCTTTAGCAGAACAATGGAGAAATTATTTACACAGGAATTAAATGACAACTAAGTTAGAGTTTTATTTGGCAAAAACAAACTTTTTATTTTCTACTTTTTATTTTTCTTTTATTCGTTTTCAGGGGTAGGAGGATGGGATTGCCTACTCTCCCCCTGCCTCCTCCCCACCATTTGCAAGGTTTGGCAAATAAAAAAAAACTCACTCAAGGTGGGCGGGAAACTTCTTGAAATATTCAGTTTCAATCTTTTTGAAAAAATTATCACATGGCTATTTACAGTGGAAATTTCTGTATTATTAAAAAAAGAAGGTTGAGGGGATTTTTTCAACTAGCTCTATTATTAATATTTGTTATTTGCATTTTGGTCATGCCTTTTCTGAATGATGGGTAAGGACAGATTAAAATTTTCTCAGTCAACTCATCTGCTTAGAGACCTTCCCAACGTTTGCCTGCCTTCTTACGACGATATTTCTGTGCAACGTCCTGCCAAAAAGTTTTTGGCTTCATAACCATGACCTTCTATTAGGAAAAAGGAGACAGGCAACCAATCTATAATAAACAGTCAAGGAGTAAGTGGGGGGGGGGGAAGGTAATTATGTATTTTTAACCTTTTAGACAACAATTTCTCTAGATAGATGAGGCGGCAAAACATTACATCTTTTAAATAAAACATCTCCTTTTTATTCTAAGTAAAAGAACAGATTTCTTGACTCTTAAGAGTTTAAGACAGCATGGTAGCATTAAGGAAGATCACTTGTTTTTCTTACAGAGAACAGAACGCATTCCCATAAATAATACAAGAAATAATTTCCCAGCACCCCTATACTTTTGTAACCTGTCAAGCATTCCATTTCATCTTCAGCAGAGTTTAGCCTTGTCCACCTTGCCTAAATACTTTGGACCAATGGGACCCATTTAAAGCCTCATCCCTTCCAGAAAGATAAATAATTCACAGACCATAGTTTCTTCTAGAAAGTGAACAAGAGATTTCTTCAGGTTTTTTTCCCCTTTCCTGCAGCTTCATTTAGAATTCAAGACATGAAAGTTAAAGAAATGTGACCGGCTAGCATGGCAGCAGCTCTAAGCAGTTCACAGGGTATCATCAGAGGTGTACAGAAAAATGATCCTGTGGTTAAAGATCCAGAGTAAGATTTTCTGCCATCTTTCCAGGGTGGAGAACCCTTTCTTCTACCCTTTATGGGTCTTGTTTATACCGCACGCGCTTCACAACAGTTGCTCCTTATTATGCATTTGTGACATAAGTTGCCACAACTTGGTTCTGATCTTGTTTGGATCCTCTCCAAACTATGGGAATACAAATATTAATGTGGGAGAGAACAATGAGATAAAACAGAAAATGATCAATTTACATACTGCTGCTCTTTTTTTTTTTTTTGGATCACATGATAGTGTTCAGATAAGGATTATATCCCAGCAGCAGAATTCTGTAGGATCATTAAAAGAACATTAGAAAGCATTTCAGTCCCTCCTAGGGTGAAGTTACACATTAAATTTAAACCATACTAAGGACACTTTAAATGCAAGTGTCTGCTTGGTAAAGCCTATTAAACTCATTCTAAGTGCCCTCTGAGTGTCTCGAAGTTGCACCAGTTCAGGAGAGGGTTGATTCTGGTCTGTCTATCTAGCTGGTGTTAAGCTAACTTCAGTCTGCTCCTTGGAAATAGAACAAGCAATTTGCAGACCTCTAGCATCCCAAGATGCACTGCTCTCAGTCCCCCCGACATCTCCCTGCCACCCAGGGCATGGATAGTACCTAGCCACATCCTTGCTTGCCAGCCCTCCAATGGCAAGTCAGAACTGTGCAGGCAAGAAATACTATTAACTCTTAATATGTGACTGCTCACATCATGGTCTAACTTTAATACTACTTAACATTTCACAGGTTCACTAAGGTCTAAGTGTAATGTGTAACGTCACCTTTAAATGCTGTCATGTCTTAAGACCAGTTTTCCATCATTTGTACTCAACTGTGATTCCAAATTATGTCATTCCTTGGGATTCTTAGAGCACTTCCAGGTGTATAATCCAGGACCACATTTCTTGATGGAGGTCACATTATGTTGGGGTACAACCCACCAGCTATTCTAGCATGATATGGGAGTATTACAAACTCTTGGTCTATGGCTCCAATCAGGGCAGAGACTCCTTTTCCAGCATGTCCAGGTCAAACAGAGATCACAAGACAGTAACCATCTTAGAAGCTGCATAGTCTAAAGGGCAGAAGTGTAGAGCCAAGATGATCCTGAATTGGAATCAGGAAACCGGGGTTGTGTTCCCAGCTCTGACCAGCCATGTTCCTTTGACAAGCCACTCCACTTCTTTGTGCCTCTCTGTCTCTTCTTTCATCTCAACCACTTTGGTTGCAAATACTTTTTGACAAGAACTGGATCTTAATGTATGTCTAGCACAATATTAGGGCAAATTATATGAGGAAGTAGAAATCATGAATGAAAATGTTCATAGTCCTGCAGTCAGTGCAAGAAGCCACAAATGTAAAAAGACTTTCCCAGTGGACATGTCCTCCATCAACCCTTCTAATGACTCTCTTCCCCTGAGAACATTCACATGTGACCAGGCAAGATTTTTCCCATAGGATAAGAGGCAATATCTCAGGCTATTCTTGTAACCCTATTACAGTGGAGAAATTCATTAGGTGAAATTAGCAGTCAAATAAAGATAATGGCAAGGAACTGCTAGTGCCATAGAAGAGAATTAGGCATACTAAGCTTAATGGGAGTCACACATCACCTGTACTAGAAGATATAAACCAGCACTGGTAGGAAGCTGCATTCTCCCCACGGTGGGAGATATAGCAGTTATACTCAGGCATAACAGAGCATCTGCTTAAAAGAAATACAACTGATTGGGGTTTCTAGGCAATAATGATTTACCGAATTATTATCCTACTGAGGATTTTATTTTGCACTCATGCTTCACTGGCCTTCCTCCTTTTTTTTCCCTTTAAAACAACAACAACAACAAAATCATGCTGCTCTGGGGTCTAAGTAAACCTTATGGGCTCAGTCCTTTTCCCTAGTACTAACTAGACCCCTTGTTGCTAGTCACTGCAGATGAGCTATGTACTAAAAAGAGATTATCCTACTTCCTCTCACTTTCAGATTAAATGGCCCATGCAAGCGAGGCCTGAACCGCATCTCACAGAGGGCTGAGATGAGAAAACTTGCAGGCCCTGCTATTTAGGATGGGATAAAGTGAACATGGTGGCTAAGTACAGACAGTCAAAAAGCCTGAGGCTGAATCAATTCAGTCTTTGCAGGTTAGGCTAAACTGCGAAGATTGAACTGATAAGCAACTCAACAGATATTCAGGAATGCAGCCACATGCCTACGATGGCCCAAGCCAGAAGCTGGGGGGTGCTAGAGCACGCTGTCCCGCTCAGCTGGAGCAAACAGCTTGGGCCAAAGCTAGCCCACCCACCCCACTGGGGGGATTTGCAGGGGAGGTACAAAGCATCCTGGGATGCTGGAAGACTATGAATTAATTTGAATCTGGAGGGGATCTGGGACAGAAGTTCAATAAACCAATTTAACCTAAACTGGTTAAGTCTGATACTACATCCATCCAGGTTTATTTTGAACTGGTTTCAGCCATTTTGAAACCAGTTTATGTGCACCGAAGTTCTGTTGTGTTACAGATTTGAACCAGTTTCTGATCACTTATACTGGTTTATGTTTAATTTGTATCCCTAGCCTGTAGGGCCAATTTGGCTCTGACCTGCACCAGGGTAAATGAAGAGGAGCTCTATTGAAGTTAATAGCACTGAGCTTGTGTGAAGCCTGTGAAAGTGTGCAAGGTATAACCAGAAATTTCACGTTCAACATTGCATATAAGCAAAAGCTTGAAAAATAAACAGATCAAAACATGTATGTGGGCTTGTATCTTTTTGTTTGTTTGTTTGTTTTGTTTTGTTTTGTTTTGTTTGTTTGTTTTTTAACTAGAGCAGGTAGGAAAACAGTTTCCCTATCCCAGAAAGACTTGTAGTATTCAAAAGATCTTTCCCATCCCAAATTGAAACAAAAGATAGAAATCTAAAAATCTTTTCTAAGGCAATAATCGCCGAGGGGGTGGGGTACGGTGGTATTTTGGGTGCAGTGGGACACTTAGTTTCAATTAGCCTTTTAAAAACTAAATTTATTAAAATACTGAAACACAAAAAAGTCATTTTAACAAAACCTTCTGCTTCCTAAATGTCAAAACAAGATATTTAGATGACATCAAAACTCCTTTTGGTTTCATAAACTGTTTCAAGTATTGACAAACTGACATTACTGAAAAACATGGTTGAAACAATCACCTCACAATGGGACACAGCAGTATTTATTTTAAATACTTTAATTTTCTCAAGAAAAGAAAGAAAATGTAGGTTACGTGCAGAAACATATTAGCCTTTCTCAAATCACAAAGATGCAGTTTAGTTTCTCTCCAATAAACCTGTGAAATCACGGGTCTGTCCTAGTGGAGGCCTCCATTCAGCAGAACATGCAAATAAAAGTAAAGCATGCCCTTGTGTTGATCCTTATCCAGAAAAAAATCCTTAGTCACGTATCGGCTGAAGCTTCATTAAAGTTTCAAGTTTTAAGCATACGGTCATGTACTTTGCCGATTCAGAATCTCAGTGCCCAGGCTCAGCTCTCACGGACATCAACAGAAAATATCCCAAGGATCTCAGGGCAGTTGGATCAGGATGTCACACTCCCTCCAGCCCTTCTTCTGTCACCGTTTTTGTGAGAAATCAGGCAACTCACTTCCGAGAAAGAAGCGGGGTGGACCTATGACTAGAGTTTGACTGAAGTCAATTCAAGCACAAGGAGACATGTATGCAATTCATCTCGCCAAATTTGGGGCACCCCCATCCAATTTTACTAGACTGCGCACTGTCACTAGATAACTTTATGCCTCCTCCTGGTGTCAGAAAATAGTGGCATTTCTAAGAAGATGAATAAATACCACTTGAGACCTTAGAAGTACTTCTCATAGTGAGAGATGTAAGAAGCTTCATCTACTTAATTTAATAAAAAGGAGAACAAAAGGTGACTTGATTTTGTCAGACCTTCATAGAGAGAAAAATACCAGGTACTAAAGAACTCTTTAATCCATCTCAGAAAGGCATATCACAAATCAGTGACTGGAAATTCAAGCCAGACATAAGGCACAAATTTTAACACCGATGAAGATTAACCATTGGAACAAATTACCAAGAGAAGCAATAGAATCTGCCTTTCTTGAAGGCTTCAAAACTGGCGGCCTTTCTGGAATACATATTTTAGACCAATGGGAGAAGCTATGGGACTCAAAAGTATGGTGACTAGATGTAATTCTATGGTCTGTTTTGTACAGGAGTTTAAACCAGATCTCAACGTCGCTTCTGGTCTTAAAACTGCATGACTATGTGAATGGAGACTGATACTACAGAGGCATAAAGTACTAAGAGACACTTTGAACCAACCCAATATTCAGTGCTGTGCATCTGCACCCTGGAAATTATTTTTTTTTAAGGTGTTATTTGATTAGCCAAACTACCCATGGTGCCCAAAGCTGCTAGTCCTTTCAGAGAATCCTGGCCCATAAATGACAGATTCAGTAAATACATTCACACAGTTTATATATATTTTAAATATAAATCAGCGGGCCTGAGAAGAAATCATCCCTGCATATGCACTGACCCTGATCCTTTTCAATTTATTATCTTGGCCAATAAAGTGGTATTTCTATCATGCTAGTGTCTAGGGGGACAAATTTAAGTTTGGAGCCACTTTGTTCTAGGCACTGTCCAGAAGAAAACTTCCAAACAACGGTTCCCAAAAGCCCGATCTCAGATTCAGATGGCGTATACTAAGGAAATACTTCAAGCATGGGGAGAAGGGTTATAAAATAGGGTAATATCAGAGCCAGGTATTTTTGTGTAAATTAATACTCACCACATTTGCAGTGGTAGCAGGCAGTTGCCAATCTCAGCATTACGACATGGTGGTGATCAGTAGGCATTGTGACCAGACTGTAGTCTTATTCGAAATGGACGGGAGTTTGGAGCAGAAAATGAAGCAATAGGAAATGCCTGCTCCAAAACCCACTGAAGTCAACAGGAATTTTGTGCAGAGAAGGAGATCCCTGACTCTCAGTTATATTGAATACTCCTTACTCTGGAAGTGCAAAGTGGGTGCAAATATCAGGGCAGCCAAGATTCACAGAAGTTTAGGGCTGGAAGAGACATGCTAAACAAGACCAATTGATTGCTTGCCTGCTAACAAAACCCACTGGAGTCGAGGAGAATTTTGTTAAAAAAAATAAAAAGCAGGGTTGAATATAGCAGAAAATGCCTGATACCGCCGATGGACTTCTGTCGCAGAACTGGTACCCAGGAGGAGGGAATTTGCTGTTGAGATGGAGTGCAGCTGGAATCGTCCTTCGATGATGCAGATTAACCTCAGGGTGTACATAACTGTCTATTGTGCGACAGGGGAAGGGCTTGGGATGTGAACATCTACCTCAGTTTCCTTTTTTCTGGGCTCTGTGCTGTTTAGCATCTAGCAGTTTCGGAAGATTTAGCTGGGATTTATATGACTGAAGGAAGAACGGGGTGGAGTGGGCGTGGGCAAAGAAAGGAAGCAAAATCTTCAAACTGTCAACTATCAGCAAAATAACTCAAACCTGAAGCTGATGACCGTGCGTCAGGATTTGTCTTAAATCTGCCTTAGGAGACAACTGCATGCCTCTCGAGTTTGGTAGTAAGATAGAGTACCTTTTACCCTCTAGGATGCCAGGTCAAATTCAGATTATTAGCAACTTTTAGTAGTAAAGGGAAAGGAGTAGCAAGAGTTCCCCTCCTTTAGTAGAAGCAGAGTAAAGCTTACTATTCTCTACCCGAATTAGATACACAGCGGTCCCCTAAGCTCCCCTTCTCAAACGGTGCAGTGAGAGCTCCCTCTTCTGTTTCAATCTATTTCATATCGTACTTATAAAACAGCTCTTTGGGAGCTCATGTGCAATAGTTGGTAAGGGCTTGGTTACTGCTTAGTATCGTCCACATGCTAAATGGTTAAGGCTTCCCTATGTGTTTAACCACCATTCTTTGATCCCCGCACAGATGCACTCATAGTGCACCTTATAGATGCCACGAGGGATAACTCAAGAGACATGCCACCTAAGCTGCTAGCCTGCCCCATCTTGATGTCACACATCTTTATGTGGATCAGCAGAAGGTTGAAAAACAGCTCTCTAGCTATTTGCAGTAGAGTTATACTTTATGATCTAAAAAAAAAAAAAAAAAAATTAATTTCTGTTAGACCATGCAACCAAGGATCAGAAAGGCACCTTACAAACTTTCACTAACTAAATCAGATAACACCACTCTGAAGGAGTTAATATTACAGTTTGTCAAAATTTTTCCAACAAAGCAGACTTCCATCTGAAAATACTGATTCAACAAAACCAAAAGTTTCACAGCAAAGGATCAATTTTGTCATAATGTTCAACAGAAAGCAATGTAGAACTGCTTCATTTTAACAAAGTCAAAATGCTTCACTTCAATGCTAAATGAAATGAAGTGCTTCGTTAAGTTACTTTGATGTTTCTGAAATGCACTGATTTGGGAAATTTCATGTTGTGGGAGATTTTATCTTTTCATTCTGAATCAGAATTTCCAGTGGAACAAATTCTTAATTTCAGCTGCCTCTAATAATACAACGACCCTCATGTTACAGATGAGGGAGCTGAGACAGAGATGTAGTTAAGGGAAAGCTTTGCAGAAGAGGATTTAGGCACTAAATATGAGACCCCTGGTTTGGTTACTGCCTAATACTGGGGGCTTCAAGAGTTTGGTACCAACCTTGCATGTATAACCCGCTCATATCCAAAGACCAGCTCCTCTTCTGCACATTTGGTCTGCAGCGTCTGGTCTAGCGGGTGTTCGCAAAGCATACTGCCTGGACTGTGCCCTTTACGGACCGCAGCATGAGGTGCTGATGCTGCTGGTCATGATTCATTGGTTTGTCTAATCTACCTGGTATCTGAGTGGTTGAAGCATTTGCCCAAGTTCAGTTTCCTTCTGTGCCAGAGGGCAAGTTGACTTCTACCACCTCCTGAATTAACAGTATAACCGCTGAGCCCCTGGATATTCTGGTTTTGGTCAGAGAAAGGTTGTGGAACTTCATAACTTGTGTGTTAGGGCTTGAAACATTGACTGCAGCAGAGATGAGAACTCAGATCTCCTCCTTCCCCCAGGGGAGGGCATTAATCATGAACCTACAGAAGTTTCACTCTCATTCGCTCAACTCTCGCCATGGTCTAATAAATACTGGAAGTATTCCAGGCCAAGTGAAACAGCTTTAGCAAGAGAGATTGACTGTAACCCAAAAGAGCAGTGACAGTATTTACCAGGGAAGTGGAAGGGGCAGGTTCAAATCCTCTCAAGCAGTTAAGGGGTTTGAACATGGTCCTGAATATTCTGACCACTGAACTATTAGAGAAAAGGACTGAGAGCAGGCTGCACCACCGCAAACCACTGTGCATTTTAGGCAAGGGCTGGCTTTTGCACACCTCTCACTCCAGGAAAGGGTTCAAGATTGATAGCCCAGTTGGACAAAGGTGCCTTGCTGTAGTACAAAGGAAGGTGCTGCTCCATGCTTTTGCTTTTGGGGATCCTATTTTAAAGCCCTTAATTCTCAGCATGCTTTGCACACACAAAAAAGCCAAATTTGGGTCCGTGGACTCCACTACACAACAGGTTTCGATGTTAGCTCAGCACTGTGATGCCTTCGACCTTTTTTAGCTCTAGTCCTAAGCTGATTGCCTACAATCATTTAAGCAAGTCAATGGCAAACCCAGCATAAAGCCCTAAGCCCTTCATCCCTGAACTCCTATTAAGTTTGATACTGCAGCGTCGAACACTTTGGCATGCACTTAGCTTTCAGCATGGCAACAGTTCCTCGGAAAGCAATGCAACGCTGGATGATGTGATGACTGGGAAACCTTATGGGTAATTCATTCTCCCCAAACAAGGTAAGACAAGTCAAAACGAAATAACAGATTTCCCTTATGTTTTTCTGAGGGGGATCAAACAGTTGCAATTCTGCAGACCAAAAATATAACTTATGTAAGTTATATTTTAGTCTGCAGAATTGCAACTGTTTGATCCTTCTCCGGAAAACATAATGGGAACCTGTTATTTCATTTTGACTTGTCTTACCTTGTTTGGGGCCAATGGGATTTAAAGAGGTGACATAATACAGAAACTGTTTCATTCCAAGTGCCAAGAAAGACTTCCCCGCGCTATATAAAACTATTCAATGTTACTTTTACATAACCAAGGAGTAGAACACACTATCAAACATAGAAGGAAGCCCAGCTAATCCCCAAAACACAAATGCTCCCTCTACATCATCCGCTGATTAAATGTTCCATATAAATACAGTTTGGCAACATGATTAAATGGCAGTATTTGTATCTGAATGTGCTCGGTAGAAAATATTCATTTTATTTTTAAGTTCCAATATGATTCTCCAAGCCCTGCCACCTTGCAGTTCATATGTCAATCAGCTGTACAAGGAGATAAAGAAGAAAGGCACAACGATTCTATTGAGAGCTCCCTAGCAGCAAGAAAATATAACCGAAGAGTGCCTTAGGAAACAGTCTGTTTACTGCAATTAACTCACCCAACAGTCCTTTTTGCCAGTCAGCAATTCTTAGTAGCACAGTCTTGGCTGGTCCTGCTTCATAAATAGACAGTGCATAACTCGCTTAGAAAAAGATGGAAAAATTAAGTAAATCCCTCCACGGCAGGTGATAAGTCTGATAAACCCAGAAGCTGAAGCAACAGCGGGTTTTTTAATCATGAACAAAGATTGTATGAATGGCACATAAATTGGGTGCCTTGTGTGAAGCGAGTTGGTGGTAACCGCCCCATTCTCAGAGAGCAGATGTCTACTTTGGAAAAATTCCCATGAGCACAACAGTCGGTCATGGGGCCGGCACATACTTAAAATGGTCGCTATTAGAGCAATATTGGTTAGGGGGGCCTTTGGGTTTTTAGCAGCATTTCTACGCAGGCAGAAACCCCTGTGTAGACACGGTTAGAGCAGTGAAGGAGTGCTTTTGTCAGCCCACATTTTCTGAATTTCTTGGCAAGTATACACAGAATCTATATAAAATTCTGTATATACACACACATATATTCACACACACACACACACACAGGTCTAGGATCAGGTCACATTGAAGCAGAATGTTATTACATAGCCAATAGAAACAGAAAAGGACGTGGAGGTTACAGTGGACAATAAGCTGAACAGGCGCCAACAGTGTGCCCCTTTTTGTAAAGAAGGCTAACGGCATACTGGTCTGCATTGGTAGGTGTGTTGCCGGTAGGTCAAGGGAAGTGATTATTCCCATCTATGTCCAGTTGTGGGAGGATGTAGACAAGTTGGAGAGAGTTCAGCGGAGGATGACAAAAATGGTGAGGGAGCTGGGGCACATGGATTGTGAGGAAAGACTGAGGGAATTGGGCTTATTTAGTCCAGAGAAGAGGCGATGGAGTGGGAATTTAATAGCAGCCTTCAACTACCTGAAGGGGGGCTCAAAAAAGGATGGAACAAGAGTGTTCTCAGTGGTGACAGATGACAGAACAAGGAGCAGTGGGCTCAAGTTGCAGCAAAGAAGTTTAAGTTAGATATTAGGAAGAATTTTCTCATTAGGAGCATAGTCAAACACTGGAACATGTTACCCAGAAAGCTTGGAGGTTTTTAAGACAAAGCCCTGGCTGGGATGATCTAGTTGGGGTGGTCCTGCTTTGAGCAGAGGGTTGGACTAGATGTGACCTCCTGAGGTCCCATCCTCCCTTAATTTTCTATGATTCTATAAGAACCTTTCCTAATAAAAAAAAACCCCCCAAAACAAACCGCCCCAAAACACATCCTTCCTTTTATTATCTAGAAAATGCTAACCATTTTGTGAACCTGCCTCAAATCCAAAAAAGTTTTAAGTCACTGCCCGAAATACTTTTCCATGTGTACTTTACCATGTTTATGGTCGAAAAACATTTCTTATCCTCTTTATCCAGATGAAGAACAGAGGTACAGGCTAGCTTCCCAAAGCAGAGAATTGTACTCAAACTTTGGAGCCTAAGTGCTGTCCAAACTTCACTTTAGATGTCAAAGCTCTTTGGTGGATCTGTCCCCAAATGACTTGCTCACAATCACACAGGAAACCTCCTACAGAAAACGGAAGGAAAAAAGAAAGGCCTGAGCACTGGGACCGAACACCTCAAATATCCTTTCTCCCCTGAAAAAGTTCCCTACTCTAAAGAGAAAGCCATCTCCCTCATGTTTTGACTCTTTTTTTCCAGAACGTATTCACAAATAGCCAGCCTATGCCTACTATGACATAGAGGGAATGCATAATGATGGGCAAGTTTTGTTGGAGCTGGCAGCTAATTTAGACTCAGCTTTCCTTAATAAACCCGAAGTAAAGATCCTTATCTTTACTTGTCCTTTTAAGTTATCCTCAAAAGGCTTTATTTCAACACTGAAGATGAAGATAGTCTTTTTAAATAACCACTTTATCCTCTTTGGGAGGCAATTAAGGAGTGCAAAAAATTACCACCTTCTGTTTCTATTCTTGCCATGGATAATTGGTTTGTTTTAAAAAGACAGGCCTGTTCAGCCATTGCCAGTTTTAACATTTTTAGCTATTTTAAGGTTAACTGTGCAAAGTTGGTTCAAGTCAAGGTGGGGTGCAAAAGTTCTGAACGTAGGCCCACATACACACTTAGTTTGTTGCACATTCACATAAATGCATGCAGTCAGCTCAGACACCACCTTCACTGTAGCTCCTGTTCATCTGGTTCATTATTCTTGGACCGCTCTTCCGTCTGGCATGTAAACCTGTTTCTGCAAAGTTGTATCCGAGCACATAAGTGCAGTAGCAGGACCCACATTTGATTTCTTCTTCTTGCCTTTTGTTATGTTGCTCTGCACTTGAGCAGCACTTTAACTTTAAAGTGGGCTCTGCAGTTTATGTGAGTTCAAGGTGAATACAAAATGAAGATGTGAAGTAGATTGCATTGAATTTTAAATCTCAAATTGACAAACCTTTCATGTTTCACATTTAGTCTGGTTGATTGGTTTTAAGTCTCCTGAGTTTCAATAAATACACGTAGATTAGGAAGAGGTTAAAAGAAATGACGAATTGCAAATTCAAGAACATGCTTGATACCCTAGCTAACCTGTTCAGGAAAGAGGGGATGATGTTCTATTTGCTGTTGCAGATCAGCTCTGTTCTACAGTCTGTGTCTGTGCCAATTAGAAGCATGATCTGTGTTAGCTTTTTGTCAATACAGAAACTAATGTATTGAATATTTCTAAACAAAAGTATGGTCTTCAACTTTTAAAAGGGTCAAATCTGTATTAGCATTAGTAGCAACCAAGAACAGGCCAAACAACTGAGAGAAAGCTGCTGCAACATTTCACGCCCTTGCTGGAAATTTAAAAGTGTAAAATACTGAAATTTCACAAAAGGCAAAAAATGATCATAACACTATCAGACAACAACAAAAAATCAGATTAAATTTAAAAATGCCCCTGGTTTATTTAGAAAATCAACATTCCAGTGGTATTTAGAAGTACTTTAACAGACTTGATCCTCCGTTAGGGTTTTTCAGCAGCAAGAAAGAATTCTCAATTTTCAGTTTCTACGCCCTAGTTTTAAGTAGCACTTTCAGTCATTGTATTGTATCTGGGCCAGCAGTTAACAAGGAGTCATAGCATGCTCCATGGGTGACTGGTGCCTCCTGAGTCAGGGTGGCACATGCCCCCCCAGCAGCCAGTCAGCAACCACGGCCAATCTTGCCAACTGGGGGGGGGTCCCCCTGTGACCAATCACATCGACCGGGAAGCAAGAGCGGGGCACTCGGAAGTGCCAGTGGTGTTTTTGCTGGCTCCCACTCCATGGCTGGTGCTCACAGGGGCGGCACCAGTGCTCCTGCCTGCCCCTCGTGCCCATCGCCTAAGCGGGGAGCACTGGCTATCAGGGGTGCACCAGCGCTCTCAGGGGGTGCACTTGCATGCCATCCACCCCTACACATCATCACTGCTTAGCTTGCATGTCAGATGTTTACACACAATGCAGATCCACCTTGAAAAATGATTATGTAAGTTTGTCGTCTTATTATTATTCTAAATATTGAAACTTCACATGAATTTGATTTGTGTGCATTAGGGCTAGGGAAAGAAATTGCACAAACTGGTTTAAATTATCAAAAACTGGTTTAAACCTGTAACAGAACAGAAGTTCAGTGCACATACACTAGTTTCAGAATGGCCAAAACTGGCTTAAGATAAACCTGGTTAAATGTAGTTATCAGACTTAACTGATTTGGGTCAAACCGGTTCATGGAACTTCTGTCCCAGACCCTTTCCTGGTTCAAGTTAAATCAGAGTCCCCCAGCTTCCCAACATGCTCTGCAGCCCTGGGCTGGGCTGTCTTCTCCAGAGAGCAGGGCTGGCCCTGCCCCTCTGTTCTCTAGCTGGAGCAGGGGTGGGGGCATGGCCAAATGCCAGCCAGCATGATCCCATGAAGTGAAGGGGCAGAGAGAGGGTTTATTCCCCTTCCTTCCCTCTCGCTTCTGGGGCTGGAGCTTGGGCTGCAGGCCTGAGCCAGGCTGGCCCACAGGCACTGCTGAGGGCAGGCACAGAAGGGCCGGTCTGGGCCACAGGAGCAAGGCCCTTCCCAGCTGACAGTGGTTCAGGCTGGGGCCACGAGAGCTGTGCAGCAGGATTGCTCCCGGCTTCCTGTGACCAGGCTAGTCCAGGCTGTCATGGAGCCAGAGCCAGCTGGGAAGGGCCCTGCCCGCACAGCCTGGCTGGCCCCTCCGCACTTCCCCTCAGCAGTGCCTGCAGCCAGCCTCACCCAGCTCCAAGTGAGTCCGGCAGATAGCGAAGCCGGGCCAGGCTGGGCAGGGCCACAGGGGCAGGGCACTTCCCAGGCAGCTGTGGCACCCTGACAGCCTGGCCCAGCTTGGGTGCAAGTAGCCAGGAGTAATCCAGGTGCACAGTTCCTGCAGCCCTAGCTCAAGCAGCAGCTGGCTGGGAAGGGCTCTGCCCTTGTAGCCCAGCTCGGGCCCATCCCTCCAACTCTTCCCTTGGCCCCAAGCAAGGTGGGCGGAAGACAGGGCCATTCCAGCTGGCTCTGGCCATGCCCTTCACTGTACAAGTGGCCAGTGGGGCAGAAAGCCAGGTAGATTCCAGCTGGGGTCCCTATGCCCATGTCTGAGAGGGGAGACAGGGGAGTTAAATCTCCCTCCCTGTCCCCCCTTCACCTGAGGCTGCCCTGGGTGGCTGTGGCCATGACCCCTGCCATGTGAGCAGCTAGCATGGCACAAAGCTGGACAGACCCTGGCTGGGGTCCCTATGCTGTTAGGCCAGGGGGGAGATGGGAGTTTAATCCCCCTTCCTGCCCCCACTTCACCTGATGTGCTGCCTGTGCCAATGTCTGGCCACCCCTCCCCGCCCCCCCAAGACAAATCTGGCAAGGGCTGCCTCCCCTTCCCCCTCCAGGCACACCCCGGCTGGGGTCCCTGCAGGCCATGGTGGGGGTTTAAATCCCTCCACAATCTTACTCAGGCACCTGTCAGGGCCTGGCCATGCCCCGCAACCAGGTCAGCTTCCCTCCAGCCTTGCAGCTGGTGCCAAAGGGAAGATGGGCTCGCTCTAGTGCCCCCCTAGCTTCTAACCTGAGCCACTGCGCATGTGGTTGCATTTCCAGAGTCAAAAGTGAATGTCTCCTCACTTGCAAATCAGTTCGATCTTCACAGGTTAGACTAATCTGCAAAGACTGAATCAGCCTTTTTGAATATCTGTACTTAGCCTATATGTTGCATATATATCGTACAGAAGAAAAATAGGTCTGTGAGAACAAATATTTGAGTCTCTTCATGCAGGCTTACAATTCTTCTTTCACTTACAGCAGTGCAACACCATTGCATGCACTATGCTACACAGGTACAATGCAGGAAAGAATTAGCAAATTGATAAATTGCACACACAGAGCTGAGGGAAGAATTTGACCTGCAGAACTTATGATACTGAACTGGTAATAATGCATGAATCAGAAAATCAGCTCGACTCTCAGAGCCTTCAGTGAAAATTTGCTGGACTGAAAAAAAAAATCTTGAGGCATACAACCTGAAAAAATCTGATTAAGAAATCATTTGGACACAGCTGAAGTGAAACCCAGCTGGAACACGTACTTAGTCATCTTTCAGAAGAGACATACCGAATAGCTTAGGTAAAACACTAAGAATTTTTTCAGACACCATCAAAATCTTAATAATGTAGAAAACTGACAAATATCAGTTGCAATTAAGTTTCACAGTGATACAACCTAGAAAAAAGAAACCAACCACTGATTAAATGTTTTTAGAGGTAGTTTCAGAAAACAATTTCCTCATTTTAATTACATAAGATGGAAATTTCAGGATTCCTCATTGTTGGCCTCTCCAGTCCCAGGGATGTATATAAAAAGAACAGACCTCAAGTTTATAAAAGAAGAAAAAGCTTGTGTCCTTCAGGTAGCATGGCCTTGAAAAGAACTCTACATCCCATTACAGCATCTGGTTTGGCTAAACGCACTGACCTGGCTTTACCTGACAACATTTGTATAGTTAGCAAGCCTTATACATACTCACTATCAGCATGGCTTAAAGTACAAAACAGCACATGCAGCCCCTGCATAAAGTACAGGCACACATATATGTGTCTGGCTCCATAGGTGTTCTGACATCCTCTGCAGCGTGTAATGCAAGTATATTATTTGGCATTTCGTACTTAGCCTGATACCGTGGTACTATGTGTTGCATATGTAACTCAATTGTTCTTGCCTCAGAGAATATGGCTGAAATGGCTAGAGATTATAGTCATTCTTACCTACTGTCATTTTAATAAGCAGCAGGGATCCTGGTTTTTTCTGATAAAAAAAAAAATCCCCAATTTTTGGATTAAAAAAAGTAAAGCAGAATCCAAAATTTTCCACGATTAAAGTGAAACGCACTAAGATTAGCTATAGATATCGTGGTGTTTCATTTTAATCATGGGAAAATGTGGATTTTGTTGTTTTTTTTTAAATCTGAAAACTGGGGGGAGGAGGGCATCTGAGAAAACAAGTATCTCTGATAATAAGCAAGCAAGATTAAGCCACTTGCCTACCGTGCCTGTAGCTACTGCAAGTGCCTGTAAAAACTCTGCTGATACCATTAGCTGGTTAATTAATTAATTAATAACCCCCACCCCCAAACCAACCAACCAACACAAGCAACAACAAAGTGAACAGCAAGAGGAGGGAATTACGAAACATGCCGCATCAGAACTTCAGATCAGGACTATTTGCAGCTGCAGCTGTATCACGGAGACATTCATAGTCTGTTCTCTTGTGCTTGCTTTCTAATGGTGCAACAGTGTGCAGTCATTGCCAGATGATCGCTAAGAGAATGGGCTATTTGGTAGGCTACTGAAGCGGGTCTCGGGAGACCAGTGTGCTTTCCATGGATCTGCTGCTCAGCTGCTGGACAAGTTAACTTTGCCCTCCTGTGCTTCTGCTTCCGCATTTCAAGAGTTCTCAGCTCCCAAATAGCTCCCAGCGAGCCTCCCACGAGCACGGACCTTCACAGACTCTAAAACAGGCAGAGTCCTGGCCCTGGAAAGCTTTCACTATAAATATCAGCGGGCTGGATTCAATACAGCGAGGTCTGTTACATGGACATTAACGGAGGACCTGGCCCGACATCGTGAGTAATAACAGACAGGAGTAGAGAAGAAGAATGGGAAGGAGGTTTATCATTAGCTCCTGAGTTTGTTTGGTTATGGATATCTCTCATTGAAGACCAACCTGAATTGCCTTCATGTAACAACTTGAGGTAGTATTTGGCCAGGACACAAAGGTTACAGCAATTGCTTTCCCCAGCAGATTGGGCAAGAGTGTGATAAAGCTATGACTGGTGGCTGACAGAGCTGGGCTGGCACAGCCCCTTGGGTGAAGGCAGATATTCCAGCAAACCAAACTTTTGCTGTTACTAGAACGGTCTCAAAGGCAATTACATTGCACAGCGACGTCCCAGGTTTCAGAATCTGCTTTTGTTCTCAGCTGAAACAGCAGCAGCAACAGTAAAAACCCTTCTGAAGTGTTTTTATTTGTTTTTGCAAGAACAGAACTGCATTGAAAATGCCTGTTTTCTCATCAAAATCTGAGCGTTTTATGCAGGAGTTTCAGGGGGAGACATATACACTATGCAGCCTGGCAGCTGAGGCACTTACCCAGGATGTTGGAGACATAGGATCATGTCCCTTTTCTGCCTGATTAAGAACAGAATATGTCATCCTAAATCACTTCTAGCAGGGATTTGCAGCCAAGTATTGTATGTACTAGGCCAGTGGCCTAGCCACTAGGCTAACTGGCATGGGAATCCCACGCTCTCTCTTGCTGTCTACCTTTCTAACAGTGTGTTTATCAAAACTGATACACCCCCCAGAAGTATTGCAGCGTCATCAAAACAGCATATTTCAACAAAATGAAATGTTGTCGAAGGCATTCTCTAGCCAGCTCTAGGCAGCAGAGCTCATTTTGCTCAGAGGGCAAGGGTGGGCGTGAGAGGCAGGAATCAGTTATGCCAGCTTTGCTGGTACCAGCTATGTCCATACCAGGAGGGCTTTGCCAATACAGTGATCCCTGTACAGGAAAGGCCATCCCAGGCATCTACACTCAGCTTAACAGTCATGTTAAAAAGATGATGGCATTTTTCTTGCGGTATGAGGAGGACCTTGGTTTTCCATCTCGCCCTAAGACAGCACCTCTAGCAGCAGGGGGGAAGCTGGGGAGAGGAGGAGGAAAAGGGAAGGAGGAAGAAAATAGACACAAGGTTGCCATAGTTACTTGCAATCCTGGTTGAGTTTTAAAAAATGAAACCAAAAAGGCAAAAGAAAAGACACTTAATCTTAGTTTGGGTTTTATCATCCTCTTATTTGGGGAAGTGGCCTTTTTCATATATTTTTCTCAGATTGGAAATTTGAACCCATTTATATTCATCTAATTTTTTTTGCACGTTGTTGCAAGCAAATAACTTACCTTGGGCTGGCCTGACCTTCAGAGGTACTGACCTGCCACAGTGCTGATCAAGATTAGGCCATGAAACCTTAATACTACGCTCAGAGACCTTGAGAGAGAGAAACCAATAAGACAGTCATTTTCTTTGGTTCTTGCCGTAGAGAAGAGGACTGAAAACAGTGCCAAACACCCTAATCCTGCTGAATGTGCTGACCCCCATGTCTACAGACTACAGTCCTACCATGGATAGAACGGAGGTGCTCAACTGGGTCTCATAAGCCCCACATTGCAAACAAATAAAGACATTTCTCCTGTAACCTGCTGTTTGGGAGCAGAAAGTTCCCCATGGTTGTGACGCACGTCACAGTGTGACATCTGCTTAGCTTAGTGATTTTCAGCCAGGGTACTGTGGCACCCTGGGGTCATTTGAGATCATTTCAAGGGTGCCACACAATATTAGAAATGTTAGGTGTTCAAATATGATTCACAAGATAAACCCAGAGATTTTAAACAGGAATCCACAGTGCTAAAAACATCCTAACCTTCTGTGGTCTTTCGGAGTTCTTTGTAACACAATAATTGCTCTATTATTTTTCTGTAGGCAAAAAATGAGTCACAACCACAAGGAACTTTCTGCTCCAACATAATTGTCTAGAGGAGGAGAAACTTTTTTATTTGGTTGCAATATGGGGTGAACAACTCTGGTTCTATCCATTATAGGACTATTTTTTGAGGGAGGCCTCGAGTCTAACAAAGGGTGCCTTGAGTGTAAAAAGCCCTAGTAACCATAGAATTGAGCTATAATTGTACAGTATTTTGCTACGGCCTTCTCACCAGCATTATTTCTGAAACACCCGCACTGGTGTTGGACTGCAATTCTCCCAAATAAAACTTAGTTGTTCCATTACAACAGATGATCAAGAAGTATTTGAAGGCAGACGTAAAGGAACTCTGAAGGGTTTGCTTATGTGCGATACTGTCTATTGTCCTATTGTAGCTCCCATCACCATGGTATCTAAGTGTCTCACAATAGGGCCTGGAGAGTAGGGAAATTGTTTTATTTATTCATTTATTTTTATTCTCTCCTAAGAGATGGAAAGACTAACTGATTTAACCCAACAAAATGATGCCAGCAAGTGACCCAGAACTCCTTGTTCCCAGTCACTGACATCTTTCTTTACTGTAGACTAATCTGGTAGAGGCATGAAGCAGGACAGGTGGCAGGTCAGCACTAGCATTAGTTGCTGTGGTAGGTCAGCGTTAGCTGCCTCATTGGGAAGGCTGGGGTTGCAGGTTTGAGGACAAAGGCCTGAACGAGGCTCTGGGATGCCAGAAGATGCTTTTTCAGGCCATTCTCCCTTGCCTCTGGGCCTACAAGCCTTCCCCACCAAGCAAAAAAGAACCCGAGGCCAACTCGGTGGGTTGCTAAGCAGGAGCAGCCACTAGTTTTAGGGCTCCCCTCTCTCCTCTGAAGCCACAATATACTCTGTTGTGCCATGCAAGAGAATCAGCTTCTTGCTATAATTGCAACTCTGAACACAGACAAAGGAATCTGGTTTCCTTGGTAATAGAAGTCCTGAGAAAAAATTGTCATAACACAGGGCTGTATCCCTCCGCTTGGGATGCCTCCGAGTGGCTGGCACATAGGCTCAAATTGAAGAGTGAAACCTTGGACTAAACGTTACAGGCACTGAACTGGAAAGCCATGCTGGGAATGACCTGGCACCGGAGGGATTGTGCCAGCATATCACCACTGTTTCAAAAAATTAACCTTGATAAAATATCCACTTGGAATTACTCAAGCGAGCACCTGATATTTACAGGCTTCAGTTGCCCAAGGTATTATGCTGTCTCCTTAAATAACAAGCCGTCCCAATAGTATGCAACTAGATGAGGAAAAGAAGCCAGGCTCTTGGCTACGAACACACAAGGAGCTAATCTCCCCATCTGAGACACCTATAATCCTATTAGCTAGGTGTCAGGGTATCTATTATTTAAACAGCACTGTTTATTCACATTTTCTAACTGTTACCGCTTTCTGGTAAGTAATATGTTGCACATCTCTCACCTGCCATCTGAGAATCCAAACCGCTTAACACACATTCATCCATTAAGACTCACAAAATCCATACGAGGCAGTCATTGTCGTGTCCATTCTGGAGAGGAGCAACATACGCGGAGATTAAGGATAACATTTTCAAAACAGTCTATGCGAGTTAGGAGCTTATGCTCAATTTTCAAAAGTGATTTTGGCACTTAAATATTACTGAGAGGCCACAAGACTTAGGCTTGTAAGGCCCAGGTTATCCCACGTGTTCAGATGCCTATCTCCTCGACTCCTCAAGGTTCAGGGCTGTAAGAATCTAAGTCACATTTAAAAATGGGTTTGGTGCAATTTGCAATGGTACCTTTAGTGGCATTCCCAAAGGTTGGACAGTAAGTTGAGGGTTATACAAAAATCAGACTCTACATGACCTGACTCAGTAGGTTGTTATCATCCCGTAAATGATACTCCCATAGAAGCGTTACATTATTCTATGCTTTATTCAGTCGCAGATTTTTATCGCCCTACGCTGATGGGAAAATATTCAGTGGTAGAATTCCAGAGAAAACTCTGACAAAAAAGTACGGTCTCCGTTTCCTACAGGGGCTAATCGTTTTGGAGCCCTGACAAGACACTGAATTCTGTTATGAATTCTACTCATACTAAAATTTACCCCTCCAGAAGAAAACAAGTTTTGATATTCAGTAAGTGGGAAGAAGAAGAAATTAAGTTGAAGCTTGCAGCTTGAAAGGCCCCTCTGGAGTTGCGAAAGTTAAAATATTTCTCAAACACAGCTCTTTTTTATTTCTTTCTTCCAGAAGGTGCCAACTTAAGCCATGTAATCTGATAGAAAGCCCATAGATCAGGTGGTGAATGACCAAAGCACACTACATTTAGCTGCTAATATATCTGGTGGCAAAAATCCCCATAATCATTTAAAGCATTGTAAAGAGTGTCACAACACAAACCAAGGCCGTTTCCCTGTTTTCATTTATTTTTACTTATCAAAAATAGCTAGTAATTTTTTCTGTCCCCTAGCAAAGGAAGCTTGATGTAGACAACGGTGACTTGCTCAGGCCTTTTGCACTGAGCAGGTTTTGCCCACAGGCAGGTTTGGGGTCACTGCAGCCGTGAGCATACATACCAGTGCATTAGAACAAAACACGATCCAACTGCAGGACTAACAGGAAAGTACTAGCTAGAAGGGGTGGGGGACAGCACGGCCCATCTTGATTCGAACTAGAAGTTCCCCTGCTCTGGAGATAAGAACTTTAAAGGGCAATTTTGCATTTCTCTTACTGTCTTGCTTTATGGGAGTGTTGTGAAACAGCTGGATATCCCCCACTGCTAAACCGTGCAGGCGCCTGTTGGGCTTTGAAGCTTAAGGCTCCTTAGTCTAAACATCCAAGGATGAGAACCAGGTTAAACCTAGCTTAACCTGCTGAGGCTCAGATCAAGCAGAAATCAAGGGCTGCAGTAAATGGTGATTTTTTTTTAAAGTTAACTACTGCACCTATTTGCATCAGCAGGGTTTTGCTTGTGAAGGGGAAGAGGAGGAGAAGAGAGAACATCCAGTTTCAGCAGCAGGAACACAACAGCCCATACGCTGCAGTCTTGAAACTATCCGTGATCTCCCAGCAACCACTCCAATCCCATAGGTCATTTATTTGAACAGCAAATTCCTTGGGACACAGACTTAACCCATGAGTCTGCTTTTTGCACACAGCGACTGAGTATGCTTGGACTTTTCTCCAACCCAATATGAAGGAGACACTGCTTCTTTCAAGACTGAATTTTGCATCAGGCTTTTAAAAAAAACACATTAAATATCTGCAGCTGGCTTAGTAAAGACCTTAGAAGCAGTTTGTACTGTAGGTTGCTGACAAAGTGCAGGGGAATTATCTGCATTTTAAGCTTGGCTTCTAAACAGAGTGGGAACCTGTCTAGGAAGCAGTATATTTTTGGGTGGGTAGAGAAAGTATCTTTTAATGGTATCAGATCTTCATTATTTGCTTCTTAAAACATGACCTCTGGAAATGGATTAAAATTGACAGCAGAGGGAAGTTCATTCTAGGGAGCAATCAAACAAGCCAAGCTAATGTGAACACTGGGATTTCCAGAGCCCTTGAAATGCAGCAAACAGGATTGATCCTTAAAAGCAAAGGATAGAAGAGCTCATGGAAATGTTATGCCACATTTCTAATCTGATTCTTCCTTCTCTTGCACCTTGTATAGATATTTATACCCAAGGAAAGGCTGCTTTTAAAAAATGTGCCAGCAGCACATGCAATCTTTGGATTCAGTAGTGTTTTGCCTCTGTTTTTCACAGTTGTGGGTAACAACAGAGGGTCATAAAGAAGGAAATTATTAACACTGTGAAAAGCACTGGATAGTGATGGGGGGACTGGGGGGTGGAGGGAAGGGGGAAAGACGTTGAAGGGATAACAGAGAGAGGAGTTTGATTTTCCTAATATCACACACAACATATAAACAGGGTATAGAAAGCTGTATTCAAAGCTGCCTGTCCCTGATGCTAGGTAAAGTTTTCAACTAGCAATAATCGTGCCTCGGATTAACCTATTTGATTCATTCTTAAACCATCTTTACATTTCTCTTACCTGAGAAGCATGCTGTAGAGCCTTAAAAGCAAAACTAAACATAAAAAATAAATACTAAAGTCCACTCCATCCACCTGAGTCTTCCCACTGCCTCATATCTTCCCTCTCCAACTTGACCTCTACACTGGGGTCTGAGGAGGGCACTTGGCAAGACTGCATTACAGAAGGGGCTATTTCAATCTGCTTTGAAACTCTTTTAGGATAACTGAATAGCTTCAAGCATCTTTGGTACTGATGAGAATGGAGAGCTTCAGCTAGAGATATAAATGAGCAGGTCGAGAGATGAAAGCTTTAGACCTGCAGTCACTAGAAAAGCCTGAGCACCTTGTGCCAACGTGTGTTGACTTGATCTGTCCCCTGTGCTGAATCACCATGAAAGCTGTGGTGGGCCATCTGGAGAAATTCACTTCACCTTCAACTTAGCCATAAACAAAAACCAAGTTCATCATCAAAAAGGGAACGTGATGAGGTTAAAGCAGCCCAATACAAGTGAATTTGCTTTCAAGTGCATAAATGGAGGACACATTATTCAGAAATTGACATTTCAGATGAAGGTCTTTGAAATCCAACCATCTGGGGTGACAAGTACTTCTGCACAGCATCAGGTTCACAATATGTGTATGGCCTGTGCATAGAAATGAAGTAATAGATGTTATTATTCCTTTTCTGCTACAGAAAAAAACTGATTTTTGCAACATATTCCACAAAGAACAAGAAATACATGGCCTGGTTACTGCTCTATCTAGACACTCTGTCTCACTCTATAAGGAATCATTATTCAGAAATAAATTATATGAGTTAGAAATAATTATGTCGTCCCATCAAAGTTACGTATGTCTATGTCAAATTAACATTGCTGAGTTCAAACACCATACCGCATGTCAGACGTCAAGAATAGGAGAATGACTGAAATTAGCCTTTAAGGTTCCGATCATAAACTATTGATTGATAGGGAGTCATATTTCCTACAGCTACAATCACTAGCATTGTTAAGATGCATATAGTCTTCCTTTGGTCTTTATCTCTGTTTGAAGTGAATTTGTAAGTTGTGGAGTTGAACAGTCATCTATTTTCTTTGAGACACAGAAAAATCTGCTTAATTTGTCTACTTTTAATTGCAAAATTAAGATCTTATTTGATTAAGAAATTCATCCCACAATTTAGCCATTTGTCAAGTGAGTGGCAAAAAATAAATGGGGAATAAATCACAGAGGGTCTGTTTTTGTCTTGGGAGATAAGGGTCTGTCACTGTTTGCATTATAAGTGCCACCATAATGGGTTTATTATTACTTTGGTCATAAAAATCTACTCTGGGCTTGAAATCTTGGCATGCAAAGTCTTAGCTAGGGAACCCATTTGTATTATCAGATTTAATAAAAGATCATTTTAAATTTATGCAAGGATAAGGTGAGGCAACGTAAGCAGAAGTTACTGGTTTTGGCTCCTAACTGTGCAAGATGCATAAGATAGCGACCTGCCTACTGATTAAGAGTGGTGCTCCCTAAGCCAGGAGGAGAAATTAAAATCTTAGTCTACATGCAAATTTGGAAGGTTTGCAAGGTTGCATAATTGTTAGTTGGCCAATTACTATGTCTTTGTTTTACAGAATTAAAAGACCACCATAGATACAGCTGGGTTATGAGCAGCCATGCTTAGGAAGTGTATACAAGGCCCAGTTATGGATACAGAATACCACAGTCTTTCTGGCGACTTCAGATGACAGCCAAACTATCTAAAGAAATACCACCTAATTCTTATGCCCCTAGTCAGACACCCATCTGTAATACACCTTCTTCTTTTTTTAGATCTACATTACATCCAGGGACAGATTGCTGGGTAATTCAATTAGAGTCTTTGGGAAGTTGACAATAGGATAGAAATCCAGGAGGAATATAAGCCCAAGAGCAATCATACATAAGAAAATGAAATTACTTAAACTGAACATTATGAAGCCTGATTTTCATTTACCCAAAGACTGCTTTATACTATTTTGGCAGTGTTAAAGGATCTTGAAATGAGGTATCAAAGCAGCTAACACTAGCTTTGCAGCCCCCCTTAGAGTGGTGAAAAATGGCTTTAGTGTAAGCCTATAGCCCAGAATGAGATTTGGTATCGAGGATGGTAGGAGTAGAGGGTTACTTTTTCTGTTTTTGAACCTTAGAGCAATTGAACAGGAAGTGAGCAGGGAAGAGAGAAAACCTTGATTCTCTACCCCACCCAATGGTGAAAATGAAGTTATGTCTATAGGAAACAATTTGGTACCATACAGAAATAACTGAGACAGCCCTGGTTAGCTCAAAAGGGCTAATTAACCCAATAGGAGCACCATATTCTCACAGCTATATTGTATCCAGTGCCTAAGCTAGCTTGTTCCCAGTTAGCTCTTGTCTTTCCACCTGGCATAACACTGTGCTGCATAGACATGTCCTGCGTGAGCATCCGGTTAGCTTTAGTTTTACTCGCTGCTTCTGGGAACACACTGGTGGAGTGTTGTAAGCAGGCTAGGGCCTAGTAAGTAAGCATGGACTACTGCACAATATATTTTTATTTTGAATTTGTGGAAGAAAAATAAAATGCCAAAAATCTGACTGAGAGGGAAAATATAAAGAATATATCATTACAATCCAGTTTCATTAGCCCAAATTCTTACCCACTGAACTGAAGCTGCATGCAAGAAATGGCTGACCTCAAAGCTATACCTCAGGTAGAAATGGCTCACACTTTTCAAACTCATTTCACATGTGACCTTTTCCATTTTTCTAGTCTGATTTATTTTTGGACGCTTTCAGATCATGTCTGGATTTGCAGGCATTAGAGGGTAAAGGATCAGAATAAATGCTGATTACAGAGAAGCAAAGATCCATACTTCTAATGTGCAGCCGAAGAGCGCAAATATCAATTTCATAATGGAAAGTTCTGGAGGGAAAAAAGCCTAAAATAATTAAAATAAAATTACAGCCTCGTTTCCATTTCAGTTACTAAAATGTGCTTAAGGTGTTGTGCTTTTTTTCAGAAGCCTCTAATGGTACATATTTAAAATAATCTTACTCATTTATATATTTAAATTATTTCAACAGAAACTAATAATGTGTCTGGCATTGCCAGGAAGTCTCTCCCTTGCTAGGAGTATTATTTATTTCTTTCTTTATTGCAGATTCAGAACTAGCTGCTGCTAATAAAAGTCGGATCTCATTAAAGGGACTGAATGCAGGGAGCAAACGCAGGTTAGTGGTTGGAATAGGGAGCTGGAAGGAATTATGTTATCCTACTCTATTTTCATCAGCTTATTCATGAGAATGATCCAGGGGCCTGTAAGAAACATGGTCTCACCTGGCACCGGGAAGATATGTGTCCTCAGGTTTAGAAGCAGAAAAACTAGAAGTCACTTACGCTGGTTTCTTTCCCTAGCGAGCTATCCAATTCAGGATCTTATTTTATCAGTATTACCACGGTATGCGACTCCACCACTGGTCTGTTGTGCCCTTTGAAAAATCATTTTACTTCTGTCTTTACATTTAGTCATCCATAAATGAGGGTATAACAGTTCTTGCCTAGTTCACTGGGGTGTTAATCTCAATTGGCCTGGACCAAAATGCTTTGTAGTAATAGTCCTCCAATGAAAGCTGCTGTCAACGTGCAAAATCCCCTTATTTCCAAGCTGCTGATTTATACATGGGGCCATATTAAGCAGGAGGCAGTAGGTGGGTGGGAAACAGTTCTTCCAAATGCGCAAACTTCTTTAGACCCTCTAAATTTTTGTCCATTCTACATTTGAACAAAACCAGGATTTCTTCAAAAGACAGGAACTTCTGAAAAGCATTTCCCAATGGAACTTTAATTGGAGAATGGTAAACTCCGACAAAAATTTACCGTTTCGACAAATCAGCATTTTCTTACAGGAAAAACCTAAACAAAAACAACCTTGTGCTACAAAATCCACAATCAGTTAAGTAAAGCCTCAATCAGTGCTGCTTACACACGCAAAGGCATTATTCAAAGATACTCAGATTTACATTTCCAGTTAAAACCAGGAAATCATGCAGTGAACATCAACAAAAACTGTAATACTATAACCAGTTCTCTATTACTTCTAAGTTTCCTCTTGTAGGAAATGGACTTTGTGAATTTGCTTTGGGTCCAAATTGGGAAAAAAGGTCAAATTTACAAAATTTACCATGGAAAAAAACTCCAAGATTTGGTTTTATTTGACAGTTCTAAAGAAATGTTGAATGTAATTACAGTATTAGCTTTTATTTAAAAAAAAAAAAAAAAAAATCAATGAGGGAGGGAAAACTATCAAATCAAATTTTTTTTTCTTTAAATGAAATCTTTTGACAATATTAAAACAAAATAAGAATGTCAAACCATTTTAATTTTTCTCCCATACCAAATTTTGTAACAAATCAATACAGTTTCATAAAATGTTGCTATTTTGACAAAACTGAATATCCCACCAGGAGAGTCTTCCACTGAAATTCCTCATCCTCTACCACAGCTTAATTAAGTGTGGAACTGCTGGTGGGAGGAAAGACACAAAATATTTTGAGGAGATTAAGGACAGTATTACAATGGGCAAAATATAAGGAACTGGTAGCAAACCCCCTGAAGAAGCCAAGTGAAAAGAAATGACATTTAGAGGGAGATGCAACCCTCAAGAAACCAAGAATTCCTTCATCCGTAAACGGCCTCTTGGCTGATGATCAAGGCCAAGCATGTGGAAGGGCCCGCTCCCCGTGGAAGTTACAAAATTCCTGGTGTTTTGTAGTCTGCTCAGTTTTGCTGGGAATAAACATGCGACTGTCTGACAAAGTAAACTATCTTTGATTAAGCGACTCATCCCAAACCCAACAAAGTCACTGGAAGTTCTGTCATTTTTCCCCCAATAGACATGGGAACAAATTCTTCCAGCACCATACAAGGTAGCAGCTTCTCCCTGCATATCCCTGAGAAATAAATACTAGGGCTGTGCAAAATTGCTCCTGGCATTTTGTTTCCAAGATGTTTCAATGCGTTTTGAGCTCGAAACAGCAAAATCAAAATGAAACAAAAGCCTTCTCAACACCTTCAGAACAAAACAAAGGGACTTGCAATGTTTCAAAACTTTTGAAAAGTTTCAATTTTCAAAGCCAGGTTTACTGGCTTCAGCGCTGGTCCCAGCTGGCAGCAGCAGGCTCCTGTCATCTGGCAGGCAGATCGGGGGCTTGGCTGCACCCCCGGGAGGGCTGTGGGGGAGCCCACGTGGGAGCTTCTCCCCTGACTGCTCTTTGCCATGTGGCTGAGCCCAGCCCCTCCACGGGCAGAGCAAGGGGAAGGGTGAGATCAGCGCTGCCTGCCTGGCTCGCAGCACTGTGCAGGGCAGGGCAGGGAATCAGCTGCTGCCATCGGCACCAAGAGAGGGGAGGGGGACAGAAAGCTGAGCCAGCATCACTAGCTCTTGGAGTCTATGTCTGCTGCTGATTCCCACTCCTGTCCATAGCTGCCTGCCTGGCACGTCTCCCTCCCCCTTCCACCTGCACTGCTGGGAGGCGTGGGAGCTGCAGTGATGGGGAGAAGAGGTCTGCCTGCCGCTCACTCTCATACGGCTTGGGGTTGTGGGGGTGGGTCCCCACAGGAGCTGATCTGCCCCAGCCCCGTACCAAAGCCGGCGTGAGGAGGGTGAGGGGCCCGGGGCAGATCAGCTGGTGTGGGGACCCTCCCCTGCCCCAGGACCAGGGTGGCGGGTTCCCGCACGAGCTGATCGGCCCTGGCCCTGTGCTGCTGGCCCCAGGCGGCAGCACCCAGCTCCTGTCAGCTGGCAGGCAGATTGGGGGCCAACCAGCAGCCCCGGGAGTGCTGCAGGGGATGTGCTGGAGTCCTTCTGAGGGTGCAAAACCCCCGATCTGCCTGCCAGGTAATGGGAGCCAGGTGCTGCCACCTGGAGCCAGTGGCAGCACCAATCTTCCCAGAGCTGGGTGTGGGCTGCACCCAGTGCTAGTCTGTCATCTGAAAGGCAGGTTGGGGTCCCACACCCCTGGGAGGACTTTGGCACAGCCCCTGCAGCCCTCCTGGGGGTGCAGGTAAGGCCCAATCTGCCTGCCAGCTGCATTTTATGTTTCCCCATAATAACCTATGGGCAAAACTTCAAAACAGCATTGAAACAGCAAAAGAGTTTCGACAAAACGAAATGGAACCGTTGTTGCGAAATGAAACAACTCAAAATGAAACGCTGTTCCGTCAAAACGGAAACCGAATTGGAACGGTGCTGTTTCACATTGACCTAATAAATACCCTGTGCAGTGCTATAGGTTGTAGCCCTGTTGGTCTAAGAACAACGTAGGCAGACAAGGTTCTTTCAGTTAATCCAATATTTTTTTATTAGACCAACTCACATAGTTGGAAAAATTTTTCTTCGCAAGCTTTCAGAATCATCTCAGCCTGACAAAGAGTATTTGTACCCGAAAGCTTGCAAAGAAGAATTTTTCCAACTATCTGAGTTGGTCTAAGAAAGGACACTGGATTTACCCAAAGAATCTTGTCTGCCCTATGCAATGGGATTCTTGAATCAAAGCCTAAATGTGGACAAGTAATCTGGGAGAGATAGTCGGCAGCTGTCCCATAAGCCCCCTAATATAATGATGAGGTCTGGAAGTTCTCTCTTGCACAGGGCTTAAAACTAGTTCTACTTCAGTGCTAAAAATATCTGTCTTTATAGCTCTTGCTAGGGTTATACTCATGCTGAATCATCCTGTCATTCAGAGCTTCACATTAACTGGTAGAGAAGGTGTCTGCTGCAGCAGAAGCTTACGTAACTTGTTCCACTCTCCCTTTAAATAAATGAATAATAAATGTGCTCACATCCTTCCTCCAGTCCCCCCACAGAAGTTAAAATGAACCTTTAATCCAGTGTTTAAAGTCCAGGTTAAGAAGATTTCTTGATCTTATCCCTTCTCCTTTTATCAGCAGGGTTATGAGGGTACATGCTTAACTCATAAATCCATTTTTATGACACTGAGCTTCCTGTCCTGTCAGTCATTTCTGGCACAGTCAGTATTTGTAGTTCTAGGGCCAAATTCATGCATGGTGTAGAGTCCATTGTCTTCAACTAAACTTTTAATAAGAGCTGATGAATTTTTAAGTGCTGTTCTATTTCTCTGCACAAGCCAAGGCAGAGGAGGAAGAGGAAAGCATATTCAGTAGAAAAAAAACAACATTGTTTCATTGTTTATTAATTTAGGGTTTTTTCTTTATTATACATAACAGCAGCAAAAAGTTGTGAGTAGAGATAGAAAAATAAACAGCTTGCTAGTTATAGTCCTGCCCTATTAGAAAATCTTCATGATTTCAGGTAGGGGGGATCTATGAAGACTGCTTGCTGAATTTAGGCTTTCCTATAATGGGAGGTCTATGCAGTAGTTGTACCAAAGCCACAAAGCCTGTACTCTCCATAAATCTCCTACAGCCTGTTCAAAACATCTAACTCCCAGCAGGTGTAATCTCATTAGCACTTCAGATGAAAAGAGTCCCAGTTTCATACAACTTGATGCAGTTTTATTAATGTGCCTCGCATTTATACACCTCTCCTATTTTATGATGCTATTACGTGGAAGCAAACGCACAGTTATTGCTCTGGGGCTTGGCTTGTTCCATAAATACTGATGGTTGAAGGCATGTATCTTTTCCCCAGTCCTTTGTTTAATTATCTAAGGGCAAATATTAAACAACAAAAAAAAGGCTTAAAAATGAAGGAAAACACTAAGTTGTTGAGGAAAACAAATAAGATGATCACATAGGAAAAGCCAGACATAAAAATAAGCATCAGGGATGGCATTACTAGACATGATTGTTGGGCTGCTGTTTATTTCTGGGAAACTACTGGTAGAATAAGCTAGGATTAAAGACCACAAAGAAAAGCAATAACGTGTCTCTCACTGTGCTATACCCGGGAGAATCTTGGTGAAACAAACCCTATCCCTTTGCTTCACTTTCTTCAGTTTCACAGAAACTCAGTGGGAATCTGGCATCTCAGTCCTTCAGTCTGTCTTGACATTACCAGCTCAAGTAAGATAGTACTGGAATTATTCTCTGCCTGTAGAAACTGGAAAGTTTTTTTTGTAGGATGTAGGGTTGTATGGGAGAAGAGTAATCCTGCACTAGAATCTAAAGAAAGGTCCCAAAGAAAAGGTTCTCACTTTCTATTATATTTGACAAGTCTCTTCTACAGTAACTAACTTTCAAGTGTATGCTCTCTCATTCCCCTTTAGCCATGGCACACAGAGTGGCTCATACCATTTTCTTACCTCACATTACCTTTTGAACAGATTGGCAGTGAGCAGAAATTGAATTTAGTCAATACCAATATCCCTAACAGGAGCTATTTTCTAGGAGATGCCCTTGTTAAGATTTTGCCCTCAGTTTATTACTGTAATTTCCAGTTTAAAAAATTTAAACAAAATATGTTTAAATCAATTAAAATGTGAAGGCTTGAAAAGCTGGGATAAAAAAATTATGAAATTGCTGCTACAAACATAATATTACCAAGTAAATGCTGCTCCATATGCCAAAGCATTGCTCACATGTCAAGGCGTTTTGTATAGAGATTATAGATGGAACAGATATAGTACTAAAGACAAACTCACCTCGGGACCCATTGATTTTCATATTAGGACTGGCTGAACATTCGCAAGGACTATCAAGTACACACAGATGCACGCACACTCACAAATGCTCCCCCTGAGAACAGCATTGATTGCCACAAGGATGATAATATAGAAGCAGAAATTCTCTGCCTCCCTGAATATTAGATATTGTAAAAGACAGTGAGTTAGCAAGATCATGGTTCAAGTACATAGCAAATCCGATAGATTTCAGTCAATATTTCCACCTGCTTTTGAGATATATAATTGATTTAAAGATGACCTGGACATGGCTGGTCCAGGGAAAAAAAAAAACCACCCAAAAAACAAGTTCTTCAACCATCTAGACAATGAACCACAATAAGTTTTTGGAATGGAACAACAACAACAATGATAATAATAAAGCAAATTGTATTTCAGAGTATCCCTTTGATCAAATTAAAAACGAAACAAATAACAAAAACTGATGTCAGTGATGTTTACTGGAAAAAACAGCTGTCGTTGCTAATATTTGCATCCACACAGGGAAGCAGAAATGACAGTAGAGTCTCAGAAATTCTGCTCTTCCAGCCTCAGTTTTGCAGCCTTCAGAGGGTCAGATAAAACGTATTTCGATAATCAAGCAAACTTAGCTATTTAGCTGAATCAAAGCATAGTCGTGGAAGACTCTACTATCAGTAGGAATTGTTGGGTATGAACAAGCTCCCATACCTTTTTTTCATACAGTTCCTATATCTGTCATAGGGGGGAGGGGTGCACGAGTGTAAAGAGCCCTTTGCATTTTTAACAGACCCCAAAAACTTGGACTCGGGTTCAAAGCAAAGGTTCCCTTTAGCTTCTATCAATGGCTACTCAAAAGGCACACAAATTTTAAGTCAAAAGCTCAAATAGAAGTATTTCCCCGTCTAATGTATTTAGCAGGAGGCCTTTCTGAAGACTTTTTGGTCTGCATCCAGTTTTTCAAATCCCCTTTTAAAACTGATCAACAACTGACACCCATATGGCTTAAGTCACTACAAATGAAGTAAAAGCCAACAAATCCAATTTAATCTCTGCTGAGAAAGAATACAGTCCTATACCCTATAAAGAAACGGTGGAGTTAATTTCCCAGGATGTGCCCAGAGTTAGTATGGTCTTGACATGCTATAGTCACTCTTGTTTCACACCTCTTGCCACGGTGAATAATATATTTTGGGTGAGACGCTCACACGCTCTGGCTCCTTCATATTGGAGAATTGAAGATGACCTCCTGAGGTCCCTTCCAACCCTAACTTTCTACGTTTCTATGAAAAGGGACAGAATAAAATAAAGGTTTAAGCTGTGGGGTAAGAATGCAACCCCTTCAGGTCTGCACACTTACATACTTAAGCCCAATTTTTGCTGAGCGATTGAACACCTTGTGATGCACAGTCTGTTCAGAATATCCTTTCTACTCTTACTTTGGACCGTAAAAGGAATGGAGAGGCAGGAGGAAGGGAGGAAGTTGTATCTTGACACTCTCCCCCACTTTAACACATAGAAAACTGAATGAAAAATGAGCTTCACGCTTCAAATTTTCCCTTTGTTATCACACACCTAACTCTAGACCCTTTGACTTGGCTCCTAACATACTTTCGTGTTACTAACAGAAAATTTGAGCCTCATTAGAAGCATCATAAACTTTCACGCAATAACTAATTGGAACTTTAGAGGAGAAATTATCATTAACGTTTCTAATGCAGGTTCTGGCTACACTCTTGGTATATTAAATTTTACTCTGATAGACCCTGGCGGCCAAATTACAACGGAGATTCAAATCTTTTGCAAGCCACTGTCCATACCTATAGCAAGAGACAGTTCCTGGCTTTATAGTCGAAATAAGCAAACAAGGGGTGGTCAAAGAAAAAGCAAAGACAAGTTAAATTATTTGCCTCAAGTTACAGGTCAGGGCAGAGCCAAGAATGAATCTCTCTTGAATGTCATTGCTATACCCTATGCACTTGACCATGCCTTCTCGGTGGTAGGTACTGTAGAAGCCTGCAGTAACTCACTGTTCCTTGCCACAAAAGGGTTTCAACCTAATGGAAATAAACATTAACTGAAAAGCATCTTATCGCATCAGATACCCTTGATATAATTAAGTAACAGAGAAATAAACATGGAAATTATCATTTTGCTCACCAGAGTTTCAGCTAGCTAACCCAAAAGCATTCCCACTCAGAGCTCTCCCCAGATGTGCACATGCTCTTTTAGTACTCACATATTCATGAAAACATTGCTTTTGTAAGGTGTGACAATCAGGCAAACCATTAGGAATCACTCAATAAGGTAATAATAATGTAAATGAAATATTTAAGATTTATGTCACCTAAAACAAAAACTAATGCAGGTAACGCACCTTTTATGGATTTAACAAGAGAAAAAAAAGTTTGCTAACACTTTGGAAGTGGTGAACTGGTTTAAATAAAGTAAACATTGTGTCTACATGAATCTTGGCCTGGTTAACTCTCAACCAAACTCTTTATTTTATGTTCAGAACGGGTGACGTGCATTTCCTCTTTCCCCTGCCTTCTTTACTGTTCATTTGGCCTTCTCATTTTGTTACTTTTCTAACCAGAAGTTGGTAGTTATAGAAACTCAGCAGGTTTATGGCCCAACCGTCCAGGCTCAATAAACGGGGTGGTTGGAATGAAGGAAACCACTGAATTTTGGATTCTGAATTGAAACTGCTGCTCTAACCATATATGGGTGGACTTAAAATACGAGGTCTGAAACACCCACAGTTTGGGGAGATCAGAAACTAGATCTGAAGCCAAAAAATACAGCCCAAGTCATTGCTGCCTTTCTTTTTTTTTCTTTTTTTTCTACTACTATTATTATTTTCTCTCTTCACCTTTTGACCCATCCTATTTATGCCCCTTGTTATATGGTTATGGAAAACTTTGGCTTCATGTAATGGAGCTAACTTCATCTACGTTCTTCATAATTGAGTGTCAAAAGAATACAACGCTCTTTCACTATTAATGCTATATTCACTCTCAGACAAAGAAAAGTATCTTTCATTCATTTGCTGTAATGAGGACTCATCTCATTTCTAAACCTGTTTTGTTTTTTATGATTTTTTTTCCTACATTCATGCTCTATCTTCATTCCTCCTGTACTTCTCTATAGAAGTTGATATATCTTAACCTACATAGAATTGTCAAGGAAGAGAAATACTGCTTCTCACTTTAGAATTAAAAAAGCCCCTTCCTTCTCAGATTTATCTGTGGTATTAAAACTCTCTTTGTTTTAATTAGTGCTGCCAGATGATTCATGACATTTCATGACAATAGCAGCAGCTCTGGGTATTTTTTTTTAATTTAATCATTCTTCAGATAATTTCTGACAGCAGCAAAATGCATTGTAAAATAACTATGCTCATCTAAAACTTTAACTTGCAAAAGAAATTCACCTTGCTTGCAAGTGGTGCATAAAAAATATTGTATATTCTTAACCAAAAACATACAGCTGCCGATTTTAAACTCAGTTTATATGAATTCGCATATAGCAAATTATTCAAGCATGTACTCAATTAAGGAAAATTTTAGTGTATGTGTTATACTGAAAGTCAAGCTAAATCAGTGGGGCTCAAGGTTTTGGCCCTGCAGGCCAGATGAATGGCATGGGGCTGGTCCATGGGCCAGATCAGGCCCTGCACACTGGGATCAACGGAGTGCCTGAAGGGTCGACCCTGGGGCTGGTATTGTTCAGTATGTTAATTAATGACCTGGAAGTTGGCACAGAGTGCACCCTCAGCAAGTTTGCAGATGATACCAAGCTGCAGGGGAATAGTAGATATGCTGAAGGGCAGGGCTAGGATTCAGAGAGACCTCAACAAATTGGAGAACTGGACCAAAAAAAAAGTATCATGAAGTTCAATAAGGACAAGTATGAAGTCCTGCACTTAGGATGGAACAATCCCATGCACCACTACAGGTTGGGGACCAACTGGCTAACCAGGAGCTCTGCAGAAAAGGACCTGGAGGTCACAGTGGACAATAAGCTGAATGTAAGCCAACAGGGTGCCACCATTGCCAAGAAGGCTAATAGCACACTGAGTTGCAATCTGCCTTGCCAGCAGATCAAAAGAAGTGATTTTTCCCCTCTATTCCACACTGGTGAGGCCTGCATACTGTGTCCAGTTTCGGACCCCCGGCACAGAAAGGATACAGAAAAAAATGGAAAGAATCCAGTGGAGGGCAGTGAAAATGGTTATGGGACTGGGGAGGAAAGGCTGAAGGAACTGGGCTTACTTAACATGGAGAAGAGGAGACTGAGGAAGGATTTAACAGCAGCCTTTAACTACCTGAAGGCTGAGGCTGGTTTTCAGGAAAAAATCCAAGACCGGTGCAGCCTTTGTAAACCTGTCATCAGCCTATAACATGGTCTGGATGAAAGGTCTGATGCTGAAGCTGACAAATATTATACTCTGCCACCAGACACTACACCTGATATGGACAATACTGAGTAATAGGTGACAATGTGCCCACTTGGGTGACAGAATCAGCTCACCAGGTTCTTCGGCAATGGACTGCCACAAGGTTCAGTACTCGCACCAATATTCTTCAATGTATACACAAGCGATATGCCGCCAACCAAGTCAGGCAGATTTGTACATGTGGATGACCTTGCTTTGGCAATCACTTTCAATGGCATCAAGTCCACCTTGAATGAGGACCTGAATATCATGGAGGAATTATTTTGGAGACACAAGCCAAATCCCCACAAAACAACAGGCACCGCATTCCATCTTGGTAACAGGAAGAGTAAGCGTACTCGGAGGGTAACTTTCTGCGGCAACATTGTGCAGCATAACCCCACTCCGCCTTATGTTGGAGTGGGGCTGGACTGCACATTAACCTTCCATGACCACCTGAAGAAGACAGCTGCCAAGGCAAAGATAAAGGTCAATTTGGTCCAGAAATTGGCAAGCACAAGCTGGGGAGCATCATTATAACGAGCATCAGAGCTGGCCCTTGCATACTCTCTAGCTCAGTGGTCCCCAGACTTTTTTGATTGCACAACCCTATCAGTAAACATTTTTGAGCACGCACCCCCAATATATTTATATTTATATAAATATAAATAGAAGTTCTAATATTTTCTTCCTGCACCCCAGTGGACCGCCTTGCACACCCCACCACTTTGGAGACCACTGCTCTAGCTGAGTACTGGTGCACCAGTATGGACCACAAGCAGTCATACTTGACTTGTTGACATCCAAATAAACTCTGCAATGTGGTGCATCATGGAAACCCTCAAGTCAGCCCCAACACTTTGGCTGCCCATGCTGTTGCACGTGGCTCCTCCACCCATTCGTCATGAGGCAACAACTCTCTAAGAAGTCCAGAAAATTAAGGAAAACAAATATCTCTCCATGCACCAGGACCTCAGCAATGCACCTCACCATTGCCTAAAGTTGTGCAAGCCTTTCTGGATCCAAGTGCTTAACCTTCAACAATGTAACTTCAACCCTGATGAAGGCTGGAAAATCGAATGGAGTTCACAGGAAGTCCCAAATAAACATCTTGGCTGCTGCAGCTGTTAAAAAACAAAAAGACCCGGTACTTTAATTTCTGTGCCAAGCCCCACACAGGCCCAGAAGAGGACAAAAAGAAGACTGAAGCACCCAATCTGTACAGATGCTGAAGAGCAGGGTCAAAGTATCGTGCTGCTTCTTCCAGTTAAGCGCCTTTTTTTTTTAAACATCGGCAAGCAGCCCTTGTGATAGATCCAATGCAGAAGGCCTCTGGCTTTGATCTCAAGTGACACTCATGGGAAATTCTAAAGCCTATCCACACAAACCATGGGAGAAACTGATAAGTGATGTACAAATTGAAAATTAAAAACTCTCCAATATGCGACTGTGATCATCCAGAACAGACAATGGAACATATCACAATTCAATGCCCAATCTAAGGAAAAGGTATCACAGTGATACACTCTGCTGCTCCTGATACAATTATCTAGTTCAACCACATAAATGTAAAATTATAGTTGCTGTTCTGTACCTACATCAGCCATATGAAAGAATCATGGCAAAATAGGAATGCTAAGAATCCTGCCTTTCTTAGATACTTTTTCTTGACTAGTTTTACTGGAAGTCTGTCCAGGCAAAGATTGTCTCTCACTCTCTCTGTGTGTAAGATACATAACAATACATCCCTGATCAATTGAGGCCTCATATAAATAGCATACCTAGCAGCAGTGTGAAAGTGTCCTCATTTCAAGATCAAAAATTCTATTCAACTGCTAGATAGTTTATCAAGTGATTTTTTGCTTTTGTAGCAAAGATTTTCAAGAAATTTAGCCATACTTTCTGAAGGTCTTGTCTACATACTCTCCCTTACATCATTTGTTCTACTAATGTGCAAATTGCTGTAAGGCATCCAAAAGTCAGCCTGCAAGATCAACCTATACATTTAGAATAGTTTTAATCTAATTATTGCCAGTAATTGTTCCATTTGGAATATGGGTGAAAAGGTTAATGATTAGCAACAGATGACTGTCATTGGTTAAAATGAAAAAGGTATTTCAATGTGTAATTGCCACCGAGTCTTTCTGACTAAGAAAACTTTAGGCCACTTTTTGATGACTTTCTCATTTGATCTCACATTTTCTGAAAACTAATCTGGGTACGTCAGTACTAATGGAAATGCAGAGCAAGTCTCGGCTCTTATTATGTGTGGTTTACAAACATGTGCTGTGGTGAATATGCACCCAAAGGGGAAAGAACAGACCTATGTTGTTGTCTTGTGTCTCTAGATTTAGCTTTGTTTTATTAATTTTTTTATGGGTTCCTAATGTCTTCAGACTTTCCCCGGTAGCCTGTTTGCTGCATCACTAATGAACTGAGACATTTCACTTGCTAGAGCTCTATCTACTGTATTTACACTTCCCAAACGACCTTTCACAACATGCCTTTCTCAGCCATTCTGCCCTTATAATTATGCTCCCCGCCCAAGTCATCTGCACCTTTTATATAATATTCCCTTGCTGAAACCCATCAACCTTCCCTGCAGAAAGGAAAGAAAAATCAGCAAAACCACGGCTTGCACATTTAGTACACTGTCCTCTATTATAGTGTTGCTATTGGAGGTGTTGATTCATTTAAACAAACACGTTGATGAAAACTTCCTCCAGTCCAGGGTAGACCTTCTGCGCATAAAATGCAAATGAAAAACAGAATGAAAAAAAGAGATGAGCAAGATGAAATGTAGGAAGTATGGGCTCTGCAGCATGTGCAAATGAAAGCTGGATTGAAACCAGCTATAGAGTTGTTGCACATTTTCAAGCACTAACTTTATAGGTGGCTGGCTCTTTTTATCTATATTTTATGTGATAATTACTTTTCATGATTAACCAGTTAATTGTATGGTAATTACTTTACATGTGCTGCCAGTCTAAATCTATTGTGCAGTCAATCAGGTAATTGTGTAATATATGTAATGTAGAAGGGGCCTATGAGTGAAGATGCTGCTTGAAACCAGTTGCAGAGCAAGAACTTTGTACCCCTCTCCCACATCCTTGTTGAGTGTTAGTAGATTGTGCTGGGGGGCGGTTAAGTCTCTTCCCACTCTCAGTTTCAAAATAAGATCAACTCTCCTCTAAGTCCTAAGTGCTCTTAAGATTTTATGTCTGCCTTCTGATTAAAAATGGCCATTTTGAATTATTTTACCTTAATTGAAAATAGCAACTTCTTATTGTTTTTGACATTTGATTTGAGACTTTTCTCTTTTTGGTCCATGGAGTGTTTCCAGGTTTTGACCTTGTTCTAAATCTGATTTCTAAGCATGAATTCATGCTGAAGTTCCTTATGGGATCAAAATTACAGTTTTTCAAATAATAAAAGCTCACTCATATAATGCCTTCTATCCCTGGGCCCCAAAGCACTTCCCAGGGGAAATTATTCTGATTATCCCTATTTTACAAATAGTGAAATGGTAGCACAGAGAAGGAGGGGAAGATACTGTACAAGGCCATAGAGCAAATCTGAGAACAATGTCTACAGTCTTGTAAATCCCAGCCCACTAAAACCCAATGCCTCAAAAGCTTTGCCTTTTTACACCAGTACTTAAAACATCACTAGATTTTGATTGCCAGCATATTTCAGTTCACTCTGAACTCTCTCCATAGCTAAAACTATTCATCCAAAAAACATTTGTGAAGTGATGGCTGTCAGTGACATACAGAATGAATCAGTTCAGGCCAGGAGCCTCACGAACCATCCCCCATATCAGTGTAAGTCTATTTCTTACTCATATCTTTAATACTAATTTTGATAGCACTCAGAAGCCAGATTAGAGGGCATATCTGTTGCACCGTGCGACTTAGGTGCTGAAATTCGAAGTCCTCTCTAAGTCCTAGCTCTAGTAATAGAGACCACAGGAGGACGCATGTCAAAAACACTTACGCAGTTAAGCAATAACACGTTTATAAAACCTCTGATTATAAAAGCAGTCTGTCATTAGAAGCAAAGAGCAATCAGATATGTGTTTGGCCTATCTTAAATGGAACATATTCCAATTCCACATGGAATGGGCAATATCCATTCAAAGGAAGCAGAGCTGAGAAAACAATTTCAGACAGACTGTGAATATTGCTCAGCATTTAAAAGAGAACTATTATTTTCCTTTGTAACCCCTGTGCTACTGATGAACACTCAAGCAGAAAGTTTTACCGACTTGAATGCTCGTGGAAGATGAATTAAAGCCAACCACTAAGGCAGCATAAAAGTTGCCTTGATGCTATGGCTGAGATGTGGAGGACTGAAAACTCTAAGGCAACATGCTGGGTGTGCTGCAGCTAAGCACAGCAAGCCAAATTTACTTTAGCTGCCTTAATGATACGTTCATCTCTCCTATGGGTCTTATTGAACTTAGGGAGTCCCGTGCTCTACACAACTTGGGCAACATGAAGGAGGCCTTAAGTAGAAAATAAATTATATTTTCACACCCACTTGAATCACTCTTTGTGCTGGCAGAGCGGGCAAGAGTGACACCTGTATACACAAGAATCAGTAACACAGATTCTACCTCTTAGGCTTAAAGAGTAACTGTCGCAGCTAGGAGGCGCGATTCCTATCCACAAACTGTACAAATCATAGGCTTAATAAGAATATCGCACATGCATCTCTGAAGTCCCATTTCAGTCCCACTTGGAAGATGTAAGTGGTTCCTAGGTTTTCCCACCCCTGGCTCTCCCCATAATGGTGAATTTGACACCATAAAGCAAGCCTAAAAACAAGAAGTTTGCATTTTCAAATCTGACATTTAATGTCAATGCAGTCTGACACTGAGGTTACATTTGTAACCTGAAACACCGCTTTGGATTTCTTGCATAAAATAGTAGAGTGGCTTCAGGAGACACTCTGCCTTTTGAAACCTGAGGGTATAGCTAACATGAGTGCAAGCAGGCAAGTGACCACGCATAGTTAGATACCATATATGACTTTAAATCATGCATACAGGCTTATGCTGTTACCATAGCATGTCTGCTTTCATTTAAACACACACACGCACGTCCATGATAGTGTTTTCTTCAAAGGGGCCTAGGAACACTAATGCCAAATTCCATGGGTTAATCAGGTAGGCCACAGTTCATCAAGTGACTGAATTTCTTAACTAATTTTAACAATATGAGTAGCCCATTTGAAGTCAAGGTCCATACACCACCGACCTGCTCTGTAAACTTTAGCAGACATACTAATTTATTTCAGGTTAGACATAAGCTTATGTCCCTTGGCTGAATCAGGATTTTAAGAGCTTTAAAACACAATTATATTCTGTGACATTTAAAATTAACTAGAGGGTATTTCTGAACACCAAATATCTATCATTTCCCCTCCTCACAGCCACCATCTCTACTCAGTTTATGACATATGCCATCCAGACTGCTTCAGAAACACTTGCATTCCAACCCCCCCCAAACCTATAGTGTTATAAAATAACTGAGATATTTTCAGCTATCAGTTCAAATACAGCCTCTTTATTAAATGTATATGCTTTATGAAAGCATAGGAAAAATTTTAGGTCGTCAGAAACTAATATTGCAAGTCCACATTTATGCCAGGACATCTGAGCTAATACGTTTACCCTTCCAAGACTCCAAAAGGGATGTCATGTGGGTATATGAGCAAAAATCCACTGATTGCATAAGCTCGGGACTTGAATTTTGTGTCTCACTTAAGAATGAGGGAGAAGGGAAACAAGAGTAGTTTATTATATTATCAGTTTTGTTTTGTTTTGTTTTTTTAACAGATGCATTGCATTTCTAGCTTGCCACCTATGGGCAGTTTCATTTAGATCAAATGAAAGCCTTGGGATTGATCTTTTAACATTTTGACGTGTGTTTTTAAATTCTCTATCCATTGCTCTGTAAATTCAAGAGCATTACCATTGTGACAGTCATCTGAAATATTCATGAAATGGTAAGTGCTTGTCTAAGAATGATTGATCTTGTCATGGTACTTTCTTCCTTTTTCAAAACATACCAGTATTCATAAAACTGATGAAATAATCAACTAGATTATCTCATTATATCTGAAAAATGAGTGCCTAGATTACAAGCCCCTAGAAAAGGTTATTTTTCTGACCTTGGTGAAACTCTAATCTAGGACAAAACATAACGAAAAGCAAATGGCAGCTACTACTGGATGTTGAGAATGTGCCTATTGTGGGGTCTAAATTTTTGCCTGAGAAAAAGAAGAAAGATTAGATAACGCTAAGGGCAAAAGTTGACTTTTTAGTGGCAGTTCCTATGCTTAGCTGAACCAGTGGGTGAATTTGGTTAAGCAGTGTATACATGTGATAAACAGGAATTAAATTAGGGCATAAGCTTAATTTTGCAAAAAATACCATGAAAGCTTGCTTTCCCCAGGATGGCAGCTGATCTTGGGATGTTGTTGTTACTTTGAGTGGAAATCTCCTAAGAATTGCTTGAAAAATTTACTCAAGCTGTAGGCCTCAGCTTTCAAGTTTAGACTCCAGTATTCAAACTAACCACATCAAAATCTGGATCCAAACCCTATCATCTCTGTCATATCTACCTAAAGAATCATTCCTTTTTAAAAATAGGATTTTAGCCCTCTCACTTTTCTACAAAACCAAATGGTTCCTATAGTTTACACATGCAGTTTTGGCTAGATGGAAAAACTAAAACAGCCTCTTCACACATCTTCTACCTGGAAAATCTGTAACCAGTTGACCAGAGGCTATAATATTGGTTTCTACTGGACAGAACTGGTTTTGCTCAGTCATGTCATAGATCTTACATCACCAACTACTAACAGAGTTTTTCCTTCAGAAGAGGTGGTTTTTGCAATAAGAAATTTCAACGTTTGTTTTACTTTTCTAAGGTTCCATATAAAATTAGTAGTCCAGGAGTGTAATTACTGTGCAATCTTGAATAGACACATATATTTGTTACAATATGATCACTTGCCATTTAGTTAGTAGAAGCAGTACATAGTTCCATCTGTGGCTGAAAGCAAGCACCGTTCATTTACATTTATGGACATAGTATAATGAAATTAATTTTGTAACTATTGCAAGTCTCCATGATGAGAATGTAATACGAATCAAAAACCATTCTATGCATTTTTTTTCCCCATACTTAAAGTTCCTTGGGTTAATTGTATGCTAATACATGCCAAATAAATTAGACAGCAGCTAACTCATGAAAGATTTATAAAGAGGCTTAAAGGGGGCTTCTCTTACAGAAAATTCTGTTTTGAAATCTATCGCTAAAATATGCCCTAAATCACACCGTGGAATACATTTTACTTACAAGTTTGCAAAACTTGTTTTCAGCCAGTGATTTAAAGGATTCAACTTCTGCACTTAATGCAAAAAATTATGCCCTGAGTTGCTTGCATACAAATATATGGCCCAATTTTGGAACCATTACTCAGGTAAATAAGTCTTTGCTTTTAATAAATAGTTCCTCTGGAAGCAATAGAGTCAGTCAGATTCTGATATCCTGACACAAACTGAATAGCATCAAACATCATGAGCAAACCCATTGATTTCAGAAAAATTAATTAGAGAGTCAGCTGATACTCAACCCGAGTGAGGTGATGGAAATCTACTCTTATGCGAACGGAGACTACTTGTATAATGCTCAGAGGCTCAAATGCATAAATGTATCAATCAACCTGTTGCTTTCAGTAGCAGTGACATGTAAGCAATAGAATTAAATGGTTCTCAGTGGGCACGTCTATATGCGCATTTCGCGCAGCACCAGTTTACACGCACATAAATAACTCACAAGTAAATCGTGCTGGGTAGGTGTCTACACATGCAAGGAAATGGGCTCAGATTTGCTGCCAATATGCTCCCACTTCCCGGGGCCTTGCAATGGGCCCTTGCCACCATGGGGGGGAGCTTCAGGCTCCGGCTGCCTGCCCACCCACCATGCACCATCCCAGGGCTGCTGCCATCCACTGCTGCCTACACCTTATCTGCCTGGTCGGACCCCAGCAGGTATGCTGACAAGGGGTTCCAAGATGCCACCACTGGGGCTGCAATCACCCTCCTGGGCCTGCTGGGCCAGCCAGGAATGGTGGCAGCACATAGTCTAGCACACCTGGGAGGGGGTGCAGTGGCTGGAGGCCTTCAGGATGACCCAGGATACCTTCTGGGACCTTGTGGAACAGCTCTGGCCCTACACTAGCATGCAGCCTCCCTCCCCACAGACACCTGGCTGGCCCTTGTCCTGCTCAAACTGGCTGCACCCACCAGCCTGTGGTATGTCAGCCACCTGTTTGGCATGGGCAAGGCTTACCAGGGAGACCATCCTGGAGGCCTGTGGTGCCCAGACACCATACTCCATGTGCATGACCCTCTGGTGGTGGTGGTGGTGTTCCATGTCCTGGGATTCCTCCAGTGCATCAGGGCTCTGATGGGATCCACATCCGTCACCTTCCCACCCCATGGAGACTGCCTCTATTCATAGCCAGAGGGGCTTTCACTTGGTAGTGCTCCAGGCCATCATGGACCACCACAGGGACTTCAAAAGGTGAGTGCCGGCAAGGTGGACAGCACTCACAACTTCCACATCTTCTGAAACTCTTCCAGTGTGTGAGGAGTTGGTTGGGCACCCTTCAGTCTGCACAAACAACTACACTCTGCTGCTACTGATGGCCACAGTGTCCCAGGTGCATGGGACCCTGAGCTATGAAGGTGTGGGGGGTAAGTCCGGGCTGCACTGCAACCTCTGCTGCTACCTAGAGGGCTATCTGTGGCTGTGCTACACGTCCCTACCCCCTACAGCTGCAGAGAACATCACTGCCAGCATCCTTGGGTTCCTCGGCATCTAAGAGGCCCATGCCTGCCTAGCTGTGGGGGCAAGGGTTGTTTAATAAAGTTTGGCACCATCTTCTGCCTCCTTGCATGCTGTGGGAGGGGAACCTGGGGCCAGGGGAGTGCAGGTGGGCCAGGTAGGGAGGCTGGGGCAGGGAAAGAGAGGGCCTACCTCCCAGAGTGGAACTTACCACGTGGCCAAGGCTGGTGTGGCTAGTGGCTCTGCATGGTCACAGCTGTTGGGGATGGTGTGTGGCTCCAGGTGATGTCCTTGGATGGTGGGGCATGGTGGGCAGGCACTCAGATGCCCCTCAAGGAAGAAGCTGGTGCTGCTGGCAGCCAGCAGTGTCATAGCCAGCTGCACCTCATAGAGGGAGCTAAGGCTACAGAGCTGGTGCTACGGGCCCTGGCTTGGGCTTCCTGAGTTGCTGGTGAAGGGTGCAGCCAGGGAGTTCAGTGGGACAGGCTGCTGGACAGCCAAGGGGTCCTCCCTCAGCATGAGCATATCCATCAGTTGTTGCACAAAGGGCATGGACCTATGGGCACTCTCTAACTGATGACTGTGGTCAGTGACGGAAATCCAGTGTGCCCACAAGACCTTGACCCTTATGCACCACTGTGATCTCAGGGCAGACTGCTGGGGGGTGGGTTACAGGAAGGTGGAGCTGGCTCCAGGAGCCATGATGCAGTACAGTGCCAGGCAGCAGTACTGGGGTGCAGGCAGGCTAGTATAGCTGGTCTAATGCCTTCCAGGGGAACACAGCGGCCTGGAGTGATCTCAGGCTCCCTGCTGGTGTGCCCCAGGGCTCTGAGTACCTGCAGGCTTTTAAAGGCCTGAGGCAGGAGTTGCCATACTGGCAGCTCAGCCCTGGGGCAGGAGAGGCTCCCAGCCCAGAGCCCTGTAATGGCAGGGCTGACCGAGAAGCAAACTTGCTCCCAGGTCGCATCTACATGTGCATAACTGTGCAGTAACTAATTGTGACTAAATTTACTATGTGCATTTGCAGGTATCAAATTTACTCACAATTAAGCATTGTTACTGAGCAGTAAGTGTGTACACATGTAGACCTATGTTACTGTGCAGTTAAGTGTTTTGTGTAGATGAACCCAGTGGCTCAAGAGATGGCGTGTACACTGGCTTTTTAGTAGGGTTACAGTGTGTAACAGAGAATGGGATTTAGGCCACTGAGGGACATACCCTAAAGATTTAGCCCATTTGGCAGGACACCAGACCTAAAACAAATTGCACAGCTGCAGATTTCTCTTGGATTCCCTCTTTATCAAAAAACGTATAGAATGAGCCTTAAACCACTGTTCCAACATCTTCCAAAGATTGGCAGTCACCATGAAGAAGGGTGATACTCAGCAAATACTCCATGCTAGGAATGGAGATGGTAAATAAGGTTTCTCCTTACCCTAGATGTAAAGTAATCTATCAGGTACACTGCAGAAAAAAGCATGGCAAAAGTGTCACTGGCATTACCCATGTGGTGAATTAACAAAGGACCTCTGTGGACAGAGATTAGTCCACTTCTGGAACCTGCCATTTTTCCTTAAGGATCATTAAAAACTTAAACTAAGGAAGAATCACCCAAATTTCCTGTAATCATACACCTGATTATCCATCTAATAACATTGCTATAAAATGTTTCTCTCCTCCTATACATTTTCATTATTATGCTATTTGAATTTAATTCTTTAATTAAATAATGAAGTTTTGAGAAGTATCTGTGATACTGTTTTCCATTTCCTAGGTGTTGTGTCATAATGGTTTATTAAAGTGTTGACATTTGCACTTGAATTCTTTAGCTAAAGCTGTCACGAAAATAAATTATTCATATTATGCATATTGTAGGATGAAATTCTAAATCACAAAGTATGGTACTAGGAATGTTAACATTTCCCTTAAAGTTATTACTTTAAGAGATTTGAAGTGGAAAGAGCAGCCCTAACAATTCCTAAACTTGAAACTATATTGGTGATGAATGAGTTTTAATTACAATTGCAGGAATATTTCTAAAATGCCCCAGGTTGAATTCAGCCCCAGCATGAACGGGTGCAGCTCCCATTGGCTTCAAATTTTAAAAACTTAGGCACAACAATAATATGTCTAAGCCTCAAGTAAGACACCCTGGGGGATTTTCAAAACACCTTATGCCCACATCCCAGTGAAAATTCCATCTTTAGACACTGAAACATCTCTCATTTTTGGCACAGAAACTACAGTGAGGTGAGACATTTGAAAACCTATGACACTTTAATTCCTGGCAAGCCAAATTAAACTACATCCGAGAAGTTTTACTTTAATGCACAAAAAAGACTTTTAAAGTGTTAGAAAACCCCGTTCATGCAAACAGACGTGCAGTTGCAGTGCATGAAAGAGCAAAAAACATGGTGTGTACATATGCCCCTAGGTGAGCAGCAAGGTGATTTGCTGAAAGACAGTCAGATGATCTCTCTTAATATGGGTCCTTCACAAAGAAGCTGGAATCTGACTAACTGAAGAACAATGAAATGCAGCTGTGCTGCACAGCTGCCCCCACTTGCCAAACCTAAAGCAAGGAGTGGGTTTGGAGCTGTGGAGATGGGAAGACAGCAAGAGTACAGCATTGCTGAATTGCTGTCACCTGGCATCAGACAGAGCTGAGATTTCGGGAGCTGTATAACTAACTCTTTCAGCACCAGCTTCTCTTGACAGAACACAGCTTTGTGCAGATAAGGCTCTGGCCCCAGTCATTCATTAAATAAACATTCCAGAGCACAATTTAGGATTTAAATGCCTGGAAATGCAAAGCCTCTGAGGACAGATACATTCATATAACTAAGCCTCACAATTTATTTAGGACTTTCTTTTGGACTCCAGCGAGTTTTTAAGCATTATCTGATGAACATAATGGTATTAAACTGTTTTTCATTACCAATAAAAATGAATGAAAGGGATAAAGCTGTAGCATCTAGGGCTATTTCAAAGGAATCAATAGTCTGAATCTCTTAGAATATCCTGCTCAATAAAAAAGTGTTTTCTTTAAATGAAAAGGAATGGTTTGGACAAGAGAAGCAAGTTACACACAAAGTACCAAAGAAAAAGCTATATCCCAGGGAGAGATGAGCCATAAATACAGATCACACTCCTCCCCAATACATGTACAGAGCACAGATGGCCTGAAACGAACCCGTAGCTGCAAAGTTTGGGAAAGTTTCGAATCAGACACAAGCACAGATGTGAGTTACAGACCTGGGGGCTTGCAGAAGTGTTTATCCAGCTTGTGACTCTAGCAAGTGTTGTGCATTGACTTACAGCAAAACAGAATATGTTAACCATGCCCTCTTCCCTTCGCCAACTAGAGCACCACAGGAAGCAAGCACTTCTTTATGTCTGAAGGTCACAACTGAGAATGAATCACCTTGATTTTCACTTACTTCCTCCTATTCTTTGTGCTACACTTTTCCTAACCACACATCCGTATATTGTATCCCTGTAGTGGTATACTGGCAGGCAAGAGAGAGAGAAAGAGAGGAGAGAGAAAGAGAGATCTCCAGAACAGACAATAGCATAGTGGTAAGGACAGTCAACTGTGACCTGAAAAGACTAGTTTCAAGTCCCTTCTTCAACACATACTTGTTTATGAAGTGGAACAGCTCCAGCACAAAAGACTGAAAGATATCTACCCCCAGAATAGATCCGCTAGTTAAGAGAGTCACCAGGGAAGTGGCAGTTTCAAGTCTCTGCTTGGTCTGATTCGCAGCAAGGACATGAAACCAATTTCTCCAGATTCTGTGCGAATAAAGTCAGCCCCAAACTATTGGATGTTCTGGGGGTAACAGTCAACTGGGTTGTTTTGGGTTTTTTTCATTGAAATAAAATTCAAAGATCTCAATTATTATTATTATTTGGTCTCAATGCAGCACAGAAAGAAAAGGCTTATGAAATCCTCAAACTGTTTTGCAGGATGGGAAAATCCTTTCTTCCTCCAGCTTGAACTACAAGTTTTGGGTTCAATCCCCTCTAATGACAAATGCCAGGGTGCAGTGTGACATACCACCAAACATTTTCATGGTTGGGACGGAGGATCAATTCTCCAAGACAGTAGAGGAAATGAAGATCTTTTGTGGGTTCCAGTCTATGTTTTTCAAGTGGTTACTGTAATATCCATTAGGGCTTCAACATTATTTAGATGCCTCTAAACATGCTGGAGCATGCCAAATAATAACATATTGAATGATTAATATAAATTACTTTTTTAAGTTAGGAGTTTGTCATATTACTTTAAGGCATTACAAGACTAAAAATGATATCTTAATAATGGAAAGACCAAATCTGCGTAAGGTGTAAACCAGCACAATTTCTTTAAAGTCACTGGAGTTTTGTCAATTTATTGCAGCTGAGGATCTGTCCTGAAAGCCTCCAAGGCTTAATTAACTCTGTGTACCTTTCCTAACACATAATACTCTCAGATGAATTAATGTTTAAGCTGTTATCACCTGTGAGCCGGAGAATGTGTGTTACTCTTAGGGACATGTGAACAGAAAATTATTCCATTTATATTCTGGTGCTGGCCTCCCACATCTTGGGTGAATTTCACTCTTAGCAGTGATAGCAGTGACTTTAATGATGCTTCCTCTTCACAATCTGAAAACCAGAACTACGGGATAAGTCTATTAAACAGACAATCCTCAAAAGCATTTGAAGGGTCTGCTTGTTAGGAAATGACCCTCTCTACCCCAAACCCCCTGAGGAAAATTGACAAAAACAATTTTCATTTTGGGATATTCATCAAGACAGAAGAAAAAGAACAATCTAGTTTTTGGAGCGTTTAGTTGCCAAAGTCTTAAACATTTAAAATTGGTTTCTTTGGTTGCCAAAACATATGGCTGTTCAAGTTTTTGCCAACTGAAAACCCCAACACTGAGCATTTCATTCTTTCTTTATGAAGCTAGTGTTTCACAAAAAAAAAAAAAAAATCTGTTAAAAAAATAGAAAGAAATCACATTGGCAGGAGTTTCCCCATCAATTCTACTCAGCAGCTGCACAAGCCATCCAAAGGATTTTCAGGGACTGCAGAGTGTGGGGAGAGGACTGCAACCATCATCAAAATTGTAAAGCATAGAAATTCTTGCAATGATATTAGCAATATTTTTGTACAAGTTATCACTCTTAATTGTTTTTATCTACTGTAGAAAACTATTCTGTATCAAAATGAAAAAACCATTGTGACCTTGTAAAGCTGGTGCATTAAATTTCCATAAGCTATTTGAGACATGTTTATAAAGCAATGCTAGATAACAATCCTCTAAGCACTGCCACATCTCAATGGTTATGTACCAACCACCTAGAACTATCCTCCACATATACAAAATAATTCAAGTGCAGATGCAGTTGAAGGATCAGACCAAAAAAATATTAGGCAGAAAATAGTCTCATCTTTGATAATGAGACTCATCTTATGAATCTATCACGTTGTCTGTGGAACTCAAGTCCTGAATCAATAAATCAGGACATTCTCCTTTCCCCAACCTCTCCTCCAGTTTGTCTACCTGTGCTAATTAAACATTAATAAATTTTTTTAAATAAAAATACTCGCATCCTCTCATCACAGAAATTCAGCAGATTTATAACTGGAATCTCTTAAAAGATGCCTACTGTCTTTGCTAATTACTTTTTACTGTAACTAAAATCAAGCTGCTTAAAACAGCAAAGATCATTATCTGTGTGTTTTGCAGCTGAAATACTCTGGCTTGCCCTGCTCAGATCCATCCTCACAATTGGTTCTCTATTTCTGTTCCCAGACAAGGATCTCTGTTTCATGTGGTTTGTGTTTGTACAGGACCTAGCAACACAGGATAATGGTCCCTGACTGCAGTTCTACGGGCTACCACAATGCAGATATAAAAAATAACAACTGAATACTGAAAAGTATCTGCATCATTGGCAAGTCACTAATTATAAATACACATCCATGTGGAATAGAGAAAAATCTTACAGGGCCCTCATGAAACTACTTTTCTAGGTATCACTGCTGAATTACTTAAGATACCTAAGGTTTACTATGAGGTTAAACATTGAGGCATTTATACACGTGCATTGAGGCTGCTCTGATGTGCTGTAATCGGAGCAGACTTGATTAATCTAGTCTTCTGGAGCGTGGTAATTACTGTGCTCCAGCAGACTCCAGCATCAGATGTACCAGCATCCCCATACTGAAAAATGGTGGCAGGGGTGCTTTAACTAAAGCTCATCAAACTAGTTTTAGTTAAATCCCCATTTTTCAGCATGGGGATGCTGATACACATGACACTCCAGGCACTTTAATTAGAACAGCTTTCAGATCCACTCTAATTAAAGCCCCCTCCTCCCCCAGCACATCTATAAATGTCCTGAGTTCTACCATTTAGTAAACATTTAGTCTTGTCCACAACATATGCATTCTCTGCACTCTTTCTAGTCCCTTATGTCTGATTGTTTCTTACAAATATCCCATAACAATCTATATTTAAGAAGCTATTTCTCCTACTGCCATTTTATTATAAACATGCAACATCCACAGGCACTGAAGCAAAAGTTTTAACCACCATCACTTGCTGAACAAACATCTCAAATGGTAAGTTATTCTGGTTGTTCCACTACCATAAATGCAAATGTAAGAGGAACAGTCTTTTATGACTCCCTCTTATAAACTTTAATTGTTTATAGTCTTCAGAGGCAGTTACATGAAAGAGTCCAATCAATTTTCAATAGGGAAAAAACATCTTCCCTAGAGAATTTATAACAATACTTGAGCGTTAGTGGCATAGGAACCCGTATTTTTCAAGACACTTCTGAAATCTCCCCTGCTTAAAATTAAATTTGTTTTTGCAGAAAGACTAAACTTACAGTATTTGCTGCACTTAATAATCCAGAGCTTCTCAGAGTTACCAAGCTGATCCTGCAAAGGATCTGTTTTCATTTACTTCATTAACTAACTGAAGCACATTTGGTGTGCTGCAGAATTTCATTGCAAAGTACTACCTCTTCCCAGCCTGTCCTGAGCATCCCAGAGTTTCTGTGTACAACTGTGAAGACAATCTAATCAGAGGCAAAACGGCACAACAATGTTAGCAGCTTATCCCACAATAAACCTTCCAAAGCAGATGGCTACGTATTCTTTGAAAGGATTCCATGACATCTTTCTATGCTCCAAAGGATGGAAAACAATCCAACGGACAAGACGTTAAGCCTGGCGTGGATTTCTGAAGTCCTGGTTTTAATTTCTACCCTCCATCCGGGGAGCTATATTAAATTCCACTTAGGCTGTTATTGATGAAATGTTTTTGTGTTTGTCAAGGGCATCTGGGACATATTCAAAGGTACTCTCTTTTAGCATCTAAACAGAAAGTTTTTCCAGTATTGCAACAGCAAAATCAGACCCTAAAACTATAGGATGCAGCAGCAGATTCCTTTTATCATCTCAAACACAGTCAAGCCTCATGACTAAACCAATGTTTTTTTCCCACTAAGTTGTGGGAATCCTGTTAAACTTTCCCATGAAAACAAACATTTTTTTTCAAAACAAAATGTTTGGTCTGGAAAAAATGTAAATTTCCCAAATCAAATGTTGTTTGGTAATTTTTCTTCTGCAAGGCAATGTTTCTATTTTGTACTGATGTGGTTACGTTTATTATCTCATAATAGGTCAAAATGCATAGAGGCGCATGTCATATATTAACAGTATACTAACTGAAATATCCATTACTTTATTTAATATAATTTTATTGAATTATTAAAAGGTAGTTGCTAGTTAGCAATGACTAAAAAAATCTGGTTTTCTAGATCAAAGTCTCTCAAGCTTGTATTTGTAATGAAATAGTTTGATTCTTTGAGCAAAGAAAGAAGATAAGCACTCAGTGTTCTAATTAGAGGAGCAGCTATTTTCAGAATCTTTGCATTAACCTAGAATAATTTTCTAGCATATTGAAAATATCTACTCATCTAATTAGTACACTGAGGGCCAGATCAATGGGTGTTTAGATGCCTAAATATCTTTGTGGATGTGGCTGTGAGTGCTTTTCTTTTTTTGTTGTTCAGTATCTTTGCTGTGTGTTGTAATGAAACCCATTCAACACTGACACTTTGTGGGGGGAAAGGGTGCATCTCACAGTTTGGAAGACAGGTTTGTTTTGGATGTTCTTTGGCAACTAATCTGAATGTCTTGGATCTTTATAATTGGGTTATAAATTCTAGGAATCCCACTGGGAAAAACGATTGCACTGTATTTTGGCAGTTTTACTTCCAATGCAGACCATCAACCATAGCAAACTTATCTGTAGAGCACAGAGCTTCTGGAAAAAAGTGGACATTCAACTAGCTAGTTCAATTTTCCAGAGACCACTCATCTATGCCACAGTGAATGACTTTAATTAATGTGGAAATTATTTTTCGCTTGTACTATTGTGACTTGCAAACATGTCCTCTACAATCTGATCTCTCTTTGACACTAGGCAGGAGGATTCTGATTGGTTTTCTCCTCCCATTGTAGAGTCCCAAATATTCTATCATACCCACAATTTACATGATGATAAAACGCAACATGCAGCAGAGATGTTCTGCTCTTTTCAGGTTGTGTTTTCGTGCTTCTGCTTTGTTGAACAGATCCTGTAAATAAGATTTCCCAATCCCACATGTAGTTTAGTGATAGACTGAACATGATTGAGTGTGTTGTACATTTGCTATTGGGTGTTGGTTTAACTTGCTTAGCTAAAGATGTCATAAGCAGACCTAACCTTTGGAAATATTTAGAGAGAATAGCTAGAGTGGGTACTGGCATAAAAATACTGCACTGTTTCTGAAGTGTTGAAAGCTGTTGAATCAGAGCGTGATTATCTGTAGGTCATACACTCTCAGCAAAAAAGAAAGAAAAGCGACAGCCAGTGTTCCTGAAAAATCAAAGTGCAAAGTATTTCTTTAATGACAATTTTATTCTGTAAAATAACCCTTTAACTATGGCATTGTATATTTCCATATACCATACTTACTTGAATACAACCCTGATTATAACATGACCGCCCCCCAATAATAAAATTCTATATACAGAAAATGTGTACATTTGTTATAATTTTCCATGTATAGAATCTAATTATTGTAGGTTTGCCTTAAATTTTCCTCCTCCCACTGCTACAACAGGGAAAATAAACTGGGGTCAAGTAGCCCCTTTGCTGTCTGCTTCCCCCTAACTTTCTCCCCTGGCAGCCCTGTCCTTCTCTCCTTACTGTCAGACCTTGCTCTCTCTGAGCACATGAAAGTGACGAGCAAATTTGAAAACAATAACCTTAAAATGTAACATGACTGTAGCAATTTGCATATAGTACCCACACAGTTAGCTATTCCAGAACTGATACATGTTACTTTTTTTGAAACTGCTGCAAAACTTAGCACAGGTATACCATAAACACACTTTTGAGAAGTAGTTTGGCATCTACTTATATGTAGTAGAATTTTATTATTCTTATTATTCTTATTTCATGCTCCAGGTGAAATTGGCCAAATCACTTCCAAATCCTATCAACTGAGCAGAACTCAATCATTCAAGTCCATGTGTTGCTATCAGCAGCAAGTATCCTCCATCCCAGACTCTTCAATCTGGGGCCTCAGATAATCCCAAATCAGGCATACTACATGGAAGCCCAAGCCTGGGGGTCTTGGGGTTCAGTTGCCTCCTATGCCACTTGACCTTAGCCAAAAGGCTGATCTGAGTCAAAGGACCAAGAAACTACACAAAATATTAGAAACTACACGATATTAGTGGAAAACCAAAGGCTTGTGATTTGCTACAAGTTTATTGGGGTCCCCCCAAGAGTCAACAGCATTTCAACCCCTGGTGACTCCACAGTGCAACACTGCTCAGTATGTGCATGCACTCCACATACTCCCGCCTCCTCCCTCCCACCCCCACAAACGATCCACATGCTACTTAGCTTCCACTCATGACTTGAATTGGGTGTTCTTGTCATGAGTCCTGGGATGCTCTAAAAATGTGTATGCAGATGAGGTACACATGGTCTGCAAGGTAACTTGGTCTGGAGCCACCTCATAGAGGGTTAAACCACAGTAATAATATGCAACAGGCTGAGAGAGGCAGTGACAGATTCTGGGTGAACTGTTTGGGGCCCCATTTCATGATGTTTACCAGGCATTTAAGGTTGGTCAAGAAACAAGAATTATTGGAAATGAGAAAGAAAGATACAGCTCAGTTGTGAGAGTGAAGAGGAAGTAAAAATGTATGCAATATAGTGGCTCACCATGACTTGAAAAAGTTGGCAGTGAGGGGGGGTGCTTTTACAGGACACTATCATGTGTCTTATTCAGATGGGCTGTAATAACCTATTTTTCTGTCAACTCAGCAAATGTAGCATTTTTAGCACCAAGGGGAGTTGGTTCCATGAGGGTTAGTTCCAGCTTTCCTGGGATATCAGATACCTATGGAAGAAACACTAGACCCCCCCTTTTTAAGGGTTAAAAAATGTTTCCTATTAACATGTTTGCCCAATGTTTTATAGTCATGTTCAGTGTCAGCTGCATTTAATCAACTTCAGAGTTGATTTTCATTGTTCATCACATGCTGCTTCTGGGAGCAGTTTAACAACAGACAATGTATTTAATGAGGTTTCCTTGTGTCCAATTATAAGATGAGTGGCTTTTTTCCCCTATGCCAATTGTGGGGGAACCTCAGCCTTGTATTCGAGTAAATACAGAGCATTGATTGACACATGCATAAAGAGATAAAGTATGTGCCTGTATTTATATACACCGCAAGTGATGTGCAAGAAACATTGAAGGTTGACTATGGCTTAATGGTCTAAAAAGTTTTGGATTTACTTCCTTACACACCACCACTATTAAAAGATTGCAGAAGGCTCTGTAATGTTACAACCACCATATGCAACTCTGAATTCCTGTTAGCTTCGCTGGCGTTACCTAAGGGTAGCAGAGTGGCATTTAAGCCAAGGAAAGGATGGGACAATGTTTAGATAGGTCACTAGTCCAAGAAATGAGACATCTATGACCTTGAAGAAATTACTTAAGTCACATCTGTATGGCTAACTTCCTGTACCAGGTTGTGACACCTTCACACATGCTGGCTATCTTCTGATAGGTAGGCTAATTAGTGTGTGGGCAGTCTAATTGGTACTGCTAAGTGGTGTATGTTAGCATAGCTCTACTGGAGTCAACAGCATTGGGATGATTTACAGCACCTGAGTAACTGAGAACTTGGCCTACCAAGTACGTGTTAAGAAGGTGCCAATTTAAAATACAGACTTACACTTTTGTTTCTAGGCATAACAAAACACTGTAAATGGATTTTAAATCCTTCATGTACCCTGCATACATTTCAGCCAAGATTTCCACAAGAAATTTTGGGTGCCTTGTGTTTAGGGCATGCAACTTGGAAAGAGGCTGTATCTTCACAGCAAGTACATGGCACTGTGAAGCAGAAGGCAACTATTTTAGATCCCAGGCCTCAAAATGAGTGTTGTGCTTCCCACACAGAGATGGCGTTACAGTCTCCTGTGTATCAACTATGATTTACCTCAGCCAATCTGTCCAGCAATTCTACTCCCTGAGAAGCACATACAGTGGAAGCAGTTTCCTTAAGCAAAATATAATGTATTAGGAACAAAAAAAACCTTTCAGATGAAATGTTTGTAAAAAACAAGAACAGCAACTGTGCACTACCTTAGCTTTTCCCTTAAGGCTTCTCAAATCCTTGATCAGGGAAGGTCCAATGGCTTGATTCACTAAAGAGTCTGTCTTTTACTCTGAAGTAACTTCCATCCTTGAACTACTACTGACAAATGACCACCCCCATCTCCTCTGCCTTTCAAAAGGCTTTTTGATGCTTCAGCATTCTCATTTGATCTCCAGTCTCTTTCCTCTGCTGCCTTAAGCTGGCAAACTATTAGCCACTTAAGATGGGATTTTTGGCACTAGCAGCTTGACTCATTGTATACTAAGCATGCTTTGTGAAAGAACTCCCTCCCAGCCTCCTTACTTTTTGGGTCATCTGTTCCCTGCTCTCTCTCTCTCATGTGTCTGTCAACCTACTTGTTCCAGGTTACTGTATACATGACTGGCCTCAAGTAAGAAGGGGGAGGATTTAACTTCTCTATTGTTTGGAGCTCTGACCTTATGACATGGGGGTAAGGGGTTAAGCCCATGTCACTCCATTAAGTAACTGGGATGTTTTTCAAATTGATTGACTGGCATCAAATAACACCTGTCCCTGACTGGGTCCAGGTGGTGAGGTCAGGAGGGCTATTTAAGAGGGTCCCTGCAGAAAGAAAGGGGCGGACATTTTAAAACACACGCACAGAAACATGGACCACCGCAGCTATCCCTCATTTGCTAGATATAGAAGTGAGTAACCTACCAGAAAAGTAACTAGAAACTTAGTTTAATGTACTCTACTGGCATATCAAGGGGTTAACAAGCCATTTCTTTTTGCTCAGGGTTATTCTTTTGCGATTTCTCTGACTTGTACCCCTCTTCATGCCTACCCTCTCTACAATAAAGCTATCCAATATAGCCAGCCTTGCTGTACACACTTGAGAGAGAATGGACAGGCCTTCTTGCTCCCTTTATTAGACTGACTAAGGGAGGCTACTTTTTATGCTTCAGGCTATAAGAAACACCCAGATATATCCTGCTGGAATTATGCAACCCCTAGGTCCTACAGGGTCTGTGTATCCCAGATGGCATGGGGCCCAGACAAAGACCTAAGTCTGGGTGGTGGCAGTGGTACTCCAGGCTTGCGGGTGTACTCCATTAAGGGGATTGGCCATAAGTTGGCACCCCTGGAGAAGCATCCAAAGCCTGGTTTTTGGCTGGGCACAGTGAGGCAGGTGGCACAGCACAAGAGCACCCCTCCTAGCCTATCACATGCTTTAGGGTATCCTTATCTAGACTTACTGAGTGGCAGTCTTGTTGGCTCTTCCCATAAGCCTTTATTAAGTTAGCTCTATTTATTCATAAATTAATTTGTAGTAACTTCCAGACTTGTAGAACAACTTCGCATCACGTCACTAGGTCACTCACAATATTCTTACCATTATTACATATTCTTCTTCATTGATTAACAGACAGCATCTTTGCAACTGTAATACTGCATTACTGTCTATATCACTCCAGGCTGGGTATTAAATATTACCATTCAGATACAAGTGTTGTACAGCCACTTTGGATTGAAAATGGAAATCCCACCCCAGCATCTTTGGAAAGGTAGCAACATCATGCACATAACAGATCAGTGGCAGAGCTAGGTATGTAAGTTTTGGTTTGCCAATTCATACCTTGATGCCATAACTATTAGGCCAAATCATCTTTTTTACCTACCCTGCCTCTGCAGTGGATTGCAATAATATACTCAGGGAAAAAAGGGCCAGAATCATGAAGCTGAGATCAGAAAGAGAACTTCCTCAGAATTCAGGTTGAGTTGGATCCATTGTTTCAGTCCGATTCATCTTTAAATTTTGAAAATATCTGTTTTTTCCCTTCAGGTACTAAATGCTTAGATGTGTCATTTCTTTCCCCAGAGCATGTAGAGGAAGGGGGAAAAAATAGAGACCATGAAAAGAACATTATTGCTTTCCATCTGCTTTTTCTTTGCCATTTTCTTTTAAGATTGTGTAATTATAGAACTAAAGGAAAAGTCAGGAGATAATGAGATAAATAATGAGGAAGGGCACAGGACACATGTTTCCTTATTATTAGAACTGTGCAAAACTTAGCGGCTTTGTTTTTCAGGGGCTTGTACTCCCATGCATTTTATTTTGAGTTTTAGGTGAAAGTTGAGATGACTTGCACAATAGATGAGCCAGACAGAAAATCTGATGAAAATCTACCCCAGCTACCAAGGATGAAGTTCCTTTCCTTTCCTTTCCTTTTCCTTATTATTGTCACTAGCATATTAGCTACAATCATAACTTCTGTCAATCTTGCATTAAGCAGCGGGTACAATAAAAATGTGAAACAAAAAAATAAATAAATAATGCCAGCTTTTGAAGAAGATACAATACTCTGACACTGCCTGCCTATGTCCATTAAAAATTGCTTGCTTTTTTTGGCATCAGGTATTAAGTCTGGAAGACTCCAAGTCTAATTTGGGCAGTTATGTGCTGCCTGCCTAAAATCCCCTGTGTTTTAAATATAAACCAGATTATTTTCTACCATTCTTCTCCACTTCCAGTCCTACCATGCTGTGTATCATCCCATGGGTTCTATTAACTATCTTCTCTTCCAACCAAAACTGGTTGCATTTCAGTGAAGCATGAAGTCAACCCAAAGCTAAGATATTGAAAGGTGACCAGTTTTTTGGGTGCTCAGCTTGGAACAGCTCCAAGGGACTTTTGATACAAGCACAGTGAACACCCAAAAATGGAAATATCTTCTCACTTTTACAAATCCTGGCATTTGCAAATCCACTAAAACATATTTTTTATAATGCTTCAGTGTGCATCTATTGCACACATTTGACTATTGGAGGAAATTTCCAAATGTATACATGGTGGCTAGATACCCAACTCTCATTGAAAGTCAATGCAAATTACAAACCTAACTGCCATTCATGCCTGTGGAAAACTACCTCTATTATCATCATCTGGATTCATACAAACAACACAGAGTTCCCCACTTTGAGTTTGCGGTCTCCCCTCAGTATTTAGCACAGCACAGGCTCTTGAATCACAACCCAACTGTGAAGAGGAACAAGATTATATATATAATTCTTTGGTATACATGAATCAATAAAATATTGATAAATAGAACCACAGTGGAATGAGTTCATTTATGACCTACTGCTCCTGACAAAGGTAAAGATTTAGCTGAGCAACAACTTGACTTAGAGCTGCCTTACTGGGCTTGCTTTGCTTAGCATACATCAAGAAAATGAAGAAGAGCTACAGAAAATCTTGACAGATTTTGACCTATTCATTGATTGATGAGCTCCTATTACTGTATCAGATTCGGCAACATATATTACCTATAGTTTGTGTAATAGCTCATATGTTATTCTTCCTTTACAAGATAGTTTAACATGGAGCTTGATATATGAAGTATTTTATGCACATCTACACAAAATAAAAGTGATTTACTTTCATTAAAGGAAGGAGAAGGCAAAATAAAATTTAAGGCCAGATCCTCATATTCTTACTCATCTTGAGAAGTCACAGACTCTCTGACACTTCCTGCAAAAATCAATAGAATGCCTCCTGATGTGAAAACTTTTTTCTTTGGCAGGAGGACTGGGGATATGCAATATAGCTTTTAGTTGCCTTTTGTGCTTGCAGTACTTGTAAGGACAGTTGGGGAGGAGGAAAATTTCTGGACAGCTCATTCATTACTGAAACAGTACATCTGCTCAGGGGCAGGGAAAAAACAAAGAGTAATAACAAACATTACTTGTTGATCCTGTGCTGGAAAGAAAGAGATTTAGGAAATGATCTCCTGGGTCACTGAGTCCCATGCTGTCACGTGCAGCCACGTCACATAAACCTATTCATAAATTTAACATGTTTCATCTTAGAATCAGCTGTTTTTGTTTTCATTGGGTTTGGCAGGTTGCATTTTTTGGCTTTTTGTTTCCAGGTGCTGGGGCTGCCCCCGTTGACCAGGGTGTCTGAGCTGCTTGTTGCAACTATGCAGATAGAATTACTGTGATAAAAGGCATAAGGAAGAAATTAGAAAGAGAAGGAATGGATACAAGCTGAGATGAAGAGCTGCACTGGAGCAGCCATTTGAAGAACATGACAAGCGCTATTGATCCTGCAAAACCCGTGTGACTGTGTGTCACTTTATTTATGCAACCTACTTAAGCCTTTTCTGCTCACCACTTACATACACAGAAAACCTGAGTGGCTCTTGTAAAACGTAAAACTTTGAAGAGATACAAAATGTATCTCACCTGGAGGTTAATGTTGAAAACTTAGTTTACAAACAAGGCATTATCAGTGCTCTCTGTAGGGGCTCTAAACTTCCAGACATTTGCCCATCTATTATTTTCATGACTATCAGTCTCTGCTCAAGAGACTGTCAAGGACCAGAACAACAAGATTATTGCAAGTGAGAACTCAGGTGCATCGCCTGGGCTGCAAAAGAAATCTGACAAGCAAGGAAATCTGAGAAATAAGAAGTAATTTTTTAATACATAGGGGGTAAAAAGAAGGTACTGGGCAATGTGGGGCCTCTGCAGGACACGATAGGAAATCTGATCATTGCACCAGACAGCAAAGCTAACCTCTTTAACAATTTCTTTGCCTCCATTTTTCTGAGCAGGGACCAGGTCATCCCCCACACTGGGACCCCTTCAGGCCCCAGGGGAAGCATACCCAGCTCTAGGGTCAGAGAGGACCTAGTCAGGGAACTTCTGGAGGGACTGGATGTAATTAAATCAACAGGTCCTGACGATCTCCAGCCCAGAGTGCTGAGGGAATTAGCAGAGGTCATTGCGGGATCCCTGGCACAGCTTTATGAGCACTCATGGTGCTCTGGTGAGGTGCCAGAGGACTGGAAAATGGCCAACGTGGTTCCCATTTTCAAAAAAGGGAGGAAGGAGGACCCGGGAAACTATAGGCCTGTTAGTCTTACCTCAGTCCTGAGGAAGCTTTTTGAGAGAATTATCCTGGCGCATGTCCATGAGGGGCCAGCGGGGGAGATTATGCTTAGGGGCAACCAACATGGATCCATTAGAGGCAGGTCCTGTCAGACCAACCTGGTGGCCTTCTGTGACCAGGTCACAAAATCCTTAGATGCAGGGGTAGCAGTGGACATAGTCTTCCTGGACTTTAGGAAGGCCTTCGACACTGTCTCTCACCTCTGCCTCATTAATAAACTAGGGGACTGTGGCATCGATACCTACACAGTCAGATGGGTCACTAGTTGGCTGGAGGGCCACACCCAGAGAGCGGTGGTGGATGGGTCTTATTCGACCTGGAGGGACGTGGGCAGTGGGGTTCCCCGGGGTTTGGTTCTCAGGCCTGCACTGTTCAACATCTTCATCAGTGACTTGGACGAGGGGGTAAAAAGCACCCTGTTCAAATTCACAGATGACACTAAGATGTGGGGGGATGTGGGCACACTAGAAGGGAGGAGTAGGCTGCAATCAGACCTAGACAGGTTACAGGGGTGGGCAGACGAGAACAGGATGGGTTTCAACACTGACAAGTGCAAGGTGATGCACCTGGGGAGGAACAACCGGCACCATACCTAGGTGGGGAACTCCCTTCTCATCAGTGCAGAGACAGAAAAGGATGCTGGAGTCATTATTGATGCCAAAATCAACATGGGCCAGCAGTGTGGGGACACGGTAAGATAGACCAACTGTTCCTTGTCGTGCATCCACAGATGCATCTCAAGCAGGTACAGGGAGGTGATCCTCCCCCTCTATGTGGCACTGGTCAGGCCGCAGCAGGAGTACTGCGTCCAGTTCTGGGCGCCACACTTCAAGAGGGATGTGGACGGCATGGAGAGGGTCCAGAGGAGGCCACTCGCATGATCGGGGGCAGCAGGACAGGCCCTACGAGGAGAAGCGACAGGACCCGAACCTGTTCAGCCTCCACAAGAGAAGGCCGAGCGGGATCTAGTGGCCATTTACAAACTAGTCAGGGGGGACCAGCAGGCATTGGGGGAGTCCGTGTTCCCCCAACCACTATCAGGAGTGACCAGGAATAACTGTCACAAGCTGGCAAAGGGTAGATTTAGGCTAGACATCAGGAGGTGCTACTTCACGGTCAGGGTGGCTAGGGTCTGGAACCAACTTCCAAGAGAAGTGGTGCTGGCTCATACCTGGGGGGCTTTAAAAAGAGGTTAGATGAACACCTTGCCGGGGTCGTTTGACCCCAGTACTTTTTCCTACCATGGCAGGGTGTTGGACTTGATGATCTGCTCAGGTCCCTTCTGACCTGACCAACTATGAAACTATGAAGGAAGAGATGAGTACCAAAAAAAAGAAACAAACCAACCTGTAGGTGCTTATTTTATGGCAGTGTCTATATTTATATCTGCTCTTGTTTCTGGTGTCATGGTCATCCCGCAAACAGGGAGAAGGAAGAACAAGTCTCTTCGAGAACTGGTCTTGTCAGCAAAATAAACAATGTATAGTAGACAAAACTAGGACAAGGAAATGGGCCAAATTCTTCTCTCCTATTTAACAGGGTAGGCAGATATACTCTATTAAGTAAATAATGATGCTTCAGATATAGATATAGAGAGAGTTGTAATCAATAGGGTGGCCTCATCCTGGAGGGCTGTCTTGAGTGGTGACCTCCAGGGATCAGTGCTTGGGCCCATTCTATTTAACATCTTTATCAATGACCTGGATGAGGGAGTGGAAAGTGCAATGATTAAGTTTGTGGGTGATACCAACCTGTGGGTAAATGTGGGCTCTTCTGAGGACAGCATAAGGATCCAGGATGACCTCGAAAGGCTGGTCCTATGAGCTGAATACAATTAGATGAGGTTTAATGGGGACAAGTGCTGGCTCCTTCATCTGGGTAGGAAGAACCTTCACCACAACTATATGATGGGTGGTGGTCCACTGGATGACACAGCAACTGAAAGGGACCTGGGGGTGACAATCAACCAGAGGATGAATATGAGCCATCAGTACGATGAAGACATCAGCAGGACAACCAGGACTCTGGTGTACATCAGCTGATGTACTGCAAACAGATCCAGAGAGGTGCTCTTCCCCCTCTAGCTGTGAGACCACAGCTGGAGCACTGTTTCCAGTTCTGGGTATCGCACTTCAAGAAGGATGTGGATAAGCTTAAAAGAGTACAGAGAAGGGCCACCTGGATGATTAGGGGCCTGGAGGATAGGCCCTACAAGGAGAGACTCCAGGAACTGAGTTTGTTCAGTCTGAGCAAGAAAGGACAGAAGTGATTTGATAGTTGCCTACAAATATGTCAAGGGTGAACACCAAGATCTAGGGGAGCACTCTTCAGAAAGGCACCCCGAGGAAGGATGAGAACCAACAGGCTAACAGGAAAAAATTAGGTTGTACATTAGGAAAAACTTCTTTTGGTAAGGGTATCTAGAATCTGGAACACAGTCCCAGCAGAGCTGGTGCAGTCTTTGGAGGTGCAGTCCTGGGAGGTGTTCAAGAGGAGCCTGGACAAGGACCCCGTTGAACTCATTTGAACCAAGTAACCTCCTGCCCATGGCAGGGGGCCAGACTTAATGATCTTACAGGTCCCTTCTGGTCCTTTGATTCTATGATCCTAGACTGCTATAAACAGAGCAAAGTTTGCCTCATGTCACTCAGACAAGCAATTCAAGGAAGCATATAACCTCTTCAATATCCTCCAAAATCCAGGCTTTTGCACAGCATAGTTAAAATGGTGGCTTAACTCTTGATCACTGGGAGCTGTTTTCTTTATAGTAATCTTGGGATTTAAATTAATGTCTTGACCGCTAATTCATTACTCCTTCCAGTATGATTCAAGTTGGCCACCAGAACTTGTCTCCCAAACCATTCATCCTACATACGTCAGTTTCTAAAAATCAGACTCCACGCTATTAATTGCTTCACGAAATCCTAGCACAGAAAAACTGCATGGTTTTTAAAGTGTGGGTACAAGAGGTGGGCTTGCGCTAAGCACTCAGTTCTAAACATCACTGCATTTTGTTATGTCTGCACTTGGACCTTATTTTGGGGGCTAGGAGAACTTAGGTCTTTGTCCGCTTCTAAGTCTATAGCTTAAGCAGCAAAAGTTGACATTTTTAGGGCTAAAGGTTCTGAGGTTTAACTTTACTCTTAGAATAGACCTTCATGCATATGATTATGGGGCAGAGCTGAACTGGTGGTGGATAATGGAATGACCTTCAGGGAAGCTTAGATGTGAAATAAGGAGCAACCCTGACTAATAAGCAGTCACAGACCAAGCAGCAACAGTACCACCAGGATGTGTTGAGGACAGGAGATGGCAATGCCTTTCCCTTCTGAAAAGCCACATATATCCTTTGACAGTTTCATGACACAGCAAATACAGGTTGCTACTATAAAAAGCCTACCCAGCCTCCAGCTACGGGTCTACAAGTCCTCAACGGCAGGGTATGTGGAAGAAGATGTTAAGATCTCAACAGCCATGAAGATGAAGGAAGGCTGCAGCAAATCCCCAGTTGTCTTGGTCTTCTTACCATTGGCTCAAGGTCCCATTCTGCGAAGAGCCAGGGGGAAGCTGATGTGCAGCAGCTTCTCCACAATAAAAGACAACACGCACAGGTGACTTGCATGAAAACAGTTTTTCCAACACATTTCTCAAGCCCTTTGGCAACCAGAATGGCAGCAGGAGCTGGACTCTGAGGTCTAGAAATTCCTAGTCATGAGCCAGCGTGAAGGCAGCAGTTACAAGAAGGTTGCCTAGCACTTGGTTGAAACAGGAGTGCGATTCAACAGCTATAATTATGGACTGTGCAGCCCTCTTCAGGATCCACTCTACTCACCTCACATGGGGAGGGGGCTAGAAAAGGTGTCCTAATCATAGCCGGTCTAATACAGTATTCTGTATTTCTTCTCGACTGGATAAACACATCCAGTGTAATCACTTTGACTGTGGTTAAAAATATCAGTGAAGATGTACCATTAGTTTTGGGACCTGGAACATTAGGCAGGACCTTCATGGATAAACCTAGAGTGCCACACTGCAATAGTTGCTCGAGAACTCAGTGTAACATTGACATAGCTGCACTTAGCGAGACCTGGTGAGTGGGAGATGGGCAGCTCAAATACTATGGAGATGGCTATAGCTCCTTCTGGAAGAGTAAACAGGAAGGAGAACGTCGATTTCACTGAGTTAGTTTTTTCCACTGAGAATGAACTCAAACTGACTCTATCAGAGTTAACAAGCACCTCATGACTCTCCATCCTAAACTGGCAGGGAGCCAAAATGCCACCATCATCAGCGGGTATGACTCTTGATGCTACTGATGAAGCCAAGGAGGAATTCTACACCAACCTTGACCAAGTCCTTTCTTATGTTATGGAAGAAAACAGACTTATTCTTCTTGGTGATTTCAACATCAGAAGGATCACTTTGCTGTCCACCCCAGGCAAGATCATTGTGAGAACCCTCCTTCCACGTGCTGAAGAGCTCCTCCTGGAATCTGTTTGGGTTTAGAGCATCAAGAGGCACAACTGACACGATGTTCATAGCTTGCCAGCTGCAGAAGAAGTTCTGGGAGCAACATAAGCCTCTCTACATGGCCTTCTTTGACTTCACAAAAGCTTTCAACTCTGTCAGCTGAGAAATGTTGTGGAAGATCCTTCTGAAGTACGTAGAGATGCCCACCGAAGTTTGTCACCCTTCTCTGCCTGCTCCATGATGGTATGCGAGCAGTGGTTCATAGTAATGGATTTATCACAGATCCCTTCGAGGTTAAAATAGGATGTAAGCAAGGTGGTGTCATCTCTCCAGTGCTCTTAATATTCCTTCCCGCGATGCTACAGCTGACCATAAACAAACTTATAGCCAGAGTGGAGCTAAACTACTAAATGGATAATAAGCTGTTTACCTTCAGCCAACTATAAGCCAAAACCAAGGCCACCCCAACCTTAAATCCAGTATGCTGGTGATGCTATAGTGTGTGCTCACTCAGAAGCAGGCTTTCAGGCAATAGTCAACGTCTTTACCAAGGCATACAAGAAAATAGGACGGATGCTTAAAATTCAGAAGACTGAAGTCCTCTACCAACAAGCTCCTAATGAACAGTCCCCAGCTCCAGCAATCCAGATCCATGGTCAGACTCCGGAGAACGTTGAGTATTTCCCATACCTCGGAAGCCATCTCTCACTGAAGGCTGACATCAACGAAGAAATCCAACATTGCCTTGAATGTGCAAGTCAAGGCTTCGGACACCTGAAGAAACAGGTGTTTTAAGATCATGACATCAGATCCAAAAGCACACTTGTGGTTTACCAAGCAGATGTGATTGCCACCTTGCTGTATGGAGCTGAGACATGGACAATGTACAGGAGACATCTAAACTCGTACATTGCTGCCATCAATGCTGCCTGTTGAAGATCATTTGAATCTGGTGGGAAGACAGGCACACCAAAGTTCGTGTTCTCCTGCCAGCCAACATTGCAAGTATCGAGGCAATGATCATATCCAACATCATTTGTCATCCATGGCATCCAGATGTCTAGCTCCAGACTTCCAAAGCGAGATTTATTTTCCCAGCTCCACCAAGATGCAACACCCAAGAGGAGGGCAGAGGAAGTGCTTCAGGCACATCCTCAAGGCCAGCTTAAAAAAAAAAAAAGAATGCAACATCAATATCAACACATGGGAGACTATTGCACAGGACTGCCCCAATTGGAGGAAGAGTCTGCTACAGGGATCTCAATACTTTGACACCTAATGACAACAACAGGAGATGGAAAAGCAGGAGCAGCAGAAACAGTGTGTTGCTGACCAAATCAAGAATCCAGCACCACCCCCCACATGAAAACACATGTTCAAGCTGCAGTAGTCTGTCGATTCGAGATAGGCCTCATCAGCCATCTTCAGATTCACAGATAAGACAGCCACGGAAGACAATCATCCTCACATGCAGGGGACTGCGAAAGACAGAGTGCGCATGGATTTTTTTTTTATATGCTGTTCTGTGCACGTGCTTTCACAGCATCTGATCAAGTAAGCCTAGGTTCACAAAAACATATGCTGTGTATCTGATTAAGTTAGTCTATTGGGTATAAGTATACCCTGCCTTCTGTATCATTTATACCTGTGTTCCCATTTGTCTCTATCATACCAACATATGGTCAGCTAGAAAGTAGCCCTTAGATCAGGCAGCTTACAAGGAAAAGCCTTCTACTTCTGTGTTCGGGCTTTGTTTCAACTTTACTATGAACTTGAAGTCTAATGACAGTAGCTCACCAGGATCAGGAGGCAGAAGGTGTCAAATTTATTCTGAGTTCATAAAAGCTAGTTGTGGCTCAAGTTTAAGTATTACATCCAAACCTGTTTGCACATCCCCAAATCATTTCATGCATATTCCAGATGCATTTTCTAAGAGTGGTTTTAAGAAATAATTTTAACAGCTTTTCCTTCTGCTCAGAGGAGGGGAAAGGAGTTTGAATTATCTTGCTCTTTTTGCTGCTGCAACTCCAGAAATAAAATTACATCAGAAGATGAGTAGGAAATTGTTCCCAGTGCACTCATGGTTCTTTGAAAAGGGGAGGGAAAGAAAAAAAAAATCTCTTTTCTCTGCTAATCCTGAGTTTAAAAAAATCTTTTAAGACTTCCATCTTTTTCTGACAGCAGATGGAATCCATTAATGGGAAGACTTGGGAGTTTTCAAGCCCTGGTCCTTGAATTTGCTCTTCTATGCAATTTTTTTCATGTTTGCCTACTGTCCTTTTCTGTAACTAATTTAATCAACTTCTGACCACATCTACAGTATTTATCATAAGCCTGTCTGCTTTATGCTAAAAAGAGACGTAAAACCATGGCATTACATTGATCAGAAATAAAGCTTATTTAAGCTGAAATACTTATGAACTGATTTAAATACTAATGAGGCAGATACTTTGCGAGTGGCAGAATGAGAGCAAGACTGCAATATACAGAGGGATCATTGCTGTATCTTTTCCTTTAACTGGACTTTGAAACGGCTATTAGGAATGTTCTGACTATTACTTAGCTGTCACTTTCCTTTAAAGATGGACGACCAGATCCAGACTCTTAGCTTTCAAGGTGACTCAAATAAAATCTAGATCCAAATTTTGCAAATCTTTAAGCTGAGGTAAATCACACTTGAAGTATTTTAGATCAAGAGCTGTATTTGGGAGCTTGGTTCCATCTCTCATGTTCTTCCCTCCAAGGACTGTCAGATACAAAGTGCTGTGCCTACAAAGCACAGTACCCAAGCATCTACTTTCACATCTCTTCATAATACCTTGCCATCAAAGGATAAGAGCATGCTACTGTCTCATTTAGCTCAAGTAGTAGGAACATACGGTTTTGCTGTTGAAGGTTGCTGGTTCATGACTTAAGTACCTAATAGAGTACGTACCCTTTGTCACAGAACCCTCTCTTCTTCAGAGAACCACTCCCATCTCCCAAATATCAGTCCAGTATAACCAAAAACCACCTCAGTTGGGCAGCAAAACCAACATAACTCATTCCCAACAGGATCAACACTCGCTAGCAAGGAAATTGAATGAATGATACCAGCCTGTTGCAACATTATCCAAGGCAAATTTCATTCCCAGGTGTGTGCATCAACACACAAACTTCATTGTACATTGAGGAATATTATAGTATATAGATATCTATATTAGTATATAAGCCCCCACATTCAAGAGAATTGCAGACAGATGTAGACAGCACATCTATAGACAGCACATCTATCTGCAAAATTTATTCTGTTTTATTTCCCCATCTTTTGAACTTTAGCGATCAAGTTATGTAATGTAATGCATCATACTCTATTATTTACTGATTGGGATGCAAATTTCATTGATTTAACATACTCAAGTCAGCCCAGTACATAATCAGCTGACATAGCTGCATGGTTTAACAGAAGCATGATTTACTCTCCTCCTCTTAGAATATCATTTAATGAAGATGTGCTTGTCACGGTTCTAGTTTAATTATTGTTTTTTTTATTTATTCTCCCCACTGCCACATGTCCAGCAGCATCTCCTGCTGACAGAGATTCATTTTCTTCACTGCAAATTCTATAATAATCAAGTGAAATATTCTAATTCTTGAGCATCCTTTCAGGCAGTGAACATTGCAATACATCCAGCACAAACATGTTGCTGATGTTGTGATTGCCCCACAATCTTTCTCAGCTCGTGACTTACATAATTGTTCCCTGCTGGGACTTTATTAAGGTTACAGGATATTAGGGGGGAGAGGAGCAAAGGGGCTCTTAGAGATTCCTATTGATAATGTTCAAATTTGTGTAATAAATTACTGGAGCACGATCTGAACTTGGGTGTCTAATCGCCAGGCTAGAGGGTCAGTCACTCTCAAATACTCACTGGGACAGCATGAGATAAAAGAAAGGAGATATGATACTACCTCATGCTTTGAAAAGTCTATCCTTTCATTTGCTTTCTCTTTCTTAGGAGCACCCCTAGCTGAAAGCTTTTGTTTGGCAGAAAGAAAGTTTCATTCATTTGTTTTTCCAATTTTTCAAGAAAAAATTATTTCAATTCGTCAGTCCAAGAGCCTGCCAAACCATCTGCCAAACCAAGAGCCTGTCACAGGAAACACTTTTCAAAAGATGCTAGAAGGAAAAAGGAACATTTTGAACATTTCAGCCCTTCTGTGATTAAGTGACTTGGAAGACAATGGAGTCTCCAATTCCTTTGAAAAGTCTTGGACCAAATCACTAGCAGCCTAGTGGTACTGCATGACTTTTTGTCACTGGTGATACAGATATGAGCTGGTAAACAACAGGCCTCAGGCTCTGCTACATACCCCCTGATATCCATGGGACAACTCATCCACTGCTTTTACCATTCGAGACGCAGAGAAAACAGTGAGTGTTCGAACCCTTGCTGGGTCTGTTCTGTGTCTTCCGAAAAAGGAAAAAATATCCAAGTCTCCAAGTCAGTCAGTTGGATCAAACAAACTGCCACATACATCTAGATCCTCAACACAATATTTAGTGCCATTTGAAAATCACCATGTTTTGCCTAAAGTGAGCATAGCCAGCAGAAAGCACAGGATAGATTTTTTAATTATTATTTTAGACTAAGAGTTTCATCACACTTTCATCTTCCCTGTGACCTTCCTCTTCAATTTTCCAAAGCACATGTGCATTTGCTTACTACTAAACTCTTTTAGCAGTGTTATTAAATATTTACATTACAGCCGAGCCCAAAGACCTAAATAAGAAGCAAAACCCTGTGATAGGAGAGTCCTGTAGAATCACATTAACCCATCATTCTTGTCCAGGAGAGGTTGCAATTTAAGAAATAAGGATGCTAATGCAATGCAGCAAGCAAGCAAAAATCATTCTAAGTGCGACAGCAGTGGAAGTTGCTTAACTACAGCAAACAAAAGCTCAAGTCAGTGATAGAGCTGGGAATAAAACTCCAGGTCTATACTTTCTGTGTTCCCTTCCCTACACAAAGGAGCTTCTAGTTCTGTATAACTTGTCAGCTTCAGTTTTGTAGTTGCAGCTGTAAAATATATGGACCAATCAGTCAAGTTGGTTGTTTAACTGATAATGCATCAAAAATTCATCTACCAGAGTAATCCTGTTAGGCAACGAAAATATGAGATCAAGCAAACGTAATGTTGATCGGAATAATCAAAGTCTTAATATAATAAAATACGGATGTCATGCCACATGTACTGTAACTGATGTTTAGTACAATAATGCAGCCTGATCAGCGAAGCCTAAAGTATAAGTGAGATGTAATTGGATTGGGAAAATGTGCAGCTTAAAAAATTAAGTGTAAAAGCATCAAGACATTAAAATTAAGCAGCGTGGTCAGCAAAATAAGTAAGGATTCAACTAGTAAAATCTGCATTAATGCAAGCAGAAAATTTACTACAAGAAATAAGTATGTACCCCACAATCAGCATGACTTGGATCTTTAATGGCGTCTTGTTGTATAGAGTAAGAACCTCGTTGCCAACCTGAACAAATATATTTAATTTGATTTATATGTTTATTTTCCTGGTAAACTCAAAGCAGTTGAATTTACATTTCCCAATTTGCTTTTAATGATTGCTGAGCTTTAGTAAAGCAGAAATGGGCAAAATATACTTAGGTTTATTTTAGGATATGGAGCACAGTTTTCAAAGTCAAAGCAAGGTCAGCCTTAAAAATCTAATGCTCCTGAACAATCAAGCCATTCCCACCTGTTCCCCATCTTGTGCCCCAAATGCAGAATATTTCCATTTTCTAGATCTCTTAATCTCTTCCTTCCATAACCTCCCATCTTCTCTTACATTGTTCACTTCATACTTGAAAGAACACCTCTTCTTCAGGGACTGACATAACTCCCATCAGGTCAATATAATATGCCCCACTGGTTTCCATTTGTACAAGCATTTTAATTCTTGTTCTCCAAATTCACTTTTTCCAGCTTATTTTACTGGCCTCCACTTGTAAGTTTATCTGCTTTGTTACCCTACCTCAGCTTCAGTTTAACAATAAAGCTATTGTCCACATGCAACATAATGAAATTTTCAAAGCTGCCACATAAATGGAAGATGCATGTCAAAACCTACCAGAAACTTTAGAAAGCTCAACCAGCAGTTTTATTTTTATCCCCATTCTTCTTTCCTTTACCCTTTTGGATGTGTCATTTTGTAGGTTTGCCAAACTTCAACCAAGTGCAGGGGGCTGGATCTGGTGATCTATATAGTCCCTTCCAGCCCCTAACAACTATGAAATTATGAAACCATAAATTCCCTGAGGTAAGAACCATGCCTTAAAAAATAATCTAAGTGCCATGAAAATTTTTGTCTGCTGTGACACATCAGTGTCATTAAAACAGCATTCAGGTCAGCATGATGCTTTAAAGCCAGCATCTCGAAATAAGGGTTCTTAAACTCCTGGTATTTTTCAAAGGAGCGGCCTACAATCCACTTCCGTGACCACATCTCAGATTGCTGATTTCATACACGCCCTGTACCATTTTGTTCCATCAAAAGACTGCCTCATCTCACCTAACAGGTGAGTGCATTGCAGCCATGAGCTGAAGTTCCTCCTTAATGCACTCAGATTCTTTAGCCTGAAAGGCAACCTATAAAAGTAAGAATTTGTACTGTTAGTAAATAATTATAATGATAAATGAAATACACCTGCTGACTGTCAGCAGGAGCACTGCAGGGTTAGAACAGCCGCTGAAATTAGAGACCTGGCTCAGTGTACATACCCCTAACAATTAGAACCCAACATTTAATTGCCTGGCATCAGTCCCAAATGTCTATGTCTTCTTGTGCTGAGCCCAGATGTTTGAGTGGTATTTAATTTCATTTCAAGGTTATATTCTGTTTATATCTTCTTTATTAGCTCTGCAGCACGGCATCATAATTGACCCTTCTATGATCACGCAGCTTCTTGCACTTATTTTTATTGTGACAATTGGTGGGTCCCTGCCATTTTTCCCCCTTTTCGCTTTGCGTCTCATTAATTCAAGGCTATCTTTTAAAAGGTCAAGGCAGAACCATGGGGTTTTCAGATCAGCCATTTTCAGGAAGCTTCACAAGAATCTGAATATTTTTCTCCTCTAGGAAAAATACTCTAAACCTTGCAACAGTTGTTCAAGTCTCAGTCACCTTCAGATCACAGTCTTCAGGACAGATCTTCTGCTGATAAAAATTGGTACAGCTCTGATGACTTCAATGGAGCTAATTGGCAGCAGTAAAGGATGTGAATCTATGGGAAGTTATCTTACCCAATAGAGCAGAAATGCACTGTCCCAGTTACCCAGTGGTACCTTTTGAGCTGAGTGCATTATCTTTTTTCTCCAGAGTCAACAAAGTAATGAGATGCATTGAACTCAGCCTACACCCCAGGCCACTTGCATGCTAGAGGGCATGTTGTTTTTCTATGGTAGAAAAGAGAATGGTCTAGGTTACAGCAGGGCTAGCAAAATCACCCCTTCTCTATATCCTCTAGCCCAAACAGATGATCTCTGCTTACATGACTGCATCAGACTGCCACCAAACTATTACCTGGCCTTTCCAGAATGGGAGGGCGTCAAGTATAAAGTGGAGCTGCTGCAACTTGAAGTCAAGGATAAAGAGTCTTTCAGCTAAATGAGATTGTCAATGCCATAGCAGTGATAGGATATTCAGCTGGAGCATAGCCACAAAATTCTCATCTCTCTTTCTCTCACATACACACACAACACCTTTATATCATGGAAATGGCATCCTTTTATTCAGTTATTTCTTTTTTAATAATTCCTTATAAATCAGTGAGTCTTCCCTATTCACAGCGTGTTCCCATCACATGTCTCCTCTCCTCTGAGGTCCTGGCTATGCTAAAAAAATTACATATCTATTAGCAGGGGCAGTAGCAGTTCACAGCAAAAATTATGACTCATGTTCTAAAGTGTTAGAGAAGCTGTTGCCTCCTTCATCAACAAAATGGGTCTGATGGAAAGTCTCCAGGAAGATTTTGCTTATGGTGCTGATAAACTGAGAAACTAAAGACAATGAGAAGTCAGTGCTGAGGCTTCAGATACATGCCACAGGGATCTTTGACCCAAATGCAGCCGATAGCTCTGTCTCAGTACAATCCCTAAGTGAAATGTTGTGACTGCAAAGAAATAAATCATGAGTAGAAATGAATGACCCCATTTTCAGAGGTGTTATAGCCGCTGCCGTTTGCAATGTAGTCAAAAGGAGTTGGCAGTCTTGGCACCTCTGAACATCAGGCTAGAAGGGTTTTTTAGTAGCACATTATCTACGTTACATATTGAAGAAAGATGAAGAGGAGCATTTTCTTTATATCTAGCTCAAGAATGACTTCCCCCCCCGCCCCAAAAAAAACAAACACAAAAAAAAACAAAAAACAAACACACACACAAAAAA
>NW_017728933.1:1808288-1825927 GCF_001723895.1 Crocodylus porosus | reverse complement strand
ACAAAAAAACAAAAAACAAACACACACACACACACACACAAAAAGAGAAAAATATTTGCTTTGAACCCCCATAAAAATGTTTTTGATCAAAAGCAAATGGGTTTTTTTCTTTATTTTTGAGAAACATTCATTATGTTCAATTTTCAGAATACATAGATTCCAATTTTGCCATAAAATAAGGATTTTAACTAAAAATATTCTAACTTCTTTTTTTCCCCTTTTGTTTGTGGGTGTGTTTTTAGAAACTATAACATTTCAATCAAAAATGTAAAAGAAAAATATATTTTCATGTTGTTTGAAAAACCATTCCTCTACCAAGAGAAAATATCCGAGTGAGAAACTTAAGCCTGTTCTAATCATCGTTGGCTATATTTCAGGTCCATCATTTTCATTAATTTCTATCTAGGAGGGTAGTTTATCTGTAGTATAAATACATACATTTGGAAGTCAACACATGAATGTTTCACTGGCTGCACACACAAAAATGTGTGGACTTTTCATGTATGGGACTAAAAGAAAATGCAATTTAAAGCGGACCTTTGGAACATCCCAATTCAGATTGCATAGTCGAAATACTGAGTGAAGCTCATGTGTATGGCTGATTTTTACACTCCTGAAGAACCTTATTTCTGTTTCACAATTCTTTCCTTCATTTATCCCTTTATTCTACATCTTCCTTTTCAACTGGATAAGCAGCCAACTACAGAGAAACAAATGCCTTCTATAAGGCAGAGAAACTTCAGCATTTTCAAAGTATTGCATTAGTTAGGACTCTTTGGAATATTTTATTTAACTACAGTATATTTATTTATATGTCCTTTATTTATATGAAATGCTGAAGAACAGAAACCTGTCCATATCCTCTTGGCACCCTGGAGATTACTCCAGAAACAACAAAATCAAGATGCAAATATGACAAAATATAGCCACAGAATGAAGCCTACCACACCAGCAACTCAAAAGCTCAACTCTGCCTCCAGTAATTCCTCCACTCTTACAAACCCTCCCCATTATTCTCAAATGCTAGCAAAGCAAGCTGAGCTTTTCAGCAAGTTGATTTTTAACACCCCCACTCTCCAAGTCCCAAGAAGGCAACGTAGCTGGTCCTTGGAAGGAACAATATGGTCTTTCCGGCTTTTCTGAAAAATACTTAGGAGTTTTCAAAACCCAGCAAAACAAAGCCTTGGCTGGGATGATCTAGCTGGGGATGGTCCTACTTCGAGCAGGGGGTTGGACTAGATGTGACCTCCTGAGGTCTCTTCCAGCCTGAATTTTGAATGATTCTATACTTTGGACCCAATGTGATTGGGCCGTTCAAAAGAGATTCCCTATCTGTTTCTGTCACAGTTTGCATTCAGGCCTTTTGACTGCAAACTCTCCCCAAGGTCACTGGAAGTTAGACAGAGCAGGAAATATGTGAAAGAAAACACACACGTGCACAGATGCACAACATTTGGCTAAGTGTCTTTGCACTGGGGACAGACTCAAAATAAATGTTCGGTAACGTAACAACACTTCTCCCTAGCCAGTCAACATAGATTTGGCTTTTGCATTTAGCACATTTTCTCTTATTTCAAAGAAACAAATGGAAAATGTTTGGGAGCAGGGAAGAACAACAGGAATAAAAGAGGGGACAAGACAAAAAAATCCACTCATTTTCTTACATTTCTTATTGGGTGTCAATTTTAAGTTTTCAATGGCCTTCTTTCCATAGGATGCTGCATAACATCACAATATGAGGCCTCAAAATAAAAGGGAGCATTTATGGCATAAATATTATATGGTTGACTATTTCAGAGGTTTTGTCTGTTGCCTGCTTGTTTAAGGCATTATTGCTATTTGTTCACTACTCTGATCTGTTAACTTTTTTGCTGGGAAAAAGGTTTGAGGACAATGCCCTCCTGCATTGAGGTCTGCCAGGAGATTATATAACTTTGGGTCACAACCTATTATTGCCTTTGTGCCACTGAACCTAAATGTTTTCTTTCTTAGGATGGAGCCAGTACCAATGGATATCCTGGAAGACCTACACTATATATCCAGGACATTGGGCTTCCACTTAGCCAGACTGGTGAGTAGCTTATTCCATGATCTTCTGCTAAACAGGTTTGAACTGAATTGCTGATATTCAAATGGATGGCAACAGAGTGATTTAAAAGGAAAGTATGCTAATATGCTGTGTGCACAATGTTCCACCGTGAAGCAAGATTGTATTGTAATATGGCACTCAAACGATTGGAGCAATTACCCTGCCTACAGATACACATATCCAAAGCCATTTTTTGAAGCCAGTGAAATATGTAAACAGAAGCTTACATTCATAATGCTGCCTTATGCTTCAAAAGAGAGTGTTTATTGTTTGTATTGCTCCAGTGACTAGCAAACCTACTTATGGGCCAGGACCCCATCATACAGAACAAAGACCAGCTCCCAGCACCAAACTTTTCAGAATATATGCCAAGAGCTCTTTAGCAAATTGAATAAACCAATCTGCAGATGATGCAAAAAGATCCTTTCGCGTCCTACTGACATGCAGTCATTGTTAGTGAGATACATAGTGTACTGTTGGGGGCTGTGAGCTTCCTAGACATAGTCTAGGAAAAACCTTGAAGCTCTTGTCATCGCATGCAGCCAGGGGGAATGAAACAGGACAATGCTTACTGTGCAAGCATATTAGCATCATCAAGCTCAGGATAGCTGGTAACTGAGATTCAGGAAAACACTGAACTCCTGGATGCCCACTTTGCTTCAGTATTTCACTGCACCAAGGGGAAAGTCAAGCAAGATAAGGTTCATAGGGCACATGCTGGGACTGACGCTGTGAATGCTGAGTGGGTGCAATACCAATTAGAAAATCTAGACATTTATAAGTCAGCAGGACCAGACGGACCTCATCCGAGAGTGCTGAAGGAGCTGGCTGAAGTCACTGCAGAGCCCCTGACAAAGCTCTTTCAGAAATCGTGGCACACAGGGGAGATCCCTGAGGACTGGAAGAGAGCCAACATCGTGGACATGTATAAACAGAAGGGGAAGGGGGACCACCTGGGCAACTCTATGCCAATCAGCTTAACTTGCATCCCAGGGAAAATCCTGGAAAAGATCATTAAATAATCTATGGGTGATATCCTCGCAGAAGGTAAGATGCACGGCTTTGTCACGGGTAGGTCTCGTCTTACCAATCTCATCTCTTTCTATGACCAGATCTCTCACCACCTGGACACAGGAGATGTGGTAGGCATTACATACGTAGATTTCCAAAAGGCTTTTGATCCAGTATCCCACAATATTCTTGTAGGAAAACTGGAAGATTGTGGGCTCAGCTGCTCATCAGTTCAGGGGGTGGGAAACTGGCTACAGGGTAGGACCCAGAGGGGTCTCATGAACAGATCTGTGTCATCTTGGCACAAAGTGGCCAGTGGTGTCCTTCAGGGGTCCACGCTTGGTCCAGTGCTTTTCAACATCTTTATCAATCGTTTGGATGGGAGAGTGAAAAGCTTGCTGGCCAAGTTCGCAGACAACACCAAGTTATGGGGCAGTGTGGTCATGTCAGAAGATAGGTTGCAGATACAGGCAAACCTGGACAGGCTGGAGAGTTGGACAGACCGGAACCAGATGAAGTTTAACACTTCCGTGTGTAAGGTGCTCCATCTGGGGGCAAACAATCCTCAACATACATACATGCTCAGTGGTGACAGCTTGACTTGCACCACAACCAAAAGGGACCTGGGGTAACGACTAACCATCGCATGAATATGAACTGTCAGTGCGAGGCGGTGGTCAGGAGGGCAAACACCACGCTGGCCTGCATCACACAATGCATCTCATGTAAAACTAAGGAAGTGATACTCCCGCTGTACTCGACACTGGTGAGACCGCAGTTGGAGTACCGCGTCCAGTTCTGGGTGCTGCACTTCAATAGGGATGTGAAAAAACTTGAGAGGGTCCAGAGAAGCGCCACCCATATGATCAGGGACTTGCGAGGCAAGCCATACCAGTAAAGGCCAAGGGACCTGGGCCTCTAGCCTAAAGAAGAGAAGGTTGAGATGGGACTTGATAGTGGCTTACCATTATACCAGAGGAGTGCATCAGGAGCTCGGTGAACAACTGTTCACTAGGGCACACCCAGGGAAGACCAGGACCAATGAATACAAACTCCTGCAAGGCTGTTTCAGGCTTAATACCAGGAAAAACTGACTCCTTCACAGTCAGGGTGTCCAGACTGTGGAATAAACTCCCTTCAGACATGGTGCATTCACCTACCCTGGAGCTTTTCAAGTGGAGACTAGACAGTCACCTCACTGGGGTCAATTAACCCCAGTTGTCTCCCTGCCTAGAGCAAGAGGGCTGGACCCGATGATCTGCAAGGTCCCTTCCAGCACCTAACAATCTACAAATCTATGGAAAACCTAGGGAATGCATCTTTAGCCGAGCGAGGGCAGCCTCCTCAGGGGTATTCCATGTTATCAAACTGCCATCAGACTTGATGGGGGCACTGGTCAACAACTTGCTTTTCTGTCTATACCTGTCCAGACCTGCAGTATGACTTGTGTAAAACACTGCAGCTATGAAGACTTGCTACACGTTGATGTTGGCCAGTCCTGACTCTGTTCAGCAAGAGAGCATGGAAGCTTGAAACCAGGAGGCTAAGATGGTAGGACTGGTGACAAAAAAATGTTTTTGTTGGCATTTCCATTCCTACTGCCAGCAGGATTCTCACAATCTTGGTGCAGTATACTGGACCACAGGGGTCTTCTTGGTAAGTGAACTATAAATGGGTAACAAATCAGGATTTGCATTATATTCTCTAACAGATTGAGATCCTCATGGTGGACCTAGGGTGTGGCTTAACACTGGCAACCAGGCTAGTGGAGTAGGATGCAAAGTTCCCGATATGATGCACTTGGTCAAATGTATTTGTGTGTAACGAAGGCATCATACTGGTGTACAGTAACCTGCAACTAACCAGCAGATGGTAAGTGAGGATGATCAGAGGGCCTTTTCTTTAAATGGTCATGAGCAGTCAAAGCTTCATGTGTTCTTAGTCCAACGTAAATGGGACTGGCCCATGTTCCAGATGCTGCCTATTTAGAGTTGCAGAGTTTGCAAGCAAGAAAAGTGAAAAGTCCTCATTACTGCTTTTGTTACACTCTGCTGGAGGTGCCGCCTTTTGCACTGAATGATTGTTGAACACCACACAGAGCCGCGGTTAACAGAAGGCAGCTGTATGCAGAACCTGAATCTGTAACCCACCAAGCACCCTCACTGGCCAGTGAAGTCAAAAGGCCAGATGTCCATGTAACACAGACTCCACGGGAGTCCAGAACGACAAAATAAGTACGCTCAGTACCAGAACTCAGTCTCCTTGCCTACACTGGATGTTACACTGGTTAAATCTAAATTGAATTTTAATTGCTCTCAGTAGATCTATTCTCATTTGACTTGCACTGAACTAAGACATTTCTGCAACCAAAATTCTTCTTAACAGGAACAGATCCTGGTTTCCTTACTCTGGTTTGTTTCCCTGCTCTCACCATACCTTTTCAACCTCTTCCTCGAACAAATCGTGTCAGCTGCCTTAGATAATTTCACAGGAACTGTATCAGTTGGAGGGCGGAAGATCAACAACCTGTGCTTTGCCGATGACATTGGTCTGATAGCGGGGACATCTGAAGTGCTTCAAGTAAGAGCTTCAAGTACTCACAGAAATGCTAGACAAAACTGCAAAAAGCTATGGAGTGGAAATAAGCACTGAGAAAAGCAAAGTGATGACAACCTCCAAGATCACAGACAGCAATGCTGATGTGAAAATCAGCAATGAAAAACTAGAAAGAGTAACAAGTTTTAAGTATCTGGGAGCCACCATCACAGAAGACTTAACACCTGAAAGAAAATCAAGACCAGAATAGCCATTGCCACCTGCCAACTAACAAGGCTAAAGGAAGTCTGGATGAGCAGAAACATTACACTGAAGATAAAGTTACATCTGCTGCATGCTGTGGCTCTCTCCATGATGCTTTATGGCTGTGATGCATGGACGCTTAATAAAAAGTTAGACAACAGGATTGAGGCATTTAAAATGTGCTACCTTAGGAGACTGCTTCATGCCTCACACAGAGCACCTAACTGATAAGTCTGTCAAGCAGCAGATCAGTCAAGAAATTAGAAACTATGAACTGTTGTTGGAGGTTGTGCAATGAAGACAGCTGCAATGGTCTGGGCATATCATGAGAAGGCCGGACACCCTTGCCAACACCATCATGTAGGGCAGAGTGGAAGGAAAGAGAAAAAGAGGTAGACCCAAGAACAGCTGGGGAATTTATATCAAGGACGGGACAGGGCTTCAACCAACAGAGTACACAAAGCTAGCCAGGCACAGGGCAGTGTGCAGGAGGGGTGTTATAGCACCTAAGGTGCCCCAAACGTCACAGTGGCCTCAGGACTAATTTGCCTTAACTTATTTCCCTTGGCTTCAATAACATTTTGTTCAATTATGAACAGCATAAGACACACAAGGGCCTCAGGATGGTGCCCTGAAGGGATAGCTGCACCTCCACAGTAAAGTTTAATGCAATTTAAGTAGAAGTGATATCTAGTAGTTTCCATACACTGGCAACAGTGCATTTAAATTTCATGAGACAGACAAGGCCTGTGGAGTATTCTTTCATTCAAGATCCCTGATCCCTCTTCTGCAGCAACAGAAGGGAAACTGGTCCTCATGTTACCACAAGAAGGAACTTGAGAATGTAAGGTTTTAACTATTCTTTGTAAAAGGCATGAAGCAGGATAGAGAATAAAGGCTCTTTTAGTTAGTGCTGTTGATCCACATTTTGATGAGGGCTTAAAATGTAAATGAAAAGAGAGAGAATAGGGATGAAGCATCTTTAAACTTGCAACAAATCATTTTATATTGATAGAGTCCTGGGCTTAAATCCAAGCACAGCTATTGCCTTAATGCAGACTGATTTCAGGAGACTTAAAAATAGCCAAGATTCTATGGTGATTGGCAGGCAGTGTAGAGACAGCTGCCAAAGTCAAATTGATTTTTTTTTCTTTTGAAGGACTCCGGGTAATTTAAGCAAGACTACAAATTAAAGCACACATGCATGACTTTTTGATGGTTTAAAAAATGTAATCCCCAGGAGAAGAGTTATTTTTGCCCCCAAGAGGAAAACACACAAAAAGTCATGTGCACACTGACCCTGACAAGATTGCAATGCTGGAAAGGATCCAAATCAGTGATTTGTTACAAGCAATACTGTACATGGCCATACCCATTTTCTGCCCCTGTGCTTATGGGTCTAACAAGGATGAACTCTGGGGCTTCCGCACACGGTGATTCCTAGTATTATGCACTATTAACAGATGGGGCCATCTCAGGATTTCACAAGGCAGAAAACTCAATTAAACTTCAGCTCTATCTAAAAGGAAATGGCAAGCAGAGGTCGCACAAGCCACAGGAGTGAGAACAGGCCACACACAGTATTCGTGGAAAAGACCCAAGTGCAGCTAATTTAGCTAAAGTCCAGGAGGGTGGCCAGCAGTGTGAATATTTGCATACTGAAAGCTCCAGTTTGTGTAGGAAGGTCAGGGAGGGAAACACAAGAAAGAGTTTGCTGAGGGGGAGGAGGGGAATCATTTTCTAATCCACTAAGAGAGCTCTGCCTGCTAACAAATTTCACACATCTGTCTGAGGCTCTTGAGATATTGCTTTCAACAGCAATATAAATGAATTCAAACATGCATTACAGGTCTGATTAATTTTCGGCTAGTGACATTTTTAAAATAAAATACTTGTCAAGTAATCTCTCCGTCGTGTGGCATACGATACGTCTCCAAGTGCTTGTACTTTCCATATGTGGGAGGCTTGCTGATATTAGTAAAACTGAAGACTCAGACTGTCTATGCCTGCTAATACTCCAGAGTGGGTTTTTAATTTTTCTTTTTCTGTTAGGAGTTGTTGTTGCTTTGGCAGTAATGGCAATGAAAACGAACACCTTACTCCACTCGGTCTTCAGTACTTATTTTTGTTACAGTAATGCCAAGAGCACTCAGTGTACTAACTGTTGTACATCTCTATCCATGCTATGCTATGCTATATGGCCCTTTGGTACCACAGTCCTTAAGTACGAGACAACTTTTAATGACATTAATCAAAACAGCCATTTAAGACTTAGAAGTGGCACTGTCCATGCTCTAAAGACTAGAAACAGAGGCACAGAAAGTCAAGGCATCTTTACATTGTCTCTGTACAAAGTACAGCAGCATCACAAAAGATCACGCCACACCGACTCACTCCTGCTTACACATATCAAAGCCTCGGAATTAGGCAATATACTCAGTATAGCAACCTAATCAGCAAACACCACCACTTTTGGGCATGCCACTTGATACATGCTCAAGACAACTTCAAATTGGTTATGCACACTAATTTCCAGGCTTTGGCACAAGTCAAGCAGAAACTAGAGTGCAGTGTTTAGAAGGGAGTGGAGCCTTCTTGGTAAGATAATGGAAGCACATCTGGAACTTGAACCCACATCTTCTAAGTCATGTCCTCGCTCCTGGACAGCCCTTCCTTCAATGAGTCCCTGTCTTGAAGAACTTGTAACGTAAGTGGACACAAGACACAATGAGCAAGGGAATGATCACTTCTATTTGAAGCATGGGAGACTAGAGACACACAAGAGAGACTGAAACAACTAGATCAAGCTCTCAAAACCTGGGCAGAACTGGGAAACAAAGCTACATCTCCAAGTTAAGTTTTTAAATGGCCCGTTCCTCTCCAAATAAAAAGGACTAGGAATTGTGAATGTACATCACGAGAGGTCGGTATCAGTTCAATAGCTGATACTTGTGGAATGCAGTGCCTATGTCCTGTGGCTCTAAGGAATGGATTCACATAACAAATAGATTTTTTTCCATTTTGCTACAATCCTAAATTGTGTGTGTATAGTCCTCTTACTTTGAAAAGGGTTAACAAAGTCCAAAAGGTCTGCAAGAAATTCCACACTATGTTTGCTATTTTTTCTTTGTTAGTTTGCACAAAGTTTGACGCATTTCTGTTACAAAGCAATAGAAATGCAGGTGCTCAGATGCCATGGTAAAGGCCCGATATAGGCAATTAAATAAAACTCTTCCTGTTTTTGAACAATTAATTAAAATCATAGAGTGTAAGTCAGTACAGAATTTGGCTTTGTTTAGACTAAACTTGTCCAGACAAAGACATGCCATCACTTGGGCCCCAGCAAACATTCATTTAAAAGAGCAGTGAGATCTGATCCCCAGTCCTAACAATTGTGTCTCCCTCCATGCCACATGTGCATGGCAGGAAGTGAAATTTTGGGATCAGTGGTCAGATTCCAATCATACACTTTCTACTTGCCATTGGTGGGGGAGGCTGGGATTTCCCCTACACCAGCAAAATCGAAGAAGGTGCTCACAGATCTGGGATTGGGGCCAAACAAACCAGCTAATAATACCCCAGCCACGGACTGCACTGGGGTCTTGAACCAGTCCCAGCGTGAGCTAGGCTGAACCAACAATCAGCTGATTGTTGACCACACCCCATACCTGTTACATGTTCCATTTAAGGCACCATACAAACCAGCTATAAAACTGTTCTACATTATATGTAAAACATTTTTATGGCTGGTTTGCCATGTTATGGCAATTGGGTGCACATGAACCAACCTTGATTAATATGTTAATTGCAGTATAAAAATAATGCATTGAGGGGGCCCTTTCACACAGTTCACTCTTCATGCAGTGCCATAATACTCTGACTGCGGTCAAAAGAGCAGAAGCAACATTTTATTGGGAAACTAGGAAGCTTCCAGTTGTCCAGTTTTGCAAATTGTTTCACAGTAACTAAATTACCTGCTGTGGATAATTTCTAACCTGCAATGAATTTTGCTCCACCCCCATATTTAACAATGGGATTCTACAGCAGACATGGAGCTCTTACGCTAGGCCATTTGGCCTAATCAGCTGCCTGTATAGGCCCTGAAAAAATGACTGAGTTTGTTCTGGGGGCCCAATCTAATGTATTTTGATTTTTACTATTAAGATTTCTATTGATTTTAATGGGCTTTAGTTCAAGTCTTGGGTGTTCATCCCCTAAAACCTGGGCCTCCCCATGCAGCCAGCTGGCAAACAGCCACCATGTGTCTCTCTGGTTATTTTACTGCTTCTGTTTTATTACAGATTTTTAATGGAAAGGGGAAAAAAGGCTAGATTCCCATTATACATTTGCCTATGCCAAATATGTTCTTGGTGCAATCACTAAGTAGGATCCCCATTTAAAGGTCAGCTTTTGCTCATTTCTCTAAGACCATTAAAGCATAAGCATCCATTACATGTCCTGCCTAGCCTATTAGAAAGGTCAAATGTTGTAAGAAAGCATACCTTTCAGTTCTAAATGTAATTACACTTCCTGAAAATCACATTGCTTGCATACTTTTTGAAATACGTAATGAGATTTTCATACAGCAGCAGGGCTGCAGAACCGATAACAATCTTTGTATAATACCATGACCTGGAAAGAAAATCTCTGTTTACTTCAACTATCATGCGGAAATGACTAGGTCACACAGAAGTTAGTTGCTAAAACTTCCAGCCTGAGCCTCTGCAGCATATTAAAAACATTATCCAAACTCAGTTTCAAACCCTGGTATGCTCGGAGCCATATAAAGATAACAAAAATGACAGCCCCTGACCCAGAGCGCTTGCAACTCAGAAGTCAGGCAAGTTACAAGTGGTTAAAAGGACAAATGGGAGTAGGAAGGCAGAGTGAGAGGACAACATAAGAACATGAAGAGTTTTGCAGTGAAAGGAAGTCAAAGCGCACCATGCCCTCCATACCCATTTCCCCCGACACTTGTTTTAAACTGCTTTGACAGTGTAAAGTGGCCTTAAACTGGAAGTAAATGTAATGGCAAGAGCCCTGTAAAATGGCTTTAAGTGTAAAGGAGAATCTGGTCTACTGCTCAGCAATATACTCCACTGATTTCTATGGACCTACTTGTGACATAAGATACTATTAATTATGCCTCAACACCCCTGCAATAGGGAAACTCAGTACATGTAAATGCAGGAGGCTTTTTATTTCTCATTTTCCTGATTTTCCTTTTTAAAGTGATGAATGGGATTACATCCCACATTTTATGGCATTTCAGCATAAGTATGCCATTATATTATGCAGTTGTTCATAGATAGCCAATTTTCTCCCCTCATACATGTCCTGCTGGCTCATCAGAAGTCCACCCCCTCCTCTCCAGAGTGAAAAATTAAAACATCCCTCCATGGTGATTCAGTTTAGACAATCACACATCAAATGAACAGTTCCTGGAAAGGGGCCTTTGTGCAGTGGGTATTTCTGGTTTTTAGGCTGCCGAGAGGAAAAGCAGTTCACTATTAGCAGCCCATTGAACAAATGTAAATCTCTGGCAAAAACTGCATTTGCCGTCAAACAGTTAGAGACAGTGGATAATAGAACATTGTAAAACGGAACAAGTGTCACAGATTTAGGCCTCTTCATTACAATTTAAAGGAACATATTGATTATGTTATTTCAGTGCTTAAGAAAAAGATTGGGTCTCGCTTTGATTTTAATGGTGCTTTTCATTTTAGGAGTCAGGAAAAAGATGCTGAGAAGATTATTATTTTCCTTGATAGAGCTGTTAGAGACTCTTTCTTGGCCATTGTACCAATCTTCCTTACATTAATTTGACATACATGATCATTTGGGGTGTTTTGTTCATCCTCTGATTTTCATATTCATTTTTATGCTTAGTGGAGACTGCTTGACCTTTTCCTTGCACAGCATATAGGGCTATCACATTAATATACAGTGCCAGGCTGATTAAATGGATTCTAGCATTCTGCTAGTTTAGTTAAATGTTTCCAGTTATCGTTCTGCATCTCATGTACTCCTTTCGCTTGCTGGACAGTCCTCACTGAGAACCGACCCTACATCCTTAAAGTGCTGCGCGAAGTGCTGCTCTGCCGAGAAAGAGAACATGGTGGCTCAAATTTAATCAATACAAATTAAAATTGGTTTCATTGGGTATTGTGATCACTAAAGTTAGTTTGGATCTCACGTGCCTCTCTTTCTGAATCGAGAGAGCGCTAGTAAATCAAAGCCCATACGCATCTCCCCGTATAAAATAATAAACCCTTCTAGAGTTGTATGAGCTTCACTTCAATTTTACACATTGCACCAGCTTTCCAAACGTGTCTCACTTGTTATTTATATTTTGCCTGAAATTTTTGATAGCTGATGTAAGTAATACAACTGAAATCTCTGACAGCCTGATTAGCCTGAACTGAAACAGATGTTGCATTTCCAAGTCTATGTCAAAACGTTAATATTTGTTCCCTCTTGTGGCTGCACCCATAATTTTCTACCCACAACCAGCAGTGACAGCAGTATTGCCATTACAGAAACAGAGGCACCTCTGCTCAAGATTTGCTCATTGCATCAGGATCCACGTTGAACTTCACATTGTTTTCCTATCAGATGAAAATTTCAAACTGCATTCATTTGGGGCACAATGCTGAAACCACTGGGCTTTTGGAATAAATATCTAGACCTGATTTCTGAGGTGACACAACATCAACTTTGACTCTAATTTCTCAACTGATTGAAAGCACAATTTTAGAAAACTCATTATTCACCTAATAATATTTTCCCTGCCTCTTGTTGTAAGCATGTGTTTGTAGAGGATTATAAGCATGTCCCTAGAAAGAAAGGGAGAACGTTATAAACTACAGTTGCAATACATTTTCTGCCTTCTGAATTGTATTAATCCACAACTAGTTCATCATCAGAACCTTTCTTGATGTCTTACTTCTTCATCAGTGCAACTTTAATATCTTATACAAACCCAGAAAAAGGTTGGAGAGCACACAATATTGATTAACTCCTAAACAGCGTCACTCCTTCATGGTACATGAAAACTAAGCACTGGTGTAGAAGAGAAAAACTATCTAAGTAGCACATCCCTGATTCTGCCATTTCTAATCCCCTTAACACTGCTGGTACATTCTCAGGATCTCCTGATTTTATATTAAATATACATATGCACACACACGCACACATATATGCATATATCAATTTGGACCTGAAAGGGAGAATTGCTGGTGCCGAAGGTCCCACGGGATTATCACATTTGGGTTGGTACTGAAGTTACGAAGTAACATTCAACAACAATGAAAACAGGGCAGAACAAGATCTGATATTCCATCAGAAGCCCAGGACAGACTTGAGACGCATGATGGGAAGGAGGATGACTTAGCGGTTAGGACCAAGAAATGAGTGCAACTAAATTCAGTTCCCAGTTCTGCCACAGATCTCCCGTAGGATTTTCAAAAAGCACTGATTCCCTTCTGGGATCAAGCTTCTTGCCTCTAAAATAAAGATAACACGCTATTTCCTTAATCTGTTTTGCATTTAGATTGTAGGCTGTTTAGGGCAAATGCTGACTCTTACTACATTTATGTACAGTGTCTAACATAATGGGACTTTCAGACACTAATTAAAGTAGAAGTAAATAAAAGGAAGTTTTATTTTTTCCCCATAAGGCAAATAGTATTTTTACACAGAACGTGGCTCTATCCCCCTCAGATCTGAGAACCTGCAGTATCTCTGTAGTTACATTCCAAGGTTTTTTTGTGCTTTAAAAGATACAAAAAATTATTAAGTCTCCCTGCCCCAAACTACTTATACTTCAAGGTCCCAGGGTGGAAAAACATCATTGCACTTAATATTAAGTATGCACACACTGTTACTGCACTCAGCAGCATATTTACTCCTGTCTAAACTAAATGAAACTACAGACATGATTAAAGTAGTAAAATTGAGCACCTGTGTCAATTCTCTCAGAATCAAGCTGCAACCAGAGCCAGCCAAAAATAGTAACCAAGAACATGCACATGAAATCATTTTCACAAGTGTGCACTTTAGGAAAAAAAAAGATTTTTTTTTGCCTTTAGTGCAAAACTTCCAGCAAATCAGTAGTTGGTCAAACCTGTACTACCTTGACCACCACCAAATTACGATGACAATTTTTTGTGCAATATTGTGGAAAGATTTTGTTTTTAGGTTTTCATTAAAAATTCCATACTTGGAAGAAAATTATACCTGTTCTTCTGACAAGGTAGCCTCAGTGTGCTCATATTTTTCCACTCCCACAAGAACACACCAGTTTTTCACTGAAGAGTTTCCTGCAATGCTAAAAGCATCGAAAGCCATGACAACTAGTAATTAACTGGACTTTGCAAAAGTATCTCAGGAAAAAAAATGAATAAAACACTGGGCACATTTGTGGCATCACTATCTTCCCATTCTAGATCTAGCCTTTACATGAGATTTCCTATGTTAACATGTCTAATTCCAAGTCCATGCAACTGGACTGATACTTAGGCATTTGAAATCAATTTTGCAAGCTCTCAAACTTGGAAAGAAATTTGAAAGCTTGTTAAAATGCGGGAGGAAAAATGTAAAGGGTTGGATCATAAGAGAGGTGTATAAATTTCCACTGGAATTCCCTAGGATTTAAGCAACTAAATCCTTTTGAGTCCTTGTGTGGCAGGAGCGGGAGGGAAAGGGTGCAGACCAAGCATTAAAAGGACCTCCTTCCAAAGCTAAATGCAGTTATAGCAGTCTTATACAGTGCCCTCCCCAAGAAGCTTTAATAATGTACTATAGCTGCCAACCAGTGAAATGACTTCTTTAGCTCATGTGACAGAGGCTCTTGCCCTGTTAATCCAGGTCTGGGATCAAGACACTTTATCAACAGCCTCAGAGAGTGTTATTCATGGCAGAGGTACTACAGGAATAGCAAGTAGAGGGTTGAAACCTTTATCTATTTAAAAGGTTTCCAAGATACTCTTAGAATCCCCTTCTGCAAAGTTGTATGGACTTTCCAGGCACCAATGGTATTTTCCCTTCTAATCCCTTTTGAAAGATAAACCCCAGTGCTATGAAAGTAATGCAAAAATTATGTTTGGGAATCAACAACCTAATTTTCATTAAAAGAAAGAAGACCTCTTTTCATTGAGAAAATCAATTTATGTCAGAACAAGCCTAACATTTGCATTTAAATGGAGATCACTGCATGAAGATGCAGCACCAGATCTCATCAGGTTGATAAGATCACCTTAACAAAGATTACAGTTTATACTTTAAAAGTAACAGAGTAATTCAGATAATTTCTCCCAGCCTTCAACCAGGAAATATCTATTTAAAATAAGCACAAACCCTTTAAAGCCTTTTGGCTGGGAAGGAAAATAACCATTTCTTTTGACACTGTAGTCTCTAAGGGCATTTTTAGATGTGTGGGCATCGCAGTGCCAGTTTACATGTTATTTCACTCCCTTGACTACCATTTTCTTAGTCCTTGTGCTGTTGTGAGGCAACTTGAATGCATTTCATTTTAAAGTTATTGGTGTATGAGTGAACAAGTGATACTGCCCTATTGTGTGTGATCCACCGGCATGATAAAAGATTGTGGGTGCTGACAGACTCGTTTAAAAAAAAAAAAAAAAAAAAATTGTGCTCTACCAGAAGAGGAATTGTGTCAGTTTGACCTGGCTCCCCATTGTCTGTATAGCTCACTTGTGTGGGGCTTTTTGGCACTTTTATCTAATAGTGGATTGAATTAGCTATTAGATAAAGGTGCCAAAAAGCCATATTGAAGCATGATAGCTATACAGACACTGGGCGAGCTGGGTCAAACTGACACAATTCCTCTTCTGGGCGTGCGCTGCACTTGGTGTGTGGGTGTGTCGAGCAGAAAGCAGTGCTGGGGGTTTTTTCCCCATGTCTGTGAGCACCCCAAGTGTGCAGCCAATTGAAGAAATTCTCCTTATCTGAAGGGGCAGGACCCCTCTTCCCCCTGTTCATGGAACCAAGAAGCTAATTCTCATCCCAAATCCCAACAGTGTATTCACCTTACCAAGTAAGGAAGACTTTAGCTACAGAATATGCATTAGTTACAATGAGAGACACCTAGAAAAATAATGTCACAATCCATTTTGGCTGTATTCTTCATCATCTGATGACAAGGAGGCTGACCTCTCTTGTAAAGCACTCGGAGAGCCATGTATCACAAGCAATATTATTATAAGACTCCTATTTCTTAAAAGTAGCGGCTGCCAAGATCCTGACCAAGTCCTAACACACAAGAAATATGCTAACTATGAACCCAGCTGCTTTTTTTACATTTGTTTGCACACAATGACACATTATTCCTAAAGCCAACTACTATAATATGTTTGCTCTAGGAATTGTTGGATGGGGGAAAACATGGTAACTGCCATTAGGTAGAGGATGTTCTTAGTAATGTTTTATTCTGGACAACTGGCCCTATCGGAATAGATAAACCAGACAGTTTATTGTCACTGTCTGGTTTCAAGCTTGATGGATCCAACAGACTCACCACGGTATTGAAGCCACCATGTCCATCTCTGCATTAACAACAGAACAGTTTAAAGCATCTTGTATGGTGTTTGAAAGCCAGGTTAATTAGACTGGGCCTGTTTGAAAGCTTGCTGTCACCTATGAAAAGACTCTCCATAGACTCCAGCAGGCCCTAAATATTCAGTCCCAGTTCCTCCACCAAGAAAACACTTTCTCATTGATTTCAATGTCACATGTTCTTAGCAGTTATGTTACTCATTGCTATCTAACATACCCTCTATATCTTTATCCCTGAGCTTATACTAAGTAATTTTTACTGTGCTAATTAATTTTTAATCTCTGGCAGAACTGTATTAATAAACATGTTAAAACAGTTTCTGCCATCATATGATATCTAGCAATCCACATCCACCCATTTTTAATAAGGCTTTCGCCACCTATAGTAAAGGTTAAATGTTTGCCATAATGAGGCATTAATAACTCAAAACCTTTGATTATATCAGTGCCCCATTTAATTGTGTCATTATAAACTGTCAGCTCTTCCTTTCTGAACCCCTATTTTGAACAGCTTATAGTACAGCGATAAAAATTGGTTCCATACTCCAAAATGGCACACAAGGTCTCTACTTGAAAGCTGCTATTATTATTGTAATACACGTTTGTCCCCATTTGGCATTTAAAACAATAGTGGACTTCCTACTTATACACTGAGCCCTTAAAACTTGTTTGGCATGCACAAAAGGACAACAATGTTAACAGGCCCAGACTTCTGGGTACTTCACCTCAAAAGGTACAAAAATTTGCCATGACAACTAGCCTAGGAAATCCTGTTTCCCCTCAGAGCAGGTTCAATTATTTATTTATACATTTATTTCTCTTAATGAATATTTTAAGTTAAAAGTGGCCTCCTCTTCCCCCTCCTCCCCCCAAAAAACCTTTTCAAAAGGTTTATTAACACTGTTAAACACCCTGTTTTCTGCCAGCATAACATGCTTTTATTAAATAAATAATGAAAAAAAATCTAAATGAGTTTTTTGTTTACCAAAGACAAGCAGTAGCCAAATAAAATATTCTAAACTGAGTGTTTTAAATGAAAAAATTGAAAACAACTTTTAAAGTTGGCTTCCATGAACACAGCCCTTTGGCGAGAGAGGCAGCGAGCTGCTGGGAAGAGATGGCCTCCACCTCTCTCCCCTGGGGAGGAGGCTCTTCTCAGCCAGGC
>NW_017728933.1:1783976-1808277 GCF_001723895.1 Crocodylus porosus | reverse complement strand
ACTTCCTGCCCTTTGGGCAGGGGGCTGGACTCGATGATCTCCCGAGGTCCCTTCCAGCCCTAATGTCTATGAAATCTATGAAATATCAAAGCCTATCTTGATGAAAAAACATATAACCATCTCACTTTCCCCCATCTATAAAACAGGACTAATGATATATACCGTCTTCCTGTAAACACTTTAAGATTTATTTTTAATATGCATTTTCTCAATTAAGGCAGCACCTATGATTCCCAGTCATGGACAAAATCCCAACCACTGTATGCATGTAAAAGAAAAGGTTATCCTTGTGGATGAAACCCCCAAATATTAAGATAGATATTTTATTATCACAAGCCTTTGGTGTACAGAACTGCTATTGATTTCTTCCATGCTGCCCATTAAGTTCCTTTCAGATACACTGCTAGGTTTACAAAGTTTTCTTTCAATAGAAAAACAGGAATTGCTGTGCTACATCACACCAATGGGCCAAATTCTAGTAAACTGGGATTTTACAATGAGACATACCGAGCAACCCACTGAAGTTTCTGAGAAAGTAATTACTTTCAGAAATCGCTACCAATCACACTAACAGAACAAAAGGTTTGGTAAATATACCAAAATAAAAATCACCAATTAATTACATTAAAATTAAAATCACCAATCAACTGGCAAAAACCTCAAAGCAGATGAATATTTCCCTCTATAATAAATTGTCTGCTGTGCAAACAAACGATTAATTTATTTATTGCCATTCTGGCAACACTGCTTTAGGAAAGTAGAAGGGATATCCCAAGATAAATTATATGATGTCACAGTAATAATTTAAGGAGACTGGAAAATGTTCCTATCCACTGGTACCTGCCTAAGAAATCTAAACCATCCAAGATGAGGATTTACTGAAATTAACACCTTAAATTTACCAAAGAGCTAAATTTGTTTAAGGCTTCTGATGGAATGTCCTCTGTCTGGACTTATTTTTAAGGGTTTCAGCACCAACACAATTTAATCAAAAATGTACTATTACCCTAAAAATGTAGATAAAAATGACTAAAAGACAAAGCATTCCTCAACAGGCACCATCACATTTTCAGAACAGGGAGGTATATTGAACCTCACTTTTTTGGATGTTCTGCTTGGTTTGGACAAGCAGATATATGCTCAGGTGCTTTTATGAATGCTCTGAACCTACAGGGTTTGCATAACTACTAACCTTCTCCGTCATGACAGTATTGAATTGGGACCTCCAGAGCTGAATGCACAAGCCTCTGCAGCTTGAACTAAAGGCTTAAAGTACTATACAGTAAGAGCTATAAAGAATTTTCATCCTGCATTGACTAGGGAGGAAAGGGGAAGCTAATTCAATGAAAAGTAGATTATATTTATATAATCTGGTGCTCTGAAGCGTATCAATACTTCAAGAACTTCCCATCCAGCCAATGTACTGTGCGACTAGCAGCAGATTCAACATTCACGCTTTTATTTCCAGCTACAACTTTGAAGTCCAAGTTTGTAGTTTGGTTCAAAGGTTGCAACATTTCAAGTTAATGATCATCTAAAACATGTCTGGAGCACTGATCTGCAGGGACACTTCTCTGAATATAAATCCCATAAAGTCTGGAGTGGATAAATGACAAGTGGGAGGGGATAGTTGATTTATGTTTCATTATCACACCTATTTTTAAAGCTTCATCTTTAACTCTAAGGGATAGAAACTTAATTATAATAGAAGTTGAACATCTCAAATACCTGAATGTCCACAGGCCAAGACTTAAGAAAACCTTTAATAATACATACAAGGGTTGACAATGCTGAGAATATGAAGGACATGCAGGTCCCTTCACCCAAGGTAGAATATTGTTCAATAGTTTCCTAACAAAGGCAGTATGTAAATAGGAAGATACAAGGTGTTTAGACCATCTGCAATTAATTGTTTCCATGCTTTCACTTTTTTCAGCTTCATCTCTCTCTCTATCATCTAGAAACTAGATTATATATATCTAGATAGATAAATATATTAGGGTTGTACGAAGTGGGCCCTATTTGATTCAGATTCATAGATTTCATAGAAATTTGGGCTGGAAAGGACCCTAAAGGATCATCGAGTCCAGCCCCCTGCCCCAGGGGCAGGAAGTCAGCAGGGATCATAGGTTCCCAGCAAGATAAACATCCAAACGTGCATCTTGAAGGCATTCAAAGCGGGTACTTGAACCACCTCCGACAGCAGTCTATCCCGAACCTTGGGGGCTTGGACAGTAAAGAAATTCTTTCTTATGTACAGGCTGAAATGGTCATGAAGGAGTTTGTGACCATTCGATCTTGTCATCCCTTGGGGCACTCTGGTGAACAAATTCTCCCCCACATCCTGATGAGCACCCTGATAAACTTATAGGTGGCCACTAGATCACCTCTGAGCCTGCACTTTTCTAGGCTGAAGAGTCCTATGGCTCTCAGCCTCTTATCATAAGGTCTGTTTTCCTGACCTCTGATCACGCGCGTGGCTCTCCTCTGGACTCTCTCAAGCTTCTCCACATGCTTTTTGAATTGTAGAGCCCAAAACTGGACGCAGTACTCCAGCTGCGGCCTCACCAAGGCCGAGTACAAGGGGAGAACGACGTCCCGGGATTTGCTCGAGAAGCATCTATGGATGCAAGCCAGCGTTTTGCTCGCTTTACTAGCCGCAGCATCACATTGAAGGCTCATGTTCATCTTGTGGTCAATCATGGCCCCCAAGCCCCTTTCTTCTGTAGTGCTAGCCAGCATAGCACTGCTGGGCCTATAAGGATGATGCTGGTTTTTCCTCCTAAGGTGGAGAACCTTGCATTTTTGGGTGCTGAACACCATCTTGTATACCCATTTCATGAGCCTGTCAAGATCCTCCTGGATCACCCTCCTTGTCCTCACATGTGGATGCTTTACTCCAGAGTTTGGTGTCATCAGCAAACTTGGCCAGTCTTCTTCTAACACCAATGTCCACATCACTGATGAAAGTGTTAAATAGTATAGGCCCTAGGACAGAGCCTTGAGGGACCCCACTGGTGACCGCGTACCAAGACAATTAGCTTCTGTCAACCACCACCCTCTGGGTCCTACCATGGAGCCAATTCCCCAGTCAGCAGATCATGGTGAGGGCGAAGCTGCAGTTAGCCAGTTTTGCTAAGAGATGATCATGGGATACCAGACGGAAGGCTTTTTTAAAGTCAAGATATATGACATCAATCTCTTCCCCCTTGTCCAGGTGATAGGTCACCTGGTCATAAAGGGAAATGAGATGGGATTGTTGTGGGTAGATTTTGCTTGACCAAAGCTGGGTATCCCTCAGGATATTGCCTTCAGCTAGTGTGTTAAGGATGGCCTCTTTGATAATCTTTTCCAAGACCTTCCCCAGGATAGAGGTCAGGCTGATGGGCCTGTAGTTAGCCAGATCCACTTTCCTCCCTTCCTTGAAGATAGGCACCACATTGGCCTTCTTCCAATCATTGGGCACTTCACCAGAGCACTAGGAGCTCTCAAAGATCCCTGCCAGGGGCTGAGCTATGATGCTTGCCAGCTCCTTGAGTAACCTTGGGTGTAACCCATCAGGGCCAGCTAGCATGAAGGTATCCAGCCTGTCAAGGTGATCCTTCACGAGGTCAGCTTCAATGGAGGGCAAGGAATCTCCCTCACCTGGGCCTCCCTGACCCACAGTGGGCAGGGTTGTCCCATGGGATGGGTGAAAAACTGACGCAAAGTACCCATTTAGCAAGTTGAATTTTTCCTGGGCATCGGTTGTCAGTTGTCCCATTTGGTTTAGCAGGGGTCCAATGTTGCCCTTGCTTTTCCTCCGGCTCCCCACACATCTAAAAAAGGACTTTTTATTTTCCTTGATATTTGTAGCTAGCTGGAGTTCCATCACAGCCTTAGCTTTCCTGGTTTGCTCTCTACAGATCCAGACCAGAGCAAAGTATTCCTCCTTGGAGGTGGTTCCAGTCCTCCATCTTTTTTGGGTCTTCCTTTTAAGATGCAGGAGGTCTGCCAGTTCCCTGGAGAGCCAAGGGGGCTGCTGTGCCCTTTTGCTGCCTTTCCTCTGAGATGGGATGGACTTTGCTTGCGCATCCAGGATTGCTCCCTTGAGGAGCAACCGCTTGTCCTGAACTCCCCTCTCCTTTGGGTTGTGGCCTTTTAGGGGATCTCTGACAAGCCTCCTTAGCTTGTCAAAGTCAGCTTTCCTGAAGTCAATGACTTCTGTATTACTGACTGACTTGCCAGCTTTACAGCAGATGGTGGAGGTGATCAGCTTATGGTCACTGTCACCCAGCTTCCCTTCGATCATTAGGGTCACTAATTAGGTCGTCCTGGGTTGCCAGTACGAGGTTAAGCAGCGCTTTACCTCTTGTCGGCCTATAGACTTCCTGCATCAGATAGAGGTCATCCACACATGAGAGAAAGCTTTGCGACTGCTTGGATTTGGCTAAGTGTTCCTCCCACGAGATGTCTGGGTAGTTAAAGTCTCCCATGACAGCCATACACCGGGAGTGTGCGGCCTCAGACAACTCCCTGGTGAACTCCTGGTCAAGGTCTTGACCCTGGGTAGGGGGTCTGTAGTAGACTCCCACCATAGTATCCCCTGTGCCATGTTCCCCATGGATTTTAACCCAGAGGGTCTCAAGTCATAAATCGTGGGTGCCAATGTTGGCTTGCAGGGATGCATAGCCCAAATCGAGGACAGTGATTCTATTCACTGATTGAGATCATTGTCTGAGGTCCGCGTGGGAGCCTCCCCCGCCTCGCACTCTCCCGGCTCCGCAATCAGCCACAGGGGGACCCCAAGTGCCCCCCAACCCCCCACCCACAAGGCACCAGTCACCGAACTGGGGGGGGAGGAGCATAGGGGGGTCCCTGTGCACTCTCCAGTGGACCTGGAAGTGGACTGGGAGCCTTACCCAGGGCTCTAGCAGTGGCAATGCAGGTGTGAAGTGCCTGGCCAGCAGCTTGGGTGGCCATCATTCTGGTTTCCTGCTGCTCTGCCCTCTACTGATACAAAACCCAACACCTTTATGTCCTCAAGAGAAAAATAGAGGACATAAAGGCATCCAGTTTTGTATCAATAGAGGACAGAGGACAACTGGACTGTTCTCTATGATGGCTACCCTACCAGCAGCTGGAGTGTCGTTCTTGCTGGGCAGGCTCCACTTTTGTGCAGTGCACTCTGCAGTCATGTGTGCCACCCTACTTTTTTCTGGTGTGGGTTTTTTGACACCAGGATCCCCCAGTGTAAAAAAAAAAAATGCACTGCACTGGAAATTAGCAGCACAATGAAAGTCTGCATGCACAGCACATTCAGTTTGTAGCACCACAGATGGGTCTGCAGTGCCACAAACCTCACATGCGTGCTCATCTGGACAGGCCCTTGGATATGGGCTAGATTTTAGGGGTGTCCTAAGCAAGCCCTATTTGATTCGGATTCAGATTTGACTCGAATCAGGGACAGTAATTTGATTAGTTGATTTGGATTGCTGTCCCTGATTCAATTTGGCCAAATCCGGATCTAAAGATTTGATGCCAGTTCGGAGAATCGGCGATTCACACATAGGCACAGTTTTAAATGTTTTTTCTACCTACCTTGAGGTACAAGAACAGCTTGTGAACACTGTGATGCTGGGGCGTATGGAGAGTCCCACAGAAGTGTGGGGAGGGGGGCCTCCATGTGCTTGGTGGCGAACCCAGATGTGGACCAAAAATACCAACCCCCCGCGCTCCCTCTGTTCAGCAATTGGCTGCAGGGGAACTCCAGGTGCCCCAGCAGACCCCGGAGACACCAGCTGTGGACCAGAAGTGCTTCTGGCCCACTTCTGGGTCTGCTGCCGAGTGTGCTGGGGAGCCCCCCCATGCTTCTGGGGGGGGGGTCCTTCCAAATCTGGCCAAATCTCCACCGAACTGAATCAGGGACCAAAGCTTCACACAGCCCTAATATCCCTATATATAGATCCATATAGATAGCGATATAGATATTGCTATATAGATAGCGATATGCAGATTATATATCTTTAATGACAGGTAAAGACCTGTCATTTGGGAGACAGCAGGCATGTCTACATGAAAAACCTTAATGTGCAGTGGACTGTTCTACTGAGCATTAGGGCACCATGGTAAAAACCATGCTAATAAGCAGTAAAATTAGTGTACTGCACATTAAGGGTCACAAAAATGTTTACCTTTGCTACTAAGCATTAGTGCATTGGGTGATTAGCTTTATCACACTGTGCCTTTATCTAGTACCTCATATTAGAGGTACTAAACTTAATGCGCAGTAGCAAAGGTGCATTCATGAACATGTAGACGTGCTCAGCCTTAATCTGTTTAATTGTTTGAACAAAACTCTTTATAGGTCTGTGACCAGTGTTGAATATCCAGCAATTTTAAGCAGTTCCAAGGTGTCCCCTGTACAAGAGTTCAACTGCATTTTTAAAACTCCTGTGGTACTTGAATGACATTGATTTAATGATTCATGCCAGTCAGGTCAAATTCTATAAGGATTTCTTAAGTTGAAAAGTTAGGTGAATGCTCCTTTGAGCAACTGTACCAAGCATATGAACTGGCAAAAGGAAAACTAGGGCACTGTTTGGGTCTTGATCTATTGTACCCTCAATTGACATGGCTCACTCAGTACCCTGCAGGACTGAAGAATCCCTGGATTGAAAGCTTGCAATAATCCTTACTCATGTACATAGGACTAGAAGGGCCCTTAATAAGAGTTTTAAGAACTATCTGTAGCACTGTTATGCAGAGCTGGTCAAAATTAGTTCAAAAGATACTCAATCTGCCCCAAACCACAATTCTGCAGGGACAGAGACCTTTGCAAATTCAGAAATATGGAGGAAAGCTTCCAAACTTTGAAAAGATTTCAGTCTGCTTGTTTCAACATAGAGCTAAGATCAAAAGGCTGAAACAGATTTAAATAACCACACCTCTCTTTCTCCCTGCCCCCGTCCTGCCCCCAAGGAAAAATACAAATGCAGGAACAAGGCATTTTGGCACATTTCAAATGAGTTAAAATTATTTTGCCTTTTAAGTCATTTTGCCAAAAAAAAAATATCCATTTTTATTTCACTGAAAGGACTTCTGAGAGAGATGTATTTGGCCACTAAATGAAGGACTGTCATGTGCACAGCTCTACTCCTATGACCCCATTACCCCTAACAGTTGAACCCTGTAACAAGGAGCTATCCCCAGGGTGGTCAAGAACCCCTGGAGGCACCCTGGAGTTTCCTTTATTTCAATCCAGTCCTGGGAACAGTCTCCTCTTCACTTTCCTGCCATGTCTTGATGTTTCGTTTTTGGTTCTCAAAGGGGAGGCTGCCCCAGCACTTCCAAGATCAGGTCTTCACCCTAGAGAACACTGGAGGTGAGGAGCTCCTGCCACAAGGGCTAATGGCATGGCTCCATACAAACCCTACATCATGCCTCACAGGTGTTACATGGCTGTTGTCACCTCCATTGGAGCCTCAGCCTATTCGGCCACCGACCCTTTAACGTGGCTGTCTTCTAGCCTAGGCCCACTATGTTGGACCTAGTATTGAGGTGCTAGCCCAGCTTCCTCCTTTCGTCCCACTGGCTCCCTGGCCCGTCTCTCTGCACCCCTCTGGTGCCAGGCTCCCTGGCCCCTGTCTCTCTGCACCTTGCACTATTTTCTGGACTTCACTACAGCTCAGTACTCTCTGGAGCTTTGAGCCTGCTCCTAGCAGAGCTCAAGGCACTTACATGCCTCTGTGCACTAATGAGACCTCCAAACCTTCCCTTTAAGCCTCATCCCAAACCTCTGGTTTAAACTACAACATAAACACTAAGCCTCTGGACTATAGCAAAGGAAAAATAAGAGAGGCAGCGTGCCTGGTTCCTTTCCAGGTCACTCTGTCCTGTACCCCAGCCTGCAGAGCTGTTTCCTTTCAGTCTCCTAGGCATTCAGAAGCTCACACTCTGTCTCAGCCTGGGCTGGCCACTTCCTTCTGGCTCAACCTAGGGCTTATATTGCTATGGCCTGAGCTGTCTCCCAGCCATGTGACAGCCCCCAGTGAGCTGATGGGCCTGCAGGACTACCATTTAACCCCTGCTCTGGGTGTGCCCTGAAGACTCTGTCCTTAAAGGGGATGCCTTAATTTCTAGTAACAGGGCTAGGGCTCTTTCTTACACACCCTTAGTGTATTTATCCCTGAAACATCCCAGCAGGTGTTTGCAGAGGAGGCAAAGAGGAACAGAGTGGTTTGCCTAGATCCATGCAAGCAGCTTAAAGTGTAACTGGGATCTGAACCCGGGTTTCAGACGCAGGCTGGTTCAGTGAATACTGAATTTTTTGTAAAGCTTTGCACTAATCCCTCTGCATCAGACTTGCTGGATGAGCAAAAGACAAATAAAGTACTTCTGAAATATTTAATTCAGGGAGAAAATAATGGAAATTCTTCAAATAACAAATGCAAAAAAAACTTGACCAGCTACAAACCAGATCATGAGTATATGGAATAAATATGAGGGTCATTTTCCCCTCAACACTGTGCTTTGTCAAGGAAGTAGAAAAGTGGAAGGATTAAAAGGATAGGGTTTTTTTCCCTCAGAATAAGTTAGATTGCAGTTTTCATTTGTGGCTTATATTAGGTCTCAAGAAAGTGACATTTTTAAAGTGAAAAAGGTCAGTCTTGTCAACCTAAAAATAATTAGATAGTGCTGCATTATCTGAATTGCATGTTACTTTATAGAACCTTTTCCCTTAAAGGTCTCTAGACAGGCACAGAAAGTATATATATATTTCTCCCTTCAGGAATGCATTTTCAAAGGATTAAGAGGAGTAGATAGCTTTCTTTCACTATATGCCAGGAAAAGTCCTCCTTGGATAAAATGGCCTAGGCTGTCTAATCTCTTTACAACTATTTCTGATAGGCACTATGCACAAGAATGACAGACAGAAGACAGAGTTCAAGGTATACCAGTGGGGAGAGAGTCCATTATCATCCATCTAACATCTTAATAGCTCTTTAAATGCAGAATTCAACATCAGAGCCCATCTTGGAACCATTCCAAAGCCATCTTTGCTCACTAATCCCAGGTGGCAGTTGTAATGCTGCAGTGAAAAATGCATGAGTGACTTTTTGCTCCTAATTCTTCATTTCAAACTTGCATTATTTGGTTCACATCTGGCATAATTCATCCCATCATCTTCCAGATGCACATTTCCCTGCACCTTTCCTCTCACTGTCATACTAAAAGTTTTATCACTATAATTATACTTATGGCTTATGTAAAATATACCTGATGAAAACTGTTTTTCCTAGGAGGTAAGCCACCTGGTTATACCTACTCCCATTTTACAAATGGAAAAACTGAGGCAGAGAAATGAAGTGATTTGTCCAAGGTCACCCGGCAGACCAACAGCAGAGCCAACAGTAGAACATAGTTTGGGTTTTTCATCTGCTAACCCACAATGTATCTGAGTATTTTTATTCTTAGAAAATATAGCCTTAAGCTTTGTAATCTGATGAGTCAATTCCCCAACCCCGCTAACATGGTAAGTTAGGCTTTAAAATAGCATTTTAAAAATAACTGAAATATATACTTTTATTTTATTTGCCTTCTGGATATCTGGCCATTAGGCTATACTCTGGTTATGTTTTCAGGCCCTTTCGTGAATCCGGGGAGAGAAGAAACTTTTTAAAACGTGATTCTCATTGAGATGCTCAGGTGTTGACACAATTCCAGAAGCCAGGACTCCTGGTGAAAATCCAAATACCATGAGACATGGGATGAATGTATGAAAGCAGGCAACGCTGTTAGGGTAAGCTTCCAGGATATTTCAGTATTGAATACATTACTGTAAAAAGCAAATCCTGTTTTTCTGATAATCATGAAAGCTGCAGGATTGGTTTTCAATACCTGCTGGGAACCAGGGCCCTTACTCAGCTTTCATTTCACCAATCACACACGCTCAATAGCTTTCACTGGGAATTTGCCTCATCAAGGACAGAGTAAATAAAGAGCAGAGACAAGGAAAGGCAAGTCTCCTTCATAGTTATATATCAGGAGTAAATTCACTGGTACTAATGAGGTTTCACCAGAGTAAAACCATGGTAAGCAAAAGAAGACCAAGTCCCTATAGATTTAGTCCGTCTCCGATTTCCAAATTACCATCTCAGCAGAACTAAGTGACAGCATAAGAAGAATAGAAATGAATTCTGAGTTCTCTAGGGAGAGACTGGCTTTGCACTTCTGTTCATCAGTTGTACAGTGCCAAGCACAATGAAACGCCGATTCCCGATTGGGATCCCAAGGCACTACTCAGCACAAATAAATAGTTCCATTATAGGACACGGATGACACTATTAAATATTTGTCAGAATACTCCATCAATAATTGCTATGGACTCTTTCTACTGTTATTTTCTCCCAGAGCATACCATGAGTAATCAAGATGTATATAAAGCCACTGCTCAAAGCTACCATTGCCTTTTGAAAATACAGATTTTAGACTGGAGGGGAGTGGGGAAAAACCCCAAACCAAAACAAACCCTTCACTTAATGGAAAGGTTGTTGAGATGATGAAAGACACTGTAGGATTTAGCAGACATAACCCTCAGCCTTACAACTTGTTTGGCATGCATGCTGGGCCTACCTGAACAGACAAGCATCTAAGTAATTTCCTGGAGCCAACAGAAACCAAAAGGTAAGCTTTCGAGAGCTGCCAGCTGCGTTAGTATAACAAGTCCTATTGGCTTTCAATCTGAGTTTGAAAAGGTCCCATTTTTCTTTAGTCATTATTTTTAACAAAGGAAAAGAAAAAAAAGATTTTTTTCTGGCTTTGGTGGAGCAAAGGCAGATATATCAGAAAGTGTTTTCATGGATTTTTGTTTTTTTTCCATGTAATTTCAAAAGTATCAGAACCAAAAATCTGCCAGCTTTAGTGTGCTTTTGTAGCACACTGGTTTCATGCCATGTTCCCTCTGGCAGTATTTTCTTTCACGCAGTGTTTCCTACTGCAACGTTAGTGTGACAAGGAGATCTAACCAGTCTAGCCAAGAAGAGCTGGTCAAAAGACATTTTCATCTTAAGATATCCCAACATGCACAATACATGTAATTTTCATCCTGAACCAGGACAAAAAGTTAACTTTTTAAAATTCTACTATTTCAATTCAGAAATATTAAATGAGTTCAGGGAAACCTTTCAATGTGGACTTCTCAAGAAGCCAAAACTTTTGAAAAGTTGGTGGGCATGATGAGGATGTATCCAGTTATACAATTTGCCTCTTAAATGATTCACTTCTACTGCACTTTTTGCAAGAAGTAAATGTAAATATTTAAGGTCACACGATGTGTTAATTTATGGGGACAGCATAGGAAAAATCAGGGCACTACGAGGTTTCAAAACAACTGAACGGTGACTGAACGTGTTAATCTTCCCTCAAATTGCATAAGAATTAAGGTTTCTTTTTGTCTGTTTGCTTATCTATGCATATGTTACCTTCTCCCCATTGCCCTTCATTCCAAGCCCAGTGTCATACTGTTTTTTTAGGCCCCTTTCCAAAGTAACTGAGCTTTGGATCAAGTCCTTGGCATTTTTCCGTACCATCTCTCACGCTGACTGAGAAATAATATTTAAATCATGTGCCAGACTCCTGCAACTCAACCATTGCCTTGCATTTTAAAATCACACATGCCTGCATCCCAGCTACACACTTATATACTAGACTGGAGGAGGCTTCACCCTACTTCTGTGCAAGTTAATGGTAGAACTTTTGTTGACTTTGACTGGAGTAGACAAAAGACAGTAGAAGGGACTACTCTTTGCTTCTTTGCCCTCAAAAAACCTGATCCTGCTTATATTGATATCAAAGGCAAAACTGCCACTGACTTCAGTAATACAAGATCACCCTCAGAAGAGTTTTTGCTTCAGTGGGATTTCTAGCTACAATGAATGCAGGGGCCTTGCATTATTTATACCAAGGTGTTTCAACTTACCTCTGTCCTCCAGACTCATGGGTAAAAGGGATGGAAAAGGGCCTTCAATCTAATCCAAGGTCAGCATTTAATAATCTCCACAATGCTGAAATATGAGTGTTGTGGTTCTATTTAACTATAATTCCTATTAAACTGCCAGCTAACAAATATAATCCTTGTACATAAACAAAGCAACTTGTGAACAGGCTCCTTTGATCCTGAAGAATGGGGCTAAACAAGCAATGTGAAACCTCTGAAGTCTAAAGCAATCATCAAAGCATGTCCTCTGTACTAGCAGCTAACAATGGATTCAATGTCTCTGAAAGAGCCTTTATTCTTGAGTCTTAAAAAAACTGTGCTATATTATTTACATAATACGGAGAAAAGAGATTTCAAGTTTTATTGGAAAATGAAGACCTCAAACATAAAATTCATCTTCACAAAAAGAAATCCATAACTTTTAGAAACGGTGTTATTACTAAAATGTCAACACAATACAGGAATTAAACTACAAAATAGGGACATTAAAATCTGCACCACCACTGACTTGCTGGGTGACAGTGGGTAAGTCATCTCACCTCCCTTCTTGGTTTACTCTTCTATAAAACTGTTACAATGATACTGATTTGCTGATGAAAAACGTTAAATATTATTTTTAAAATGAATGCTCATTTGAATTTCACACATGCAGTCAGAGACTGTCTCAGTACTGAAGTGTTTGCAGTGGCCAGGGAAATTATTTATCTCCTGAATCCCCATCTGGTACTGTTTTAAACAACCTTGCATCCTGTTTTCAGCCTCTCCTGGTCCATGTTGAAAAGCTTTACTGACACCTCTAGCGCAGCAGCCCTGGCATTATGGAATCCCTTCCCCAGTCAAACTGGGAGATAAAGTTAAAATTTTCAAAAAAACTGAAATGACTTTCAGTACTGTCATGTCTTTCAGTAATTACAGTGTACCCAAGTCACCTGGACATGCAGCTTGTGTGCTGTTCGGTATCTAATGGTTGTACCTAAAATAACCAACTGACATTTTCCAAGATGACAAATCTCATCCCTAAATTCAAACTGCTGGCTAACAACTCAGGTCTTGAAAAATCTTGGCTATTTTGGGTCTGTTTTCATGCATGATTACTGTCAGACATTCAAGCTCACAGGGGCGGGAAGGAACCCAACAACTTTAACTCTGAGCGTTGCACAACGACCATCCTCAAATGCTGGTTGACTGGACACAGTGAAGGGGGAAAAGAGAAAATCCTCATAACAGCGCTCTTTATTGACAGAAATGGTTATTGGACAGGGGCCCAGCACAATGAGGAAGGAAACTTCATTCAATTAATTTAGCAAAAACAAAGAGATACAGCAACGGAAGGAGCCTGACACCCCCTTACAAGTCATGCCACAGTTACAGATTCCCTCTGCATTAAAGAAGTCAGCACCAAGTTTGAAGCCCAATCCTCTAACTGTTAAAATGTAGCAACGTTACAGTGGGAGATCAAGAGTGGGTAAACCATTTTTCTAGCTTTAGCCAGGTAGGGGGATAAACTCAGAAGAGAGTCTAGAAACAGGAAAAAGTTGTAATGAAAAATAGAAGGAAAACATGTTTCTCCTTTTATCAGCCAGCTCTAAACAATGGAATACAAAATGACTCGACTGACCTCTCATGGTTAAGACTGATTAGCACTAATTAACACATTCTGGAATAACTAGCACCCACTTGCAGAGGCCTAGCTTTCCATCATTTGCAGTGCACCTGTACATTTGGGCAGCAGAGCCTAGGACATGAGAGGTGGGATTTTCTCCCTTATTTTCACCAGCCTGGAAACAGATTTGGGTGCTAAATGCTCAAATGAAAGCAAAATGGAACTTCAGCTACATCCCTGCATAGGCACTTCTGTAGAGCCCAGTAGGTGCCTAGCTGCATTTTTATAGGCATTTAAAAAACTTTGTTCAGCTGGCCACTAACTCCTTAGACTCAATCAAAAATCCTTGCCTCCATCATCAATTATATGTTAGCTATGCTTTACATGTCTTAGTGCCTGCTCTGTGTCAGATCTTGGTTATAGAAACTTTCAGGAGCAGCAGTTTATTGCCAATATGCACCACAGCACATGTCCTATGGAATGAACAGAAAACAAATAATATACCCCGTTTATATTCATATCTTCATAGTCACCATCCCAGTTAAAACTTTATTTTAAATTCATCCTGAATTAAAATTCCAGCCAGCCAAGGCCATAAAACAATAGTTCTAAAATGAATTTCAATTAACCTGACACTTTTATGACTTGCTCTCTTCTATTTTGGGTCAGCATTATCATTAGGTTACAATTTATGAGCAATACACTGGAACCCAATTAATTGACTAACTGTTAAGAGACCAAGACAGTTGCATTAAATTTGTCCACATGCCCAACAGAAATACAATACTGAAGCCCCAACATAAAACCTCAGATTACATTAAAACCTTATTCTCCCCAGTGCAGCATGTGCATAGTTTCCACTGAGCTTAAGTAAACACACATATGAGTTTTTTACGCTATTATGCTTTCCCAGTCTGATAAACGGTTATGCACTTGTCTAATTGAACTCCTGCGAGACATTTCTAAGAATTCTAATGAAGTTTGGAAAAATGTTTCTGATTTTTTTTTAAGACTCACAATACATGTTTGCAAAAACTAATTGTGAATTCAAATTAAATTTGTTTTCACCAAAAAGGGAAGCAAGCTGAGAGAAAATAAAGCATCAAATGAAACTGGTCAATATGTTTCATTCGAGTCAAAGATGTCCTCCTTCCCTGTCAATCTTCCACTTCAACCAGGAAACAAGTGGCGAAAAAGAAAGAAACCACTGTTATTCCCCTTTAGTCTTAAGCTTCTGTTCTTCAAGTTAACAAATTATCACTATGCTGTTATCCATCACTCAATGAATGAAAAAAATTCTGCAATTAAGCCAATAAACTTGCTGCCACAAAAAAGCACTGAGGCCAGAATCTTAAAAAAAAAAAAAAAAAAGAATGGTTAAAAAAAAAACCCCCAAGAAAAACATGAAGGAAAATATTTTACATAAAAAAAAAAAAAAAAGGGGGGGGGGGGGTCTGTCTACAGACAGTTACCATAATTAATGATGACCTGTTTGGAAAAGGATATTAAACCTTGTGCTTCTGGTCTTAAAATAGTCCCACTATCAGAAACCAGTATGAGAACTAAGGGGAAACATATTATTCTTCATTTGTTTACAGCATCATTTTTACATTGATCAGTGAAACCCCCAGCTTGGCCACTGTCAGAGACAGGATGCTGGACTCAATTTTGAGTCCAATCCAATCAAGAATCTCCTAGGTCCCTATGATCATTTCAGACAGGCAACAAGACAATCAGAATCCAATTGCAACCATGCTTTTAATAGGAAATGCTTTCTAGTTATAGTGATATATTAGTCAGTCTGCCAATGAAGGGGAAAAATAGGTGGAGAATAGAGCAGTGAAATGGGCATTTTTGCATCTGATATTCACAGTGCAGCTGCAGCAAGGTGTTCTGCATCTGTGTAGCTCTTCCTCAGGTTAGGTACCAGAATTAGGAGGTTGGCCTCCTGCAGCTCCCCTTGGAAAATTTAGGGCCAGGGTTTCAGAAGAGCTCAGCAACTACCTGACAGGCCTTTGGAGAAACTAACTACTTATTTAGGTGTGTAAGTGGAATCTGTGATCCTTTGAGGATCTGGCCTTACATGCCAATTTACTGGCTCAGTACCAAGTAAGGATACCAAAAACACTCTCCAAACACATTTACAAGTTGGTCTCCATTCAGACCTCAGTTGACTGGCAATAAGACAGAACCAGATATTTTCCACATTTAAGGTAGAAAATGGGCCAAGAATTTCATTCCGGATGAGGTTATTGTTCAAGGTTACTTCGGAGGTGAATGACCAGGTCTGTGGAAAAGTCATGCAAATAGGTTTTACTATATTCAAAAAAGCAAGAAGATCACAACAACATGAGCCTGTTCAAGGGACATCCATAAAGAAAGGTCTATATACAGACCTTTATGTGTGTGACTGTATACAGACACACACATACATCCATCTAACTACAGCAGTGCTCAGTTTCTACCTATGGGCAGAAGGCAGGGTAGGGCAGCACCAGTAAAAATACAAAGCTAACTACCTCTTTCTCCTATAGGTAGGTAGTTACTAAATAAAGTATCAGTGGATGGTGCTCAGGGAAACATAGCCTAATTCCAGGGGCTTGTAGGATCACTAAAACCTGGATTGCACTAGAAAGGATCGCCCCAGGCAGTTTTCAACAGCTCCCTGGCTAAAAATGAATCAGTCTGGATTGGAGTTTTCACATTTGGTCCAGCTATAATACAAACTAACACAAACATACATAAAATGTTGTAAAAATAAAACTATGAAGTGGTGATTGCTTCAGGCGCTTTTGTTTCCTTCTAGTTTTTGGGCTACTAGATTAAAGAAAACATACACGCTTTACTGTTAAGAAGGGAGTTTTCTGCAGTATACAAGCAAGTGGAAATACAAACGTAGCCCTCCAATCCACCCATTAGTCTTTTTAATGATTCTGAACCACAACCACCCTGAGATAACATCTCATTCTCTCTGTGTTTGAGCCACAGAAGCTCAGCAGAATCCTGATTTCTTTGGCCTTTTATTAAATTGAAGCCTGGATAGACGTGAGCGCTAAAGGAAAAGGATTATAGGGGTTTATTCAGTGCTGTAAGAGAAAGAAAATCCCTGTCTCTCTGCCAGATGCATTAAACTACTGATCTCACAATTGCATAAAATTATCACTGGCATTAAATCTATGTTAATTCAACCCAGTCCAAGGAATGGTGATTTAACCCAGGACCCTTTCCCAATGTCATTCAACAGCTCTAATTAGTTAGAGAGGAGTTCCTATTCGCCACTCGCGCTGTATTCTGATAGGTATTATTTAAAATTTATTATTAATATTCATTCAGCAAAATGAGAATAACAAGGGGATATTTATGACATAGCTGAGGAGTGCTGTTTAGACACATCTGGTCACAGTTTTCTTTTTCTTACAGAAACATTAATCTCTCATGTACATAAGTTAACATTTAGCACTATTAATGGAAACAGTGCAAAAGCTAATTGGATGTTCTAATGCAAATGCTAACTGTAAACGTACAATTTCACCCATCAGTTGAAATGCAAAGCTGCCTCCCTACCCTCTGCCACTCTCTATTCCTAAGGTTTCTGGAAAGCAACAGTTAATTTCCACTGAATACAAACAAAATGTAATTCTTTACATAGTATACAATTAGACTGTAGAACGTATAGCCACAATATATCACAGAGCCAAGAGATGCTCAGAATTACCAAAGGACTGGACATTTAGATGGATGGTGAGAATACCTGGAGTTACAACACTAAGAATTAAAATATGCTTTAAATCCAATACTGTCTAGATCTTAAATTGTGTATTTGATTCGTAAGTCCCCAAGGCTTTTACTTAATGTCAGGATCATTAGAGAGATGAAATCAAGGAACAGAAAGGTAAAATGACTTGTCTAAGGGAAGTCAAGAAAGGTGGCAGGACCTGGACTAGAACCAATATCTCCAGTAAGGGAACAGAAGAGAAGGGGAGAATTAAACAACTGTATCTTCATTTTTTTGGGAAGGCGATAAACCTTCATGCTACAAGGCACACACTAACCCGAAACTGAGGAGGGTTAGGAAGAAACTCTCCCAGTAGACAGACATTTCCATAACACATAGCATCATATTTTACATTTTCCTCTTACAGTATAGGATGGGTCACTGTTAAGAAACAGGCACACTACTAGACTAGACAGATCACTGGTCTAATCTAATATGGCAATTTCTATGTTCCTAAGGGGGGAAAATAAAAAGTTCTGGTACGACTCACTCCAAGGAAAAAATCTAGACGGCTCTAAAAAATTAAAATAAAAACATAAAAATTACAATAAACTCATTTTCCCCCTCCTACATTGCAATATGATTTTATGCTTAGCATTAAAACCACAATGTGAGTTATCATTTAAAGGCTTACTTGAAAGAGACCGTACGCTTAGATGCAGGCAACAAAATATAGGAATCCTGATGGACGAAGTAGGTTTATATCCATTCTAATTATATTCATAATACACTCATTTGAAATACCATAGGTATTATTTAGATGTATGCTACACATTCTGTCTAAAATAAATTGAAATAAAAATATAATGCAGAGCTGAAAAATATACTCTGTACAAAGTACTGTATCTCACTGACAAGTACTTAAAAAAAAAAAGGCTAAAAGTAATAAAAATTACTGCTAGAAAAATCGAAGTGTTCCATTCCTAGATTTTATGGGGGCAATAAAAAATGAAAAAGCAGCTCTAGTTAAGCTAGACTGATGAAGTGATATACTGCAAGAAAGGCATTCAAGGTTGTGTTGAAACAGATTTAAAGTTGATATATATCAAATACAATAATTCTGGTGCATATTAAATAGAGCCTGAATGGAATGTAGTATAGACATGCACCACAAAATTGTAAGCAAAAAAAAAAAAAAAAGAAAGACATCTCTACTTTGCCTTGCCAAAGAATTTGGATGAAATCAACAATAGTTTTCATCAGTCAAATAGGTGCATCATTGTAATGTGTTTGAGGGTTTTTTCAATTTTATTTTATTAGTAGTAATTCAGAATGACCAATCTTTTTTTGTTGTTTGTTTTGTTTTTTGGATATTCAAAGTTCTTCACTTTCTTTCATTGTAACATAAGGGAAGAGTTTGTGTTAAAATAATGGTATTCTAATGGAAAGCCGTAACAGCAGCACAAAATGTAGGCAAAATCACAGGATCTGGATTTGTGATCTGCCATTATAGTTGTAGGACTTTGGCTAAGTCGCTACTCCTTTCCAGGACCTTTCTCCTCCCAGGCTTGTTTGCCTATATGTAAACTCTATAGAGAAAAGGAACTGTCTATTACTATACATTTGGACAGTATTCAGCACAACGGGACCTCCCTTGTCCTCCATCTTCAAGATGCTACTGTAATATAAATAATAATAAGCATAAGGACCAGATAATAGGTCACCACTGTGGTCTCTTGTGATGGTCAGAATGTTACTCAGTCCAAAAAAGACTCCAAATGTAGTAGTTGAGGTTTCCATCACTGAGGTATCCATCATATCATCTTCTTTGGGTACTCTGTGGGAAGGATGCTACAGGGAGAGGGGTGCACATATCTAACAGAACGATTCCCTTGGGGTAGCTCTGACTGAGAAGACTGGTGACTGCTCTTACCTGATCAACCCCAGGCCAGGAAAAGCATCTGTGGGGCCATGTTTGCCTTCCTCCCACTTAGTTACCCAAAGCATGATCATAAGCTGGATGGCTGCACATATGCAAGCAGCCAACAGAAAAAATGCCAATAGGCAGCACTTAAGAACATAGAGAATAGCTGGTGGTTTCACTGGACCAAAAAAAGATGTTGTTGTGCCCTGCAAATGGCTTCCTCTGGCAGCTCTTACCAGACACAGATGAGAAAGGAGCCACAAGAGAGTTAGAAAAGGTGATTATTTGTAACATAGCCTGAATTTTGATGCCAGAGATGAGACTTTACATTCAACTTCTATTGCTAGACAGCATGAAACGGAGCAATGGAAAATGTGTTGCGTTTGTGCACCACAAATGACAAGCGACTCAAAACAACTGATTTCATGGCCACATTATCAATGTGGCTTGTGCAGATTTCCAAAAGGATACCAGGCTTCATCACTTTTTCTACTGCATTGAATAAAAGGTTCTACCACAGCTTCCCCATTAGGAATGAACAAATATTTCCAAGACAACTCAACTGATCTAATAAATACTGATTTATCAGAAATCAGTAAACTGAGGTACAGAAAGCCATTCAGATATTTCTGATTGGAGCTATCGAAGTTATTTCTATTAAAGAGGTTGAGCTTCCAGTGATATCTCATTTCAGGCAAATCGGATTTAGGATTTCCCAGGGTAAGAGAGACAGGAGGGAGGATACCAGCAGTATACTCATGAATCACTCAGGCCCCAATTGTTAGTAGCTGTAGTTAATTTGGTGGCACTATGCTTTTACCCATAGACCTTGTTTTACTCAGAAGCAGGGTGAGGGTTTTACTATATACCAGTACAAATCACAGCTTTCCAAGGACAGCTCCATCCATGCAAAGAGTGCCCAGCTCAATTATAGAGGTGCAGACAGAAGGGCAGCTCCTAGGTCTAACTCATGGCACTTCACAAGAAGTGCCATGAGTTAGAACGATCCTCCTGATGCAACAGACATTAGCTGTCGGGTCAGGAGGGCGGGGGAATTCAGCTTTAAGATCCAGGGAGAGCCCCCCTCCCCCCCCCAACTCCCAGCTCCCATTGTCTCAAGATGGGAGGAGGAGAAGGCAGAAGGTCTGTTCTGGGGTTTCCCAAGCCATGGTGGAAACCCCAGAAAAGCTCCAATCCACCCATCCCACCCTCCAGTGCCAGCTGGGAAACCCCCAGAATGAGGTCCCTCTGCTCCCTTCCCTGCCTCCCATTCTGAAAACATCTCCAAGGGCTGGGTTGCATCAACTGAGCCCTGCTCCTGGCACGCACAGACAGAAGTTAATGAATGCACTCCACTTCAAAGCACCTTCATCGGAGCCATGTAATGAGGGTTCAGATTGTTGCAGGATCTGGCCCTTTTAAAGCTCCCTGCAGCCATGCACCTGTGTTTGGTTATGGCTGTAAAAACCTTTCAGGGGCCAGATCAGGTGAAAACTGTCTCTGTTGTCTGCATCATAGAAGTCCTTTGCTTCAATGATGAAACAAAGCATCTTTCTCCTGAGAGTGATCACCCTCTGTGTTGTTGCACCTAGTAGACCTCAAGCACTGTGCTAATGCTTAGTTAAAGACCAGCATTACGAAATGGTTAAGCTGTTACCAAGCTTCCCATCTGCATCCCCCTTAAATGAGATGGGTCAGTGTGGAGACACAGCAGCAAACAACACTTTAGCGTTAGAGACAACAGCATTGCTATCCTTGCAAAATTGCCCATACCATCCGTATCAAGGAATGCAACTGATTTGTTAACAACAGAAACAAAGAAACACTGTCAAAGATAAAGACGGCTGGTATCCAACAGACTATGCATGCTATACCAATTATCCCAAAGAAACTGTAACCACGCTGTCAGCTTATTATGGGAGACTTGTATACTCTGACAATGACAAAGCAGGAGACTGCTTTTGAAGCATTCACATTTATAAATGCTCACCAGCATAAGCCACTCTGCAAAAACAACTTGCTTTGTCAGTTCAAAATGAAAGCACCCAGGTCTCATGTATACCCCACTGTCAAGATGGAGCAATGATCTACCCTAGGAGAGGACAGAATTATTATAGGCAGAAAGTTATATACACATCTTTCTGGCTACTGTTGTTAGAGACAATTCGCTACCACCTGTCCAATTTCCAGGGCACACAGTTTATATTCCAAATCAGAGAGAGGAAGTTATGTATTTATGTACTGTAGCAATGGGCTCAACCTCAGTCCCTTCTGTCCAAATAGTCTACTTCCTTTGGTCTTCAGAATACATTGAGCTATTCTGTAAAAGCTTTTTCAGAGGATGGAGTTAATCTGTGTCAGATAGGAAAGTCCCATGTGTCATATTTTAAGGTTTGAAAGAGGTTTTTTCATAATTTAAAGCAAGTCACAAAACAGATTGGAGAGGGTCCTCTTTACTTTTGAATGCAAACTCAGTGTTGCCAGTCCTCAGGATTTTATTCACAGACTTGAAAGATTTGATATTTCATTAAAGCCAAGATCCTTCAAACAACTGAGAATCTTTGCTTTAAAAAGGTAAATTTGGATCCTCAGAATTGCAAAGAAAAAGCTTGAAATATTCATTCCTAAAAATTCAGACACCAGAAAGCAAATACAAGAGAATCTTTTTTATCATTAATATCATTATCATAATTATATTATTTTATTATCTTTAAGTCTCATAATTTGAAGACACTAGGTTTCAAGTAAGTTAAGCAGAAAGCAATGAAAAATGATCAGAGGTCTACAAAGTATGACGCACATGGAAAGATTCTAAGACTTTGTTTAGAAAACAGAAGACCAGGAATGATGGTAATAGCCTTCCAATCTGTAAAATGTTGCTATGAAGAGCAAGTTAATTAACTGATCTCCATATCCATGGAAGGTAGGACAAATACTCTGGGCTTACATTTCAGCAAGAGAATTTTAGGTTAGCCATAAAGGATGGGGGGAAGGGGGCTTTCTAATGGTGAAGATAGTTAAGATGATGTAGAAAGGCTGTGGAATCACCACCACCGAAGCATTTTTCAAAGTGGTTAGACATATGTCAGGAGTTGGGGGGGGGGGTTGTTTTTTTTTAGATACAGCTGATATGGCCTAAGGCAAAGTTCTGTCCTAGATGACCGTATGAGCTTTCACCCAGCCAACTTTTACCATCTTGAGCACAGCATGGTGATTTTTCAAGGCCTAACCCATGAGTGCTTCTGTTTGGTTACATACCAAATCCAAAGAAATAGAAACACATTATATTATTTATGAGCAGATGAGAAAGATGGAAAGAAACAACATTCATTTCAAACCAGTCAACCCAACAGCAACATGTATGCTCAATACTTTAATATAGAGGAAAAACACTGGCAAGCTTTTTTTTTTTTTGACTAGTGGGTCAGAGAGTAAGGCAAATGCAGAGAACTTCTAAACCCTGCAGCAATATTCCTGCCTATTAGTCCTCACTGTCCCTATACAAATTACCACTAGGAAGAGAATATTTCTCTCTCCTTAAAAGTTGGTCAAATATGCATAGAAAACGAACCTGTGAACATTCAGTTGAATACTGTTAACCCCACTATCTTCCTATCTTTTTATTTGCTATTTGCAAACAACCATGCAGGAGAGTTTTTGCTTGCCTGGATGCTTAGAGAATGCATGCCCCTTTGTGTTTGACATTCATCCCTGTGCAAGAGGCCAGAAAATGACAAGACAACATTTAAGTCCTCAAGATAATCCATAAACTGACCCTCTGGAGAGATGAGCAACATCCTATGTGAAATATCCACAGCTGCATACAGATAAAAGCACTGGTGGTAGCCAAGACCTTTATTCCACTATTGTGAAAAGCCGTTCAATTAGAAAGGAAAAGCAATACCATAAGGATTTACATGACTGAACTGAATACCAGAATAATGGATCACAATTACTAATGGTCAAAACAAGCCAAGACCTCCCACTAACAGGATATCCATGGATATAGGGTGAAATGCATCTATACTCAATGGGACAGCCCAGGGTCAGGGACAAACCTCATATCATCCACAGAACACTGCTTAGGTAATGCACAGACATTCTGCCCTTGGATCTTGCACAGAAGATGACTGAAAGTGTTTTTTCTCAACTTATTCAGAAGCTATTCTAGAAAGTTTAAAAACAGGAGGAACCATTGTAAATCCAATGAAGATGCCACTTTCAGCAAACATTTCCACCAGCTCTAATTACTGCAGACAAACCTGGCTGTGCATACAGTCAAGCTTTAAGATGCAGAAGAATTGTGATCTTCATTATTACATACATGTACTTTGTTCAGAAACTTTGTTCAAAATTCTCCATCTTAAAGCATCCGCCATTGCCTGCCTGAGCCAAAAGATCCTACACTATTAGCTATGGGGATAAACAAACTTAGCAAACTTTATAAACTGCCCAGGCACCACTAGAAAGGAACAGGATACCTTAATGAATGGGGGCCCAAACATTTCATCCAGAATCTCTGTCACTCCCTCGCTCAGGCTGGCACATATGATTACTTTGTCCACATCCTCTAAGAAGTGGAACTGCAACCCTGTGCCACATCTGCCTATACACTTTTGGAGGATCTCAGGACTCATGAACACTTCATTGCAACCAGGAGTGGGGGCTAATTAGCAGGTAGATCCTTTGTAGGGCGTATCTGGAGTACACACACACATAGTAAGCAGTGCGGAGCAGTGCTCACCATGGCTTGAAATACTGTTGACCCTGTGGGGCCCAGCCTTTGGCTTTAGACTACTATCATGCATAGTTTGTGGTCTATATAAATAGGTACAAAAATGCTGCTTCAAGTTCCTTTATGGAGTATCCGTGCTAAAACTTGCAGCAGTTTCAAAAAAGGTAAAATGCATCAAATCTGGATTAACTCAGTCTATGCTTATATCAAGGTCAGTGTTTTCAAATTTGTCTCTCACATGTGCTTAGGAAGAGCAGGGTCTGACAGTAAGGATGGTATAAAGTAAGAGGATACAGGGGGAAGAAGTTGGGGGGTGGGGGGAAGAGGGCAAAGGGCTCTACCTGACC
>NW_017728933.1:1777714-1783187 GCF_001723895.1 Crocodylus porosus | reverse complement strand
GGGAGCTCGTGGCAGAGCCCCCCCATACAGTGGGAGCAGTGGGGATCACCCCCTACCCAGCAGCACCCAATGAGAACTGGGGCTTTTTTTTTAAAGCACTGGGAACTGGGGCCGGGCAGAGCAGCTATGGAGGGGATGGGGAGCGGGTGGGGGTTGTGAGGGTTCCCTCCATGGTCCCCTCCAACAGCCCCGCCCCCTTCCCCACCTTTAGTACTTACCAGCTCCGAGTTAGGCTCCTGCTCCCTGCTGCAGCCACCGGGGACTGTCCAAATCATCAAAGCTCTCCAAACTTTTTCCAAAGATTTGGAGCACTTTGAATCAATTCAGACCTTTTAATTGGTCCCGATTCAATTCAGATTTGGAGATTCAGCCACCAAATCGGGCCGAATCTCCTCCGAATCGAATCACCACCCAAAGCTTTGCACAGCCCTACTAAGTATTGGTAGGTCATCCCGTATTTGAGTAGATATAGTAAATTCAAATACATTCAGACATGAGCCAGCCTTCAGGTGATGGGGAACAGGAAGAAACACTCTCTCTAGGGCAAATCTGACAAATAATTTGCCATCATAAGCTTCTCTGCCCCTTTTCTGAAACATGGAAGTTGCCAAAGCAAAACACTGACCATACGGCGTTATTTATAAATCTGCATTATGCTGCTGTATTTTTGTCACGTATGTGCATCACCCAGAAGTTTGCAGGGAAAAGGCAGCAGAGGGAAGCCTCATTGAGCACTGAGGCATATGCCTTTCCCCCAGTCCAAAAGAACTTTAACAGCACAACATAACACTTCTGTGAATTCAGTTTCTTGTTTTCTCTCTTAATTAGCTAATGCTTTTTCCTCCATCTATAAAGCAGACCACAAGTTATCTCAGAGCAATCCAGTGCTTGCCTGTCAAGAACAGAGGCCATACATTAACACATGTGCACTGCAGCTTTGCCAGAACAAATATAGAATGCCTCACTATCTCGGGGTTTCCATTTGCACACACTAACTCAAAAAAAGTTTCCAAAGTACATGTTATATAAAAATAGGACTTGTTTTTAGAGAGGTTTTAGTGCTACAGATATCACAAAGCAACAAAGTCAATACCCATTACTCCACGACTGTTCAACTTACCAACTGCTATTTGCTCATATATAATCTTGGCATTAAGGAATCAGATATAATTGGATTTTAAGTGAAGGGGGATATTGACAAAAAGTGCCAGTGGTTATAGAGTTTTCCCTGAGATACCACACAGAAGAGATCCTAGTTTGCCATCAGTTATGAATGATAGTTCACTAATACGGACAAAAGACTGTAACCTGTCGTTGAAAAATACTCTGGAAATTCCAAACTTGGCATAAGTTCAAACCATTTTGATTTCCACTATTTTTTCTTATACTTTTAATAAAAAATGAAGTACATTTCCAAAATCAAAAGTCATTTCAAACAAAAATATAGACCTAATTCCATGTTTTTAAATAGGATGTTTGAACATTTTCATAACTTTTCTGATTTAAGAAAAAAGTAATTAAAGGCTCTTCCAATTTTGCAAAAATAAATAAATATTAATCACACTAGAATTTGCCAATAGAAAATTCTTTAGACAAAAGTCATCCAAGCAGCTCTAGCCAAGATTCAGAAGGCCGCAGTTCTACTCTTGGCCTCGGACTGGTCAGACTAGTCTCTTCCCTTCTATTTCTCCTTCCAACTTTCATCTGTGAAACTCTCCCTTTCTTGCACTGCCTGGGAAAGCTAGCTTTAGTTAACATAGTCTTGGAAGCAGGGTTTCTTTTGTGTTTGTTGTTTCAAAATCAGGGTGAACTCAAGCACCATACTTGAAATACTGAGCCCAATTCTGTACCTTTGCACCTTTCATAAGTACTAAGTAATTAAGAACTGTTATATGAAACCAGGGCATGACATGCTGAACACCTTTTGTCTAAAGTTTAGTTACCATTGCATCCCATACCCATTCTTCATCTGTTTGTTGCTCATTCATGATCAGCTTTTTGAGAGTGCTGAACACACACAAAACTTAAGAGGCTTAGCTCTTAAGCACCTAAACACGACACATTTCATGTGTTTAGCACCCACTGAGCTGAGATCTTCACAGTTTAACCAGGCAAAGGTTAGGAAAAGACAGAAAAATTAAGTGGTGTTGCCAAAGTCACATCCTCATTGTGCAGCAGAAGCAGAACAAGACTCAGGTTCTTTCTTACTGATGATGCATGTTGCCTCTCCATTTAATACTGAGACATTCAGGCTGATTTTGATTAAGGCCAGATGTAGACATTAGACTTTTACTGATATAAATGATTGGAAACCAATCCATACCTGTAACAGAACAGAAGTATGGCACAAAGCCAGTGTATATGTGTAACAGAACAGAGGTTTGGCGCACACAGGCTAGTTTAACTCAGTCCCTCCCCTCCCAAGGGTGAATGTATGTTTTGTTCGCTACCAATCTAACCTATGTCACTTACAGAAAACCACGTAATTTACACTGATTCCACCTAAGGCTTGTTGAATGTCTGTACGTAGCCTTAATGAACATCAGCATGAATGTTTCCACCACATCAAAATTTCCCATTTAGGTTCTGGCCTGGAAGGACTTGTAAAATTCAGAAAATTAAAGAGAAATCCTTGATAAACAGATAAGAATTCTAGGAATAACACGAACATGACAGCAAAAGGAAAAAAGATCCAAAAATACCAAGGCCAAAAATCACAATGGAACAGATTTCTCAGCAAGACTATGTGTGGCTGAGAAACAGTAAACCAAGGGGATTAAATCAAACTCAGAGAAAAGACAAGTAAAAGATAAATGACACACAACTAGATCCAAGCTTAATCTTTGGAGTCTAAGTGAAATATGGAGGGCTGAAAAGATTATGCAAATTGAAATGAATCAGGCTTGCAGCCTGACCTGGAGTCTAAGAGAACATACAGTATTCTGAAGCTGGAACAATTAGAGGGAGAAATGATTATTTAGACTGTAAGTAAGATAACAGATCTCTCAACTTCTCACAGGAGAATCGAGAACCTGAGAAGTTTAACACACAACTATAGAAATATAATTCCCAGGTGTGATGTCCATTTCTCTAAATAAAAGACATTAGGGGTCTTCTAGTACCTTACTTAACTTAGCCTTCCAGTCAACACTCCTGGAAGACAAATGCTAATATACCTATTTTGAAAAGACAGACCATCCAGTGGGTAGTGTGATGACTACTTCCTGACCAAAACACAGGAAATTTGAACAAGGACCTCCAACATTCACAGCATGACCTACTACAGCTTGAGCTGAAAAACAAATGCTCTGCAGCTGGGAGTTGAAAAGCTCCAAGCCTGTTTGGACTCAAAAGACTCCTCATGATCTTGGAACAGATCCTCTCACCTGCGGCACGAGTGATATCCCTAAATCATTTTGGATCAATGTCACTTCTCAGTTCCATTTTTACTCCAACTTTAATAGCTCCCTAGAGAGCATTAGGCCTCAAAAAGATACCGAGTCAGTATAGGAACCAGCCACCATAGGAACCTGTACAAGTAGGGACAGAAAAGGTGGTTCTTGTCCCCAAAACCTTGCCATTTAGGTAATTTCCCTGCTTCCCTTTATGTTTCCTCATAAGTAAACATGAGTGGAACCGGAACATGTATATCTAAACACAACTCTACTTTCCTATCCTGTCTTCAATTCAGGTTACCTTGTTATTTCCATTCTCAGCAAGAAAACCCAGGACAATGTTCACTGCTCACCTTGCTTTGTGCTCTCGTACAATGAAAACCGCTAGTAGGTCCCCACCAAAATCAGTATTCCACAAACGCATGCCCGAACCCAAGCCTTGAGGGAAAGAGGATTATTATGTCTATTTAAGTTTGGGAGCTGAGAAAAAGGGAGATAGACGGAGTCAAGGTCATCCAAGGTGAAAACACTGAACTCTGGACACCCAAATCATAATTCAGTGTCTTAAAACATAATACCATCTTTTCTCTGTATTCATACTGTAGCACGCAGCTGACCCCAGCTCCAGAGAGCAATGGTGTTAAGATCTATCAGGCATCCAGACATTGTTGATTCCAGGTGCTGCTCAAGACTGGTCCCAGAATCATTTTTTTTGCTTCTACATTTAATTTCAACAATCAATTACTATTGAAAACAAACCTATAGCAGAAGCCAATGATGCGCTCAGTGTATTGCATTTATAAAAAATATATGCTCAGTCACCACCAACTGCCACGTAGTGCTACCAAAAACAGTGGCCAGATCCCCTTTTTCATTTTTAAAGCTGTCATTTTAAAACCACTCCAACAGATGTACATAATAAAATCTGACATTTCATATCATTATGTAGCATTAGGAGGGAAATTATTATTGTTCACAACTGATGTCAGCAGAGGAAGATAATAACGATTTTAAAATTCTGAACTTTACAGTGGAAATTGCACTGTAAATATAAAGGTTTCAGATCCTACTTTCAAGGTATTGTTTGTAAGTGTAACACAACCTTTCTAATGTGCAATCTGTAGTTTGTAGGGATCACAGTTCCACCTAAGTTTACTGTCATCATTACCGTAGTATTTGGGCACAGGGTGGAAAAGCAGATTGTTACTACCAACTCCAAGCAGGAAAACACTCATTTCAACAAAAAGTTTAAAAAATGCTTTCCTGAATTGGAATGAATAGAAGCTTGTGATACAATATTTTCCTCATATTACCAAGTCGGCATAAGAAGTCTGTGCCCACATGTTTTTGTGCCAAATAAAATGCACTGGGACCCTGAACTCAATTGTGCCCTCTATGCACAGCCACTTCCTTAATATTTAATTACACTATGAAATAATAATAGCAGTCCATCAGCTGACTTTTAGAGTTGTGGAAAACAATTAGATACAGTAAAGTCTTAAAACATTATTGTTACTATAGATCACATTTATGAAGACAAATGCTTAATAGAATAAAGGCAGTTATAACAGTATAAAGTGGCCAATCACATATTGGTTATGACAAGTTTATTACTGCAGTGAGCCAGTATTATAATTACTACTGGGAAATATAGTATCTTTAAGTTATTTTGATACCTAAATCCTCCTCGGAGGTCAAGATGATACAGGATGTTTTTATGAGCCACAATAATAGTGCTGAAAAATCACACAGTGTACACTCTCAAGGAAGTGGGAACATACTACAATTTCATATTGAATTTTTTTTTAAATGAACTCTTCTTCTACTTAAAAAAATACTATTTAGTAGGACTAAAAAACAAACAATTATTCATATATGACCAAACACCCACAGTTTCATAGTTGGTAGGGTCGGAAGGGACCTGAGCAGATCATTGAGTCTGACCCCCTGCCATGGTCAGGAAAGAACGCTGGGGTCAAACGACCCCAGCAAGGTGATTGCCAAGCCTCTTCTTAAACACCCCCAGGGTAGGAGCCTGCACCACTTCTCTTGGAAGCTGGTTCCAGACCCTAGCCGCC
>NW_017728933.1:1764083-1777389 GCF_001723895.1 Crocodylus porosus | reverse complement strand
GGATGCACGACAAGGTGCACTTGGCCTTCCTGACTGCCTCCCCACACTGCCGGCCCATGTTCATCTTGGCATCAATGGCGACTCCAAGATCCTTTTCTGCCTCTGCCCTGACGAGAAGGGAGTCCCCCAGCCTGTGGGTATGGTGCTGGTTCTTCCTCCCCAGGTGCAGCACCTTGCACTTGTCAGTGTTGAATCCCATCCTATTTTCATCCGCCCACCCATGTAACATGTCCAGAACCAATTGCAGCCTGTCCCTCCCTGCTAGCGTGCCAACATCCCCCCACATCTTAGCATCATCTGCGAATTTGAGCAGGGTGCTTTTCACCCCCTCATCCAAGTCACTGATGAAGATGTTGAACAGTGCAGACCCGAGGACCGAGCCCTGGGGGACCCCACTGCCCACTGACCCGTCCACCACCACTCTCTGGGTGCGGCCCTCCAGCCAATTGGCGACCCATCTGACTGTGTGGGTGTCGACACCACAATCTCTTAATTTTTTAATGAGAATGGGGTGAGAGACAGAAAGACTACATCCACCATGACACCTACATCCAAGAATTTTGTGACCTGGTCACAGAAAGCCACCAGGCTGGTCTGACAGGACCTACCTTGAATGAACCCATGTTGATTGCCTCTAAGCATACACTCTCCCGCTTACCCCTCACAGATGTGCACCTGGATAATTTTCTCAAAGAACTTCCCCATGACGGAGGTAAGACTAACAGGCCTGTCATTTCCTGGGTATTCCTTCCTCCCTTTTTTGAAAATGGGGACCACACTGGCCCTTTTCCAGTCCTCTGGCACCTCACCAGAGCATCATGAGTGCTCGTAAAGCTGTGCCAGGGTCCCACAATGACCTCTGCTAGTTCCCTCAGCACTCAGGGGTGGAGATCATCAGGACCTGCTGATCTGAACATGTCCAGTCCCTCCAGACATTCCCTGACTAGGTCCTCTCTGACCCTTAGCCTGGCTGTGCCTCCCCTGGGACCATCAGCAATCCCAGTGGGGAGGATGACCTGGTCCCTGCTCAGAAAAATGGAGGCAAAGAAATGGTTAAATAGATTAGCTTTGTCATCTGATGAGACCACCAGATTTCCAAGCATGTCCTGCAGGGGCCCCACATTATCCAGAACCTTCTTTTTACCCCCTTGTATTTAAAAAAGGACTTCTTGTTGTCCTTGATCCGGGTTGCTAGTCCCAGTCCCATCTCCGCCTTGGCCTTCCTAACAGCCCGCATACAATCCCGAGCAATGGAGGTATAATCCCTCCTTGGTGATGGCCCCTCCCTTCCATTGGGCATACGCCTCCTTCTTAGCTTTGAGACATTCCTGGATGCTTTTGGTGAGCCATGGGGACTCTTGCCCCCTTGATCCATGTTGAGACCGCTACCCTTTGGGCTTGAAGGATCGTCTCCTTCAGGAATGATCACTCCTCTTGGACTCCCAACTCCCCTCCCCTCCAGGACCTCAGTGCCTCCCCGACTAGTCTCCTTAGCTCAATGAAATCTTCCTCCTAAGTCCAGAGCTGCTGCCTTGCTGCAGGCCTTTGCCACCCTGCACTGGATGATCACTATTGCCCAGGTGATCAAGCACCCACAGCCCCCTCACCAGGTCATCACTTGTGGCCAGGACCAAGTCTAACGAGGCATTTCCCCTGGTGGGACGGTACACGTCCTGGGTTAGATGGAGGTCCTGTAATATGGCTAGGAACCTACTTGAGCGGTCAGACCTGACTGACTGCTCTTCCCAGCAGATGTCCGGATAGTTTAGGTCACCCATGATGACCACGTCTTTTGACTTAACTGCCTCCATGAGCTGACCTGAGAATGATAACAAATACAGACACGATAACAAATACACAAGGGATATAACCTTCACATTTTGAAACATTAAGTCTACTGGACACCAATGAGCTTTAAAAAGATATTTTCCCTTCTGGAAGATTATTCTTTAACTGCCTTAATTATTTTTTTTTTTTTTTTTTTTTTTACTTCAAAGGGCTAACAAGTATCAAAGAAAATGTAGGACTAAATAGACTTCTGGTCCAATTTAGTGTGGTACCTCTGTTGCTCCAATATTTATATTAGCTAAATTCAGATCATGCAACTTTTGACATACAGGATGCTTTTTTTTTTTTCCTCCAATAAGTGGTACTATCAGTGAGAATCCCAGCACACTTTCCCACAGCTCCTCTGCCTCAACCTTTGTTATCTCAGTAGAGTTTCTTTAAGTACATGGTGTGATACACCTTGCCTTAAACCTAGAGCTCTTCCAAGAAACTTCCTCCCTCTTGCCCTCACTGCCTTCCTCTCTGTAAGTGGGGCAAATGGTCTAATAATTTTTGTGCTCCAGTGATTTTGAGAAATTTTTTTCATCATATTAAAAATGCCTTTAAGAAGAGTTGCTTTTCGGGCAAGAAACTTAGCTAAACATTTAAGCCACTGACAGGCATGAAAAATTACCAGAAGAGGCATCATGTAAGTTTGATCCGGCTCCCCAATATCTGTGTAGATGGCATGCTTCAGTGGAGCTTTTTGATGCTTTTATCTAAGAGTTGATTGAATCAGCTCTTAGATAAATGCTCCCAAAAATCTTTGCTGAAGCATGTGATCTGTATAGACATTGGGCAAGCCGGATCAAATTGATGCAATGCCTTTTCTGGGCATGCACTGCTCTCACCACAGGCGTGTGCCAAGCTAAAAGTAAAGCGCTGTTTTATTTCGTTTTTCACATTTGTAAGCAACCACACTTTTTTTTTTTAACCTTACATCATGCCTTGACTGAACAGCAAAATTGAAAAGCTACTATAAGGAGAATGGACTGCATTAAAAAAGTTGTCTAAGTCTATGCCAACTAGGCAGTTGGTCCAGTAAAAGATACCACTCACAAAAATCCTTTCTGGACCATTATAGCTACAGCACTCAAACACTACCAAAAGCTGTAAACAGTGCTTTACCAAAACAGTACTTTTTTAACAGTGCTTTACCAAAAAAAACCCCAAAAAACCAAACACCGCCCCCCAGAAAAGATGACCTGCCCTCCCACCCATGCTTCAAGAATATATCCTCCTCTTTCAATGTCTTTAAAGAAAAAAAAGTCAAGACAAACTGATGCAAGCCAGAGCATACAAAATAACAATGTGAGCCGAGCAAAATGCAGAATCGCTGCCCTGCAGGAACTGGACATTAAGGCTAAGTAGAGACAGAATCGATCCAATCTACGCAGGTTTCTCTAAGTGGCGCAGATTGGACTGTTAATAAATGGAGCTCATGTTTGCTCTTCGGATGGGGGAGGCAGGCAAATGCCCGCACTGGCCAAGGCCAGGGTAGGGAGCCAGGGGTCCACACCAAGAAGGACAGAGGTGGGGTAGAAGTGGGGCTTAAGCTTCTGCAGGAAGCGCAGTGCCAGTGGCACATCCCAAATTCCCTGCCTGGGTCAACAAGATACAGGAGTATCCCTCTACCCATCTCAAGCCCCAGGACCCTGCACTGGAGCAGCTCGGGGAAGGGCTCAGAAGACTGTCCCTCCTAGAACCAGTGCTGAATTCCTGGCTGAAACTGCCTACTCTGAAAATACAAGGCTGCCCCTTCCCTCCCCCACCTCCATTTCCCCAGCTGCAGGGAAATGGAGCCCTGCATCTGCAGAGTAAGGGGACTTCAGCTGGGAATTTGGTGCTGGCTCCAGGGGAAATCCTGTGAGCCATTCCCAGAGCCACTGCAATACAGGGAACCAGGACTCGGCCAGGACAAGACAGGAGAGGAGAGGAGAGGGACACTTGGGATCATGCCCTGGAGCAGCTCCAGGATGGGCTCGCAGATTTCCCCCCAAAGCCAATGCCTAATTCCTGGCTGGAGCTGCTTACTTTCCAGATAAAAGGGCATGGCACCCCTCTTCCCAGGGTCTAGAGCCCCTTGCATCTGCAGAATAAGCAGCTTCACCCAGGAAGGGAATCCTGCAAGTCCTTCGCAGAGCTGCAGGGTCTCAGGGCTCAGACGGGAAAGGGAAGGGACACTCTGTGCCTCTCCAACCCAGGCTGGGCATGCAGGGTGCACCACTGGCACTGCCTCCTCCCAGCAGCTGACCAGCCCCACTCCTCATCCCCACCTTGGTCCTGCCAGGCTGACAAACAAGAGCTCAGGGGAGGAGCTGGCCAGGCCCTTGGCTGTAACAATGAGCCACAGCTCCCTGAGAGTGGGGGTTAGGAGGCCCCACAAAGTCCCCTAGGATACCAGTGGACAGAAACCAACTCTGATTAGGGAGTGGACTTTCAATATACTGGTCTAGCTTCAATCGAGTTAGCTCGACAGTGCATCAATCCAGGTCTACCTTAGACTAGGATCCTCCACTTTGAAACTGTCCTTTGTGTCCTGAGCATTTGTTTTGCTATGGGTATATGCTGGTGTCCAAGTACCTAAACTGGAAAAAAATGTAATGTCTGCACCTGGCCTAAGATTTAGCATCAGGAGTTCAAATGCCTCAATCTTTCACTGAACTATGTGTTGGCTTTTAAAATAATAGGAAAGCCATCTAGGGAAGGCTTGATAGTCAAAACCTCCTTGGGAATGGAACAGGAACACATTGAAACCTACGGAGAATTGGAAGGTGTCAAAATCTTAAGCAGTTAGGAACCAACAGTAAGTCCCCACTATTAAGTATTGCTTCAATCAAAGTGTAGCTTACTGAGCAGCTTGGAAGTTGACAAGATAGTCAAAGGATGTACAGGACAGACTACAATGGTAATGCACTAATTTAGAAGAGAAAGAAATGATATCTAGTTGTGTGCATCCATGTGTTAGCTTCTGATTAGATGGTTCAAAGAAGAATGTACATGTATAAAGATTTATGCTTTCCAAAGAGCTTTGGTTGGTGAACCTGATGCATTTCCCCTCTGTCAGTCTGTGAAGTGACAGCAAATAAAGGCTATGTGGTTTCTGTTTAGTTTCTCTTACTGAAACCCTGCAGCAGTAAGACTGGAATAAGTGTCTCTTAAAGTTGCAGCAAACACAAGTGATTTTTATACAGACATTTCAAACTGTTTCCTTATTGATTGTCAAAAATATTTGGTTTTACATGCAACATCAAAACACATTGCTTTACCTCACTGGAATGGCCTGAAACACAGTGGGGCTCAGCCTTTTGGCCTTGCAGGCAAAGTAAGTGGTATGAAGCCGGTTCACACACACCAGATTGGGGCCCACACACCAGGATCAGGCCTGCTTGGCTTTGGTACTGGGCCCCACACACTGGAATCGGACCCTGCACCACCTCTGCCCAGTTCCAGGGCCCTGCATGCCAGGGCAGACCGGTGGGGAGTCCTATGCGCCAGGTGACATGGTGCCAGAGGCCAGGTCTGACTTGCCAACTCATCATCCCTGCCGTAGGGCACTTACCTCAGGGGTGCTATAGTTTGAAAGCCCATTTTCCTCATATGCATGGGACACATTTAAGTGCATCCCTCCTCACCAGCACTGGGGATGTGGCCTAGTCACACCCTTAAAGGTAAAAGGAGAAGTCTCTATTGCTTCCATGAAAGCCTGGCTCTTTGACGGTGGCTATAAGAGATGTTCCTCAGGCTAGGGGCAGACTGGCAGGTGTAACACGTACTGGCCAGCTGGTTACATTAGTGCAGGTTTAGGTCCAATCAGTTTGAATCCAAGTAAATGGGACATAAGCATACTTTGCTGAACCAAAGATTAAACACGGTGCCAACCTTCAGGCTCCCACATTTGAAAATATTGGTCATAATGTTTACCTCAGTCTTGATGAGGTGTTGAATGCAAAAGCATTGCTTTGGAATGATGCAACCTAAGCCCAAGGATGCAGAGGCCAACCTTTCATTGCCTCAAAAATTTCATTCAGCATCGTTCCAGGATTACTACCAGCTTACATTCACTCATGTCGGAGAATGTGCCTGAACCAACACAGGTTATAATGGACGGCAAAGTCCCTCTCCACAAAGTATTTCAGCCGAAAACATTTCTAGGACAATAGGATGCTTTCAGCATCCAACTTTTGTGTGAACTGGTTCAAATGTAGCCAAGCCAGGGGAACTGCATTTATTTCCATGAAAGTTGAACTGGAGTTTCAACATTGTACCATGATTATTCCTGTCAGTGTAAATCAGGTCATTAAAATGAGAGTAATTACATTCATGGTGATGTTAAAACTTCCAAGCATGGTAATTGTGCTCCTTTAAAAAATCCTTAAAGGAGACATTGTATATATGGTAATAAATGATGTATTGATTCTGCTCCTTGCTCCGGCAATCCCCAAAGCAGAGCCAGTTCACTACAGGATGCAGTTGTGTCCTGCACCTCAAAGCTCCAGCAACCAACAGGGGAGTTACCAACGCAGTCATATCCCAACACCACCTTAGCTCCACATGTTTGCTTCCAAAAACTTGAGCAGTCCTAGTGTGAGCGCTCACACAATTAATAAAAATGCCATTTCTCCAATCACTCTGCCTTTTAAGTGCTTTAAGCTATATAGTTCCCTGCAGAACTAAATATCAGAACATAGAGGCAGCAGAAGTACTAAGCAAACCTTCTGGAGATACAGCCTTTCTCAATAGTTACTTCTTCAGTGCACTCCTCTCACCTTTCTTTGCAAGGCTAAACGTTTTGCCTTGTTCAACCATTAGGACAGAGGGAGAAGAGCAACGGATGAGATATCACAGCACAGCCGACTAGTCAATATTTTGTGGATCTCCAATTCCCAGCTGGCAGAATTTTCAGAATTCTTTCCATGGAATTAAAAAAAATCCATGTCAGTTCAGAACTAAAATAAGAAACATATCCTTGGAATGAAAAGCCTATTTTTCTGACCAGTTCTATTTGTTACTTGGAGATTTGATTCTCTTTTGTATTCTCCTTGGAAACTATTTAAACCTCAGCTATGTAGGCTTTAATATATTTGTCCCTGAACTCTTATAAAAATAATTAATGGAAGATAAAAAAAAAGTTCTACACACAATAATAATGAGATACAGCTACATGATGTATTATGTTGAATGCTATTAATCCTAATGTACAATAATCATTTGAAAACAGGGATTTTGGTGCAGGACACTGAAGTGCCTCATGTTATGACGGACAGACACGGCATTCACAGACTAGAATAACAATTTTGCTTTGGGATAAACTCATTTTTGTAAAGAAACATTGTTTGCATTAAAAGTAATTACTTTTAATACACACTTTAAAACAAAGCCTATTCTATCCATTCATTTGAGGTTACATTTTCAGTTAGCTGGACAACTGTAGGTGATTGCAAAACAAAAACTGGGAATTTAAAAGAACCTTTTAAAACATTTCATATACACATTCATTTATGGAAGTAAATGACCCAATCCACATGGAATTAGAGGACAAGATCCTCCTTTTACAAATGCGTGGTATTCACTAGGGTGAGGAGAGGCGATCACAGCATTAGCAGCCAAGTGAAAGATCCTCAAACTGACCTGCTTGTACAGGGCATGTCTGCTTGCAGTATATTATTCAAAAGCTAGATGTCTCTGCCAGCTGCACAGACTTTTAGACAGAATGTGATGCCTTTTTTAAAAAAAAAGGAGAAATAAAGTAAGATTTCAGGCTTTGAGGGAAGCCCATTTACATCAGCATTTGCAACACTTTATTAAATTCATCCTGTTTATGATTAGCCACGAGTTTTTAAGTTCTGGCAGGCAGGACAGGTCAAGGGGCTGGAGAGCAACATGCCCTGGCACAAACCTTAACAGATTGTTGAACTCCAGAATACAAAAGTGCCTTTCCGCAAAAGGTGCTCAATTCTCTACAGTGATACTCCAAAATAGAAAACCTCCAGGATACAAAGAACCGGGGGAGGGGGCGGGGAACTATTATGGATGCAGAGGTGAGAGTAAACCGAAATCCATCTCCAAAATTTGCAGTTCTTTAATTAGAGGAAAAAGTAAGAAAATGGCAAGAGCTTGAAAGACTTGATTTGAATTTTAGCATTCAGCTCGCAGGTTCAGATTCCACTGAGAAACCGAAATAAAGATGCTTTAGAAAAGCACTTCATTTGCCTTGCACAGTAAAATTTGCTTGTTTTGAGTGTGGGCTAAAATCCACACAACACAAGCTGAGCCCATTCCACAGAGATAGGTCTGAGAAGGAAACTTCAGATTTAGTCAAGAACAGTCTTAGGAGGCTTTCAGAAAGGTCTGGATTACAACTTTCTGTTTATATCCCCCCCTGCTCATAGAATAGGAGGGATGGATTTGTAGACCCACAATAGAATAGAATTAATGATGCTAATGGGAACGTGAAGCAATGAGTTAAATGAACTAAAATGATGCTACAATTATTTTATTCACTATTACCAGCAATTACAAATCATAATACAAGAGTCTTTTGACCTTTAAAATAAATGACGCAGTATTTTACAAGCCAAGCAAAGCAGCCTCCCTAAAAATCCAGGGAAGGGAAGGACAAAAGTCAAGTGCTATAATTAACTGCATAATTATTTTCCGAAATAAACGTGCAATCTTCACCTTGGTGGCACTGAATGGCGTCACTGGGGCTGCTATCATTAAACTGCCATCACTGCACTATCATTATGAGGCTGATAAGGAAAAAGAAACACTTTGGGATCCACTAGAAGATGTGTTTGTTTCCCAGTTTCTCCAAGCTGAATTGTGCATGTATGTATTTTAGTGGATGATGGGTTTTTTGAGGAGGAGAAGAAAATCAGTGAAACAACAGGGATAATAAGTGCATTGATCTCAAGAAACCTGTTTGACACCCTAGCAGGAATCATGGATGCCTAGCTACTTCAAAGTTACATTTCCCATTGATTTTCTAACAGGGCCAGACATTCAGATGCCAAAGAAAGAGAAACATCATGGAACTGATACAGGAAAAGAAAAAAATAATAATTGTGAAATCTTTGCTCAGGAAAGACACTCATGGACTCTGCTGAGCCTTTTGTCCAAATGAGGAGCTAATACTAGAACCTGCATAAAGCACAGACCAAAGCTGATAAGTGTAAATCAACTTCAACCAAAGCTCGGGAAGGAGTTTGGAAACAAACTCCTTAAGTCAAGAAGCAATGCTTTAGGAATAAGGAGAGTAGTTTAATTATTCTTGCCCCAGAGGTATGCTATTATGCTTCTCTAGACACATAAAATGAACTCCAGCCCCTGACAGCATAGCAGAAAAAAGAAATGGTCATGCTATACATGTTAAAGAACTTGGAGACATTATACGACCATTGTTGAGAATAAATTCCCAACAACAGAGGCATGCAAATGTGTGCATGTGTGTGCACGCACACACACACTTTTGCCAGATTTACCTGGAGTTAAATATGAAAGAACTGAAGCGGATTGCTTGTTTCATTGGGCTGGAGGGAAAGCAGAGTAACTTTTATTAGAACATTTGAGACTTAGGGAATAAGTGACAGTCATTTATGTGCAGGGACTATTACAAGAAGCAGCAATTTCACCAATCCAACTTATCACCCCCAATGAAGAACACTCAGCTAAACCTACAAGACTGAATAGATTTTTATTATTCTGAACAAAAAAGTAACAAAAAACAAAAACAAACAAATAAAAAAACCCAGGAGTCTCCCTGCAATTGAAGTGTCTGATGTAATTTAAGGTTAGCATGAAATATTAAATACAGGGAATGTTTAATGTTGCATTCAAGGAATATTGGTGCTTACATAATGCATGCCAAAATATTTAGTAATGCATCATGGTATAAACAAGCTAGGATAAAGGGAACCAGTCATCCCATGCTCATTAAACTGTGTTGATCCCTAATTACTTGTGAAAGGCTAGTTTTGTGCTGTGACCTTTGGTAGACATTACTGCAACCCAAACATCTCATAGCCACAGGCACAGGTGTGAGACTGGAGATGCATGTACAGATGGACTGAGTCTGAACCATGTACTGTGCACACTGTTACTTATTTCCAGGACCTAACACATGTTGTTCTTTACATTAATGCAACAAAAGCTCATATTGTACAAAAGTGGTGCAAACTAGAGCAGCAGTTCCCAATCTGTGGCACGCGTACTACCAGTGGTATGCGGGCAACCTGTCAGTGGTTCATGTTAACAGATTTATTAGAATTACTTTGTATGACAACAATTTGCTGATGGTACTTAAGATTGTACAGTTTTAAACTGGTGGTGTGCAATCTGTCAGAGTTTGGGAACACTCAACTAATGGATGGAATCCTGGAATGGGACTTTGGAGACTTGGACTTCTATTCCAGGCTGCACCACCAACTGACCATCCTTAGTTGTGCTGCCTCTCTTCTCTAAGAACGCAAGCACTGCCATTTACTGGGTCATCTATCCATCTTACCCAGTATACTCCGTCAGACAGTGGCAGCGCGGATGCTGAAAGGGAGCGTGGACAGGGAATGACCAGGGTTTTTTCCCCATTGTTCTTCTCTCACTTGCAGCCTCCAGGTCTAGGAAGTTCCGATTCGGAGGCTGTACCCCAACTCTTGTGCTCAACAGCTATGGATGCACCTCCAAGAATTTCTCTCATCCCTTTTTAAATGTGGCTAACCTGTCAGCTTCCATAGCATCTTGTGGCAATGAGCTCCACACTTGAATAACACACCGTGTGAAAAAGAACTTCCTTTTGTCAGCTTCCCCACCTTGAAGTGGGATCTCGAGACTCACCTCCTTTTTGCTTTGATGTCTACTGCTAAGGAAGGGACTAGTAACTTAATGATTTTTATACTATTAATACAGCAGAGAAAGAGAGAGAATAGATCTTACTATGAGCTGTACTTATGGTTGCTGGCATTGTTTGCTTTCTTCCCCGAACAGCCCCACCTTCCAAAATGTAGGACAACCCTTGGTCTCTGCAAAGACATCCTCATCATTACAAATCAGCAGCCACTGCCCAGTGTACTTACTGTCTAGAGCCAAAAAAATATGAAGGTTCCCCCAAGACAGGGCTTCAGGTCAAGGCAAAGAAACTGATGGCAAGACACAATGGCAGGAAGCAGGCCTCTTATCCTCAAGGATGGATAGTTAATACTTCAAGAAAGAAAAATAAGTGAATACAAGTCAATGCAAAGACTCTTCAGTTTGAGTTGCAACCCAGAACAGTCTTCCAGTGTGGTATGAACCTTCTACAGGTCCCCAAGCAATTCTTCCCCAAACAATTTTGCAAAGGAAAAGGACAGCTGACCTGGAGTAATCCATTGTTCAACAGGACAAGGTGGGCTTCATATCTTCACACACATGATATCAACCATTTATCAACCTTTGTTAACTGCAGTGTGGAAAGACCTAGCGACTCAAGCCCTTTTGTGCCAGGTGCAAATTCCAAACAAAACAAAGTGGAGAGCTGCCAAGATAGCAGGTAACTGTTTTGTTTGGATCAGAAATGAATTCAGTTTTATCTCTAATAAATAGTACACTCAGACCTCAAGTTGCAATGAGATCCATCACTGTCGAGCCCCAGTGAAATCAATGTCAATCTTTAGAGGCACAAAGACCCACGTTTATGGATCTACAATTGCAGGATTGAGACCTATTCAGGCTTTATGGAACCCAAAGCATTGTAACAAAGCAGATGGACCTGTTTCTTAGCCAACCCCCTACAGAATCCATGTGACTTGAAATGGTACTGCTAATTATTCTTATCACAGAATATTGGGTACCTTGGAAAGATCAGAGGGAAGAGAGCTCTTGTATTATTGAAGTGTGAATTATCAGTAGGAAAAGAGCCACTGAAGGAATAAGAGGTTGTAAAACCTATGAACTATGGGCAAAAGGTTAGCGGAGTTTTCACTCCAGGCCATGAAACAAAGAGAAACTTCAAGAAGCAGCAACTGCCACAAAAGCAGATGCAGGAAAAACATTCACTCGTTTTTTGTTTTATTTTTCCCCTTTACGAACACGAAAAGTTTTAATTCAAAAAACAAAACAAAACAGAACTGAAGGAGCCTATGTCAATTAAAGTGACTGATAGAAGTTTCTGGTTGTTCTGAAATATTTAATATGCAGCGTTGAATATTTTATGCAAGAAATATTTGTGCTTGTGCTGGTGCTTCTTCTTAACACACAGAAACATATACAAACACATTGGACCAGATTTTTCTACTGCCAGTAGAGGCCTCTTTAATGAAGGGCCTGATCAGACACCATAGAAATTACTGGGATTTTCACTACCCTTATGGGTAAGTGGGGATGTCACACTTAAATCAACCTGGCTCTAGTTAGTCAATGTAAGTGTTGATCTTTACACACATTCAGGAAGGTTAGTTCTGGCAAAAAATGGCCAGCCTGATCTTAATTAGTTCACCTGAGGAATCAAACTAAGTTAGATCAAGAACAATTTAAGCCCAGTCTGCTGAACTTCTTCACACATTGAGAGTGCAGCCCTGAGGCTGGCAAAGCACAGCTACTAGCCCCACCCCTGGGGTCGCCCTCCTCTGGCCTTCACAACCCTTACTGGACTATTTTTTGACCCCGGACTCCTCCACCCCTAGATGGACAAATGCAAAGCCATCAAACCCTACCCCCTACAGACCCACCAGCACCCCCAATGATCCCACCCACCCTAAATTATTTAGACTGGGTTCCCAACATGACTCCCAGCACTAGTGAACATATGCACAAACTACACCTGAACTACAATCACGCAGCTTCAATTAAGTCACATAATCCTAGAACAGGTATGGCTAACATCTGCAAGTACCATAAGTGATTAGCTTTTTAAACAAGATTCACTTGTTATAAAATCTGTCTATCATTGTCACAATGAGAGCGGTTGGGTGCTGACTGCTTGTGAAAGTACGTTCCCAAATGTGGGTTTCAGGAAGCTGATAAGTTTCATAGTTGGTTGGGTCAGAAATCATCACCTGAGCAAATCTTCAAGTCCGACCCCCTGCCATGGCAGGAAAGCGTACTGGGGTCAAACGACCCCAGCAAGGTGTGTATCTAGCCTCCTTTTGAAGACTCCCAGGGTAGGAGCCAGCACCACTTCCCTTGGAAGTTGGTTCCAGATCCTAGGCGCCCTGACCGTGAAGTCACGCCTCCTGATGTCTAGTCTGAATCTACTCTCCATCAACTTATGGCCGTTATTCCTTGTTACTTCCAGCAGTGCTCGGGGGAACAGGGACTCCCCCAGTGCCTGCAGGTCTCCCTTGGCCAGTTTATAGACAGCCACCAGATCCCTGCTCAGCCTTCTCTTGTGGAGGCTGAACAGGTTCAGGTCCCGTCGCCTCTCCTCGTAGGGCCTGCCCTGCTGTCCCCTGACCATGCGAGTGGCCTCCTCTGGACCCTCTCCATGCTGTCCACATCCCTCCTGAAG
>NW_017728933.1:1726727-1763743 GCF_001723895.1 Crocodylus porosus | reverse complement strand
TGCGGGCCCGAGGACCGAGCCCTGGGGGACCCCACTGCCCACATCCCTCCAGGTCAAAAATGACCCGTCCACCACTGCTCTCTGGGTGTGGCCCTCCAGCCCACTGGTGACTCATCTTACTGTGTAGGCGCTGACACTCCAATCTCCTAATTTTGACTGTAGGATCCCTTAAAAATCTGGGCCATGAAAGGTAAGAGGTAACAGGCAAGGCATGAGATCTGGATCTAGTTCCAAAGTCCCTTAAACCTTTACAAAGCTTGGATAAAAGGTATGGTTCAAGACACACTTCTAATAATGACTGAACTGCAGCATTACATTTCCTGTCCTAACTTTTGTTCAGAAAGGAAATATTAAGTTACAGAAATGGGTTTAATGCAGCCAATGTGTTCTGCTGTAGTGTATTTTTACACCAAGCTGTAGCTTGTAATAGTCTACCAACATGAAGCAAGAGTTGCATCATTTCTGGATTGGGGCTCCCATGTTACTCTGCCATAGTGTCACTGCATCCCTTTGCACATTCTGCACCTCAGGTTTCCAATCCCACCTAGCCTCAATCCAGCTCCTACTACTAAATGGGAAATAACCAAAACTCTCAGTACAAGGCATACACAGTCCTAAAACCTGACCTGGAGTGAAACTAAAAGGCTTCATTACCAAAACTAAATTGTGATCTTCGGAGTGTAGACGAGGGGTGGACTGAGGAAACCTCTGGAGGCCTCTTCCAGTAACACTTTTCTGTGATCCTATTTGAAATTATCAAGCAAAACTTTCCTATAAATACAGAAATATTGTTCATCAAAAGTAGAGTCCTCAAACGGATAAACAGGGATGGCCTTGTACCAGATAACTCTAATGGCAAGACAGATGTGTTATTTTGCCTTGATAGCATTGGGAGTGATTCTTCAGTGACCTGATGAAGAATGTTTTGCATTGAAAAACATGTCTAACTTTGGTGGACTGTGTGGTTGGGATAAAGATCACTCACAAAAATCCTTGCCTCTTGCATTATTTTGCCTTGTAATTTGTATGCTGCATACTTTTGTTGTATACTTCTTGTTCAAGCAGGTAATTAAGCTTTATCTAACCTCAACATCTCTGTACAACCAAATTGTCTAGGAACCAAGATACAGATCACAACTGAAATCTGAATCTCCAATTGTTCATATTCAAGCAGTAGAAAGCCCAGCTGGATTCCATGCCACAGTTAACTTGTATTTGTAGCTAATACTGAAGGACTCTTCAACTTCTTGTTTCCCAGTTTACATAAAACATTCTTACACCGCTGTTCTTGCCTTTTTAAGGCACTTGTGCAAATGCTTCCTAAGTTCCTTGAGCTAAATTTTAATTGTCATGTGAAGAATTCCCTTTTGAAGCATGTATTTTGCACATCCTCCAAGCCCAAAGCTTCCCATCCTCTTAAACTCTTGCCATGAATAAAAAGTACAGTTGCACACAAGACAGAAACAGCTGCTTTTCTACACTGCTTATGAAGTTGCACCGCTTTGTTGGCACAAGGAGCCCAGCACAGTCAGCTGACTGACACTAGGGGAAGCAGCATGCTTCCTCAGGTTTAGTCACAGTTTCTAGACCAGGATGGCAAAATAAATCTTTGTTACAGTGAAACAAGCAGATAAAGTAGTGAAAGACAGCAGTGATCGTTTGCTCTTATCAACACTAACTATAAAGATGGAAGGCCAGTTCCTTCTTGCATCTGTGTAAATCCACAGCAATTCCTGGGGACTGCTCTCATGTTGGAGTTGCTCCTGATTTAACAGGAGTACAGATGAGAACAGATTTGGCCCAGCAGACAGTATTCAGAATTCCTCCAAGGACATCTTTTCAAAAGCACACTGCTGCATTAACATGCAGGATTACCATGCATACACATAAAAACAAACAACATATTCTCAAAACCCAATACCTTATTTCTATCCAAAACATAAAGCGCTTTTGTTGTCAGACCCAAACATTTGTCTTTTGTGTTGCAAAGGACGTTTATTTTAGATTATAAATTTCATTCAGCTCTATTTCCCTTCTGGGAGTTGGCCATGGGATATCTATCCCAGGAAATAATCTTACCTGATAGTAGAGCACCATTTCCATTCCCCTTCTGGATCACAAGTTCTGTCCCACTCTGGCTTGCAATGCTGAGCAGCAAATCCAAGTTCAAATCATTCAGGTGCTTACAGACTTTGTGCTTCCAGTTGCAGTAGGTCTGGGAACACAAAAATCACAACTTTCCTATAAATCTGCATCAGCAGATATCCAGCACTCAGTATCTCTCTGCTCTGTGGAAACGCTTTTCCCTCTCTGGCCCAGGCACCTGCTTCTTCCTCTGTTTAGGATCAGTTAATAGATTTATCCTTTCTCCAGACATTTTCTCAGGCATGAATTAGGGGATACAATGTTTTTGCAAGCATGCATTACATCACCACTCTAATAGTTGAGTAAGAGCTTGCTACTAGAATTGGGAATTACTTCCCTGAAATGGTTTCTACTAATAGTGTCTAACAATCCTCTCCAAAATTGGGCCTGACCCTGAAGCAAGTTTCATGCATAGAGACGTTTCCAGCATTGCCGATATGGACAGTTCAAATTCATGAGCTTTAAAAATAATTGGGTACTGTTTTCATTTGCCTCCTGTTTTTTCAGCTGATAGGGTACATGCGAGTCCTATTGGCAGCTTTTCTTAACAACCAACAGGAAGGGTGTTGACCTTCTCCCATACATGCATGAGTCCAAGCATCTTGACTTTAAAGGAACATTACAAATCACCAAGGATTGTGATTTACTGTTCACCACACAAAAACATGCAGATTTTCTCATTTCAAGGATGAAAAACCCCAGATTTTCTCTTTTAAGGAGAAAAAAAGCAGGAAATGATGGGTTTCCCTCTGCAGGCTGGCGGGAGCGGGAGGAGGGTGATCAGGCAGGGCACTGCGTGCATTTGCATTCGCATGTAAGCACATGGCAGCCAGGCGGTGTGGAGAGCAGCTCCCGCAGGTCCCTCCAGGTAAGTCTATGCAGGGGGGGAGGGGGGGAGGGAATTGATACCCCCAGAGTGAGGGCGCAAATTGGACAGGGCTGGGGGCCTGGGGCTTGGGAAAGGAGAGGGAACATGCAGCCACAGGGCCCAGGATGAAGCCATGGGCAGGGGTGATGGGAGCTCCCAGCAGTGGCGGGGGGGAGGAGGGTCTCCCCACCACTACGTACACTTCCAAGAGTGGGCCATGTGCCCCCCCAGATTTGTGCAAGAGGCAGGGGTGCAAAAATGCGGGCTCCCCACCCTGCTGCCCTTCCTCCAGTGCCTTCACCGCCCAGCGGGTAGGACGTGGCAGAGCAGGGCAGGGAAGTGGTGTGGGGCTCCTGGCAGTGGCACCAAACCTCCCAGCCCACCCTGCCAGGTCCCACCCACTGGACCATGAAGGCTTCTGGGGAGAGGTCAGCAGAGCAGGAAGCTCCAACCTCATACTCGCCAGCGTGCATCTGCATGCCATCATAGGCTCTGCTCCATCAGTGCTGCCCATGGGGGATGAGGAGGGGAGGTGGGCTCTGCCCTCCACTCAGGCCACAGCAGCCACCACCTCCCACAGGCAGCAGCCAGGGCTCAGGCACTGCTGCGGGGGCGGGCAGAGGGCTGCAGATCTGGGTCCCCAGCCCCGCAGCTTGCAGCCCCCGCCAGCAGGACTGGGGGTGCGGGGAGTGGGTAGGGAGTGAGGGGCACTAGCAGGGCCAGGGGGCGATGGTTTGGCAGTGAGGGTCAATGGCATGGCATATCAAAGCTGCTCAGTGCCACAAAACAGTTAAGGAGGGCAGCTGCAGCTGGACTTGCATCCTGAGGTGTGAAGGGGTCAGGGGGTGCTCTGATTTTCCATGACAAGAACGCCAAAATCAAATGTCAAAATGTATAGGTATTTAGATTTTTTTTTTTTTTTTTTTTTATAGTGACTGAGGTACTGGTAGGCTTCCAAATTGCCGCAGAAAAACATGAATTTTACGTTTTTTATAAGAGAAGTTGCCATTTTTAAACAGAGAAAAGCAGGATCCCTGGAGATCAGGATACTCGTATTAAAAATCAAGAGTTAGTGGCACTGCCTCTGTGTCTGCAGGAACTCATTTCAGGATCCAGGCCTTCATGAATTTTGCTGCTTGCTATAGTAGCTAAGAGAGAGAGATCAGTTAACAATTTCTAGATAATCAGTAGATCCTAGTTGGGCTGATGGGCTTTCTTAAATTATTTATATGCTATTCAGAGCTCGGTGGGTGGAAATCATTATTCTGATGTATTTCACTATGTCAGTTTCCACCAAGATTTTACAAAGATTATTCAATTCCCACTTGCAGGCTTCAAATGCAGAAAAAGGCAGAATTCGGAATTAACATAAGCTTGTACACTAACCATTTTTGGCAGTTAAAATAACCACTTGTGGCCCAGTGGCAACTAACATACATTAGGGCAACCTTCAGGCTGCTCTGAATTTTGCTGGGGAACAGGCTTGGTACCTAGCCAGCTCAGGGAAGAAAAAATGTGAAACGGAGCTTTCTGCAGGTTTTGCTTTCTCCTCCTCAGTTATGTCAGATGCAGGCTAGAGTAGGGGCTTTTGCCCTAACCATCTTATCAGCAACTATTGTTGCAATTGTATTCTAAATGGAAGAGACTGAATATTACTTGAATGCAGATTTATCCCACAAGCTAGATATAAGATGCCAGTAATCACTATGCACCATCATACATAACTAGGGACCTACACAAGTCACGGTTTCACAGATTTTGCAGACACTGGAAACAACGGAAGTCCACGATTGCCAGGGAATCTGCCAACCCCCCCCCAACAGTAATGGCAGACTGAGTGAAGGTGCACGCCGCCAACTAGTGGTGAGGGGCGGGATCACCAACGCCCCTCTACCAATCAGCAGTGAGGGGCGGGGCTGCCGCAAAACCCCCACAAAATCAGCTCTGTGTGCTGCAAGCTGTGAAAACCCCTTTGTCTAACCACTACTTGGGTTATGTATAGGGACCTGCATATCTCAAAATACTTGCTAATCAACTCTGATTTAACAGGTTTAGATCTATACAATTCTCCTGCACCAATTGGTAAGGACAGTGACTTATTAGCAAGAAGTGCTGGAGCACTTAAGACGCTCTGGGTGACACTATTGCTGTCATTAGTATGATAAGAACCATTACATAGAAACAAGAACTAGTCATAACTACAAGGCATAAATGTAACAGCAGCATTTACATTCATTTACTCAACTATAGGCTGGAAATTATCTTTTATTTATAAATAGACACCCCAAGGGAATGCATTTGTCCATATTTCAATAATATGATTAGGCAAGTGCACTTCTCTATGCCTGGATGGTGAAATATTCTGGATGTCATTCCACATTGGGTGTATTTGAAAGAGTGAAACACGGGCTGAATGCTTTGGATGAGGAATATGTTTCTTCTTATGGAGAGCTATATGTCATGTCATATAGCATCATGGCATTTAAAAATGGAGCTGTACATCATCTTGAGAGCAGATACATTATAACGCAGTTCAGAAGCACAATCAAGAAATTTAAACACTGACAGAAGAATAGCAAGACATATTTGTTTTCCAGCATTGCCACTGATTATTATTCTGACCTTTAGCAAACCCCTTGGGTCAACCTGGACCTTAAAAAGTGAGGAAAATCATGTTGATCACATTTGTACTGTGTTTTCAGTTTCATTGATAACAGTCCAATTCACCAATGCATTTAAGCATCTCTCTAACATAAAATGCACGAATAGTCCTCTTAATTTCAGTGGGATTGCTAAAAAATAGGTGGAAGCCAACCTATATTGCTGAATCAGACTTAAAAACACTGTCTAAACCTCAGCTATAATGAGTAATGCTGTCAGCCTACTCTGAAGCAAAGAATGGCTGCCACTATGACAGGTATAAACTGCAGTAGGAAGAGCAAATTTTATAGGGCATGAAAGAGGATTGCTTTGTTTTGCACTGATCTACCAGGTCCTGTCCGTACTGGTGGCTGAGGGTATGCATCCAAGGCTAGCAAAGGTGTGCTAGGCACTTAAGTGGCTGACTTGCTGCTGATAGATGCTGCTGGGACTTTGTGTCATCCAGGACGTTAGGACACACCAAGCCCTGAACAGAGGTCTTATTATTTTAAATCTAATGCTTGATCTTAACTAGAAGGCCAGACAGGGCATTATAGGATTGTCTATTGTTGCTATTCTTTTTGCACACTGGACAGTACCTAAATACCAAAAAGCATCCTGAACAAACAAAAGTATTAACATATGATTGTAAGGGACAGATAGCTTATGCTGCTCCATGATCAGAGTTCCCAGCTGTTATCACAATGCAAATGATCAGACATTTGGAATAAAAACCTGGTGAGTGTGGGGCAAGTGGAGTTTCAACACCTTAGTTTGCCAAGCCGAAGAGGCTTCTTCCCCCCACTTCTCCTAATTGGAGAATGTATTGAATTAATTTGTTATCACTTTAATGAAAACAATAACTGTTTTTTTTTAAATCAGCTTCTGCTAGAAAATGAGAAAACATTAAAAAAAGACCCTTTTTTCCAGGATGAAAAACTGATGAGGTGAGTAGGGTATTTTGCTTTAACAAAAAGGAGTTTCATGACAAGCTGCTGCTTATTCAAAACGTGTCAATCGTTTCTAATTACTGTTGTCACTGATGACTTTTTGTTGCAAGGAACTTAAGCCAGGAGTGGGGTCCTCCATTGTGCCCTGCACAAACATATGAAGGTGCAACCTGGCACTGAACATTTAACAATCCTACATAAATACAAATGGATTTATTGGCCCATTCCAGCTTATATTCCTTTCAGCATGAGGGGCCATGCTTTTCTCAGGGCAAAGGCAGCACAGTCTATTTGATATGGCAATAGATTGAGAGCTCATAAACGAGGGTATCATCCTGGCCCTGGCACTTACCTCAGATGAGTCACTTCACCTCCCTGCCCCTCTGCCTCTTCTGTTCACTTATGTATTTAGTTGGAAAGCTCTTTAGGGCAGGGATCATCACCCCATATTCACCCAGCACTTAAAACAATGGGGCCCTGTGCTCCTGTTATCCTCATAACATTTCTCCTCATCTGCAAACGTCTTTCTTAAGAGAAATGTCAGAGCTCGGATATGCTTAGGTTCTTTGATCTTTAATAAATACTGGTCACAACCCCTGCTCACTTAAAATAAGGATGCCCGATTCCCAGCCATTAAGGACTTTAAGCATCGTTCCTGCTCTTTGGTGAAATAAACTTATTAAGCATGCCATGCTCTCACAGTAGCCTCAGCAGCGCTCCTGGGTTAGCAGGGAAAACGCACATTGCTGACCATCTGAGACCAGCATTTCTCATGATGAGATTGGGGAACTGGCGAGGAGTTAGCTTCATGCCTGGACTCCATTTCCTGGGTAATGTCATTAATTTATTCATTAAAATGTTATCAAATTATTGAAAAGAAATCTCCATCCTGAGATTTAGATAACAGCAGCTCTGCTTCCCATCTGAATGGGATGTTCACTTTAGCAGAACTTTTAACTCCCAACATTGTTTCATGACTTTATTATTATTATTATTCAGTTCAGCCGAGCTTTTTTTCTCCTCTGCTCTGTTTACACATTTTAATGAGGTTTTAATCTTTCTTGACATATTTATTCAGGTTATTTGTTTTACAAAAGGAAAGTGCCTTAAAGTGTAATTGAGGAAATCAATGCCTCTTTCCACCTGGGTCTGCATCTCTAATTCCCCTTTCTAAATATTTCCCAACTCTTAAAAAAAAAAACCAAAAACCCTACATATGGGGTCTTGTGAGAATACATATGGGGGAGTTGTGCTTTTTTTTAATTAATGCAGATAGAATTCACATCCTTATGGCAGCACTGTGAATTCTACAGTTCTCCTACAGAACAATTGATTGTCAAATTAACTTTGGCCTTTTGAGGCTTGTGGATAAATTTTAAAAAGTATTTTTAAATAAAGGAGTAATGTAGGAACGATCATGGCAAACCTGGAGCTGGCACCACCTGTGGCAACTCAACATGAAATCCCGTAACAGCAAGCAGCCTGCTTTCTATCTTGTAAGGTTCCTCGAGTGCTTGATCGCACAACTGTTTACACGGCAGGGTTAAAGAGCTCTGCAGGTTGGGGATGTGTTGAACTCTTTTGGGTACTGAATTTCAGTGGAAAATCTGGCCATAAATGGGAGTTGATGGGTGCTACAAGCTTTTATAACTCTGGCTTTTATTTGCAGGCTTAAGTAGGAACAAGAGCTTGATGACATGGCCTTTGAACAGTCTCACTCATACAGACTTTTCTCAACCACATTTTAAATAGGATTTTGCAACAGAATACTTTTCCAAGAATCACTAGGCTGATAACCTCTATTTTTGAGCCCCCTTGCTGGCCCAGGTATGGGGAGAGGAAGGGGGAAGGTGTGTGTGTTGGGGGGGAGAGGGGAGGGACTCCGGCTGCTTACAGTCTGAAACTTTAACTGCTTCGGCTTTTTGAACATCTGTACCTAGCCAAAGAGTGCTTAAGACATCAGGCTAGAAAAGAGCTTGTTCACTGAGTCTAGTCCCCTGTAGTTCCACTGCACTTAAACAGCACTTCAATTTAGATACATGTTTAAGATTTTAACACCATAGTAGCCCCTATAGATTTTCTAGCCCACAACTGTTTGCTATTCACAATATATGCCTTACTACCTTATATGCAAGAGAGTTAACAAGACATTTCCCGTTTAATTTTCTAAGCAGTAAAAGTATTTAAAGAACATTAATGTAGTCAAACTTAATTTACTCCATTTTTTTACTCCTGGCTTGCAATCATTTTTCAGCATCCTCATGCTAGTTAGCTATTATTTTGTAAATGAATGACTTATTAAATTTGGTTTCAGATTTAATTGTTCCTTACTGGAAATGTCAGGTTTCACAGTTCATTAATAAGGACACTAGTGGAAAGAGAGACAGGGGCAGCGGCCCAGGGAAAGCACACTTTGCAGGGACCACCCACCTGTAGTTAAAGTCCGATCCATGGATCTGTGACCAAACTCTGTAAAATTTGGCCTCTTGGGTATAATCAGTGAGGTGACTTCCTGGAGGGAAAAATCTTTGCAAATTTCCCAAACCAGCTAACTCCCTTGCTGGTAAATCAATCTGGCTCCTCCTCCACCCTAATCACAACCTGTCCCCATTACGCTGGAAAAGGATAGGCTAAAGAAAAAAGCAATGAAGGAAAGGTTTTTCTTCCACTATATGACTTAATAAGCAATGCTGTACCTCTTTGGTTGGCACAGCTAAAGGTTCCCTGGCTATTTCAGTTACTTCAACTACTGCAAGGCAGCAACGTGAAAGCATCTGAAACTCAGGTGTTGCACAGTATCTTTCCCTGCAGCAGAGCACGGATTCCTGCTTCTTGCACACTCATGGCAGTGTTCAGTGCATTGGGAAATCACTCAAACATTTGCAGGAACTTTATGCAATCAGGTAGCTGAAAGGTGGGGGGGTGAAGGTAAATGAAGGAGAGGAAGACCCTAGAATAAACTAGTACTTGAATTATTTCTAATACAAAGATGCTGTTAGGCAGGAGAAGTTCAGACATGTATGAAATGCTTCTGTGAGATTCCTTCAACACTCACTCTTTCTGTCAAGATGACTGTATCTTCATAGATCAAGGAGTCAACAAACCCATGGATTCTCAAGGTTGGTAACATTAGACATCCCCATTCCCCACAGCGAGGGACTGTTTGGCAGTGAATTTTTGCAATGTGCTTTCCTCTGCCTCCAAGATTTTCTTCCCATTCACAGAAGATTGGCATTTGGGTGGCAAAGGGATGACAGAGGACCATCTTCTGGTTACCTTGCCATGTAGGGTGCCTATAGACATGCTCATTTGCATTCTAATTAGAACATGGAGCAGACATAATTAATTGAGTCTACTCCAACACATTCCAGTTAGAACGCTCCAGCGTTGCCTCAGCGTCATGTGAATTGAGCCCCTGTGCACTTCAAAATGGCCACTGGGGCACTTCATCTAAATCTTGTTGAATGAGCTTTTGATAAAGCATCCCACAGCCACTTTGAAACATGTGGGGGCCTTAATACATGTGACAGTGAGCCTTTTTAATTAGATCAGCTGTCTGGAAACTGCTTTAATTAACCCACCACCACCACACACACAAGCGCATGTATAGGCAGCCATAGATCCTGGAGACCTAAATTTGAGTCTCAACTATGCCAACAATCCCAGCAAGTGATATAAACCAGACTTTCCAATACTCAGTGCCCACCACTGGGCCCAGATTTTTAAAGCACCTCAGATCCCATTTGAGTATTTAGCCCGTAAGCATCACAATGGGCTCTGCCCAAAGCTTATCACTTTGGAACATTTGATATTATTTTGCAAGGCAGCATCTCTGCAGTAGCTCCAATCCCATATCAGGACCCTGCTGTGTTAGACGCAACATGAGTCCATACCAGAAAGATGGTCTCTGACCTCTTTATTTCCCTTATCCCTTAAATCCGTAAATTAGGGATAAACACTACTCTCTACCTTGCAAGAGTGTTGCAGGGACAAATTCATTAGCATAGGATATACATTACTACACCATGGTACTGACAGCCATACGAGAACCTTTGTAGGTAGTCCAGAAAGTAACCTCTGTCTGTATGGTTTTGCATCTATTTATTGTGCATATGAAATTATAATAAATATTAAAAATAATTTTGCAGAGAATGAGGAAAAGTGAAATGTAACAGAAATAATTAATCATCTTTATAGTTCTGTCTTTAATGAAAGCTTTGGAGTGTTCTCTAAGCTCTGAAGAGCCAAAGTGTTTTTTAAAAGCAATGAAACACTTGGGAGAGTGATTGACTTAGACATAATAATGTCACATCCATCCGCTAATTGGAATACATTAAAAGTTTAAGTTCGATCAAAATTTGTCACTCTCAACCACACCAGTTAATATTAATAAAGTAGATTACTGGCAGAACAAAAAAAAGCAAGAATCATCTCTGAAATCTTTATGACATAATCAAGACTAGTAGTTAAAACTGATCTATAAATCCAACACCAGAACGCTGCAGTAATATATTATTAAGGGAATGTATCTTGCTACCCATCCTGTATTTGGGATAGTTTCTCCGTAAAAAGTAGTTTAAGCTCATTTAGCTCAATTAGCATTTATGAAACACTTTCTATGAAATGGCTTTGACTTTGTGTTATTGGTCTGCCTTACGCTACTTGCACATGTTTAAACTAAAGGTTCCCTACAGCTTTCCAGAAGAAAGGAAAAAAATGCAATTTCATTTCTTAAACAAGTAAATAGTGCATAGAGAATTGTTTAAGGAAAAAAAAAGATAGAATTAGAAATAGGCTTTTATATATTTATGCACAGCCTTCAAAAAGACAATAGCTGACAGAACAGAGCTGCTGTACGGGGAATTTATTACACATCAAAAACGGCAAAAACGGCTTTATTTGCCAGGTATGGAAAATGGTGAAAGTTATGCAGTGTTGCCTACAGCAGGCGGTTTAAAAGCCTGACTGAAATCCTATTAAAGTCAGTGGAAAGTTCCCACTGAGTTCAAGGACATTCGGAATGAGAACCCAAGCTCTCCGTCCCCAGAAACTCAGGCACCAATTAACATAACATTTCAGCACTTGTGTTCAACCCATCTCTCAACAAACAACTACAGTACACGCCTCTCTTTAGGCACAGAAGTGCCAAGCAAGTGACTGGACTTCAGCTTTGGTGCTGAATTGGACACAAGAAATATGATTTGGGTTCATTTACATAAGCGCTGCTTTTTAGAAATACTGAGCACTTTCAGCACCCACGCACTTAAAACAGGATGATGCGCAATGCAGCATTTCTGAAAACTGCCCTTCACTGCCTCAGTTTACCCATATACAAAGTGATTGACTAATGCTATTTCATGGAAATATTCTGAGGCTTAAACTAATGTTTCTAAAGCTCACTCACATCCTCAGAAGAAAAACGCTATATAAATGCAAAATATTGTTATAATAAACATTCAACAGTACAAACCATAATAATCTTTTTTTCCCTTCTCCAGCAGCAAAGGAGAAAATATAATACTTACTAAGGTAGAATTACCACGTCTTGGAGAAACTATAACTGGAAAATTCTCACATGATATTTTCTTGGATGAAAGCTCCTATGCAAGTGTAAATTATTATCATTAAAATAATGATTTCTTAGCCCTGCTTAGTTTTGCAGCTTGCACTGGAATTGAAAAAAGCTCCCTGTGCAATGAAACTCAAGGGTGTAATGTAAAATTTCCATAGTATTTGGTCTCCATCTGAATTGCATAGCCCTCATGATCAGCACAAAGAAGAGACCTCATTAAGAACGAAGGACCTATGGTACAGGATCCAAATTAGTTGCCTTATTTTCTTTGGATAATTTTAAAGCCAGTAATGACTACAGAGATTGTAAACATTACCTCACCAGTTCATATCCAGTTCAGGTAGGAAGCTGAACAGAAGAGATCATCAAGTGATGGCTCTGGGGTGTCATAGATAAAGTGTGTTCTTTAGTCTCAGGGCAGTTCCCAGTCAACAGATGTTATCATCGATAAAAACACCATTCCATTTGGCCATTACAGTCACCCCTCGCTGTCACTCTCAGCAGACCAGCAAACAATTAAAATGACCACGGAGGATGACTTAACCTCTCAAACCCTCAAAGTATTCTTCCCCCGTGGCAAGGTCAAGACACGTTGACTGGGGTAGCATGCAGAAACTTGCTTGGCATTTGACTGGGTAATAGGTCCTCGAGAAGTAAGCCAGAAAAACAATGCAGATGCCTGCTCAAAATGTCACTTTGAGTTAAAAAATTTTCAAGCAACCTTTTTCAATGGAAAAGATGTTTTGAATAAAATCTAAAAAACTGGGCCAGGAATGCATTGATTCTGCCCCCCCCCCCAAAAAAATCAACTTTCAGTTCTGAGCAAATCAAACTATTTTTTTCCGATCCAATTTTAATTTTATCGAGTCAAAGTGCATGGTGAAAAATCCTGAGCTTCCTACTTTCCAGCCTGATTTGGGATAAAGTAAAATTTCAGAATCTCAGGACATCTGTTTTCTAATCAGTTCCACTCTGATTTTTGAGCGTCTCTGTCATCAGCTGCTAGACCCCCTTGACAGAAGTACTCCAAATAAGTTCAGTCAGTGTTCTGGGTTCCCCATTCCTCTGTAAATAAGGACTAAAATACCTCAACCTTTTAAACAGAAAAATGGAGTGCCCCAAATTAGAGAAAAGGATGGAAGTAGGCGAGAATAGGCTGTGATCCAAAATCCATTGGAGTCAATGCATTCAATGTGTAAGGTTTAAAATTACTTTATAAATTGTCACATTTCAAATTCAAGTTCAATCCAAACATGATTTATACATGATCAATAGATATTACAAGTACGTTGCAGACAAGACTAGACTGTGTGAAGTGTGTGCTAGGCCCCATCAATCTACACGGTTTCAGACCTGGGGCTATGAGCAACCTTTTGACCCAGTGAACTTTATAATTATCCACAAATATTGCTTGGGACCAACATGGAAGTATGCAGATGGAAATCTATGTCTTGCGTTCTACAAGAAGTCAGACTACATGATCATATGCATCTCCCCTTCTGGCACAGATAACAATTCCTTAACAATCACATATTAACTGCAGCTGGTCAGCAATTGTCTGGTGAAGTAGATGGAGAAGAGTGGGGGCCCCTGTGCCCCCAATTCCCAAGTGGGTGCTATTTGGGGGATGGGGTGAAGGAGGAGGGTGCAGGTGATTGATTAGTTATTCTAGTTACTCTTCTGGTCCCTCTAATGCTTTTTTCTCCCTACATCCCCCAAACAGTAGAGATAATAGGTTTGTTTCCTTTTAAACAGGGAATGGGACCATTTTTGCACTTTTTTTTCCCTTTGGAGGAAGGGAAAACAAAAACTTGCCTAGTACTGTCATTAGCCTCTTACAAACTATTTATAAGTGGAACTTCAATATTGAAGTGTTACCATAAGAGAAACAAATCCTTTCTATTTCATGCATATCACATCCCACCTACTAACCAGATTTACACTACACTGTTTAATGACTCTTCTATTTTTCTTCCTGCCAATTGCTGATCTTTTCTGGTATCTTATTTGCCATCACTCACACCCTAAGTGCAGTGTAATGCTCTCGTGTATCACAGTGCAAGAGATGTAAACCTTGCCTAAGCAGTGTTCCCTTGTTTACTGTTTATGGAGGGTTGTATTCCTACTCACTAATGCTCTGTAACTGCTGCAGCTTGATTGCTTTGTATGCTGAAAACAGTAAAAAAGTTAATTAAAAATGGAGCAGCAACAACAACAAAAGTTGGGCCTCTGTGGCATCAACATGCAATTATAAACCAAAAGCTTCCACATAACAGAAGCGGCTACAGGCACTTAAAATGCTGTCTTGGTGCCAGACACAAATCTCCCACAAAACAAAAAATTTAAACAAAAATAACGCATTCGACTTAATTGCAACTCAAGTGCCCACAGAACTTTCTCATTAACTCAACAAGCTAGCACCACAAAGAGACAAGACACAGGACAGTACAGATAATAACAGCCCGTACATCTCTCACTGCTGGTGCTGGCACTGTTTGTAGTGGTCTCATGGTCCAGCTTTAAGTGGGAGCCATGAGACCGTCTCAGCCTGTGCCATTGCCATAGCTTTGACGAAGCTATGACAGCCACAAAAGGCCTGGCCACTAGGGCTGTGCAAAACAGCACCATTTAGTTTCAACTTCTGTTTCACCATTTCGAAGGGACCGTGTTTCCGACGCACGATTCCATTTTGTTTCATCAAAACTTTTTCACTGTTTTGATGTTTCACCCATAATGGGGAATTGTGAAAGTGCCTATAACTTTGTCATTTCTTGCCTGATTCAGATGAAAATTTCAGGGATGGTAACCCCTTCCCCCAGGAGGGCTGTGGAGTTGTGCTGGACTCCTCCCAGGGGTGCAGGCCCCCAGAGCTGTGCACAGGATGACAGGAGGCTGCCGTAGCTGCCTGGGACCAGTGCTGGGCACCGGGAAGGCATCTGTGGCCTCCTGCATGCAGATCTGGGAGCCTGTGCCCCCCGGGAGGCCCGCAGTCAGTAACAACAGTGGGAGGGCTGGTATGGGGGTGCTACAGCAAGTTTTGGGGTGGCAGCAGCCCCCTTCCATTGCTGTGACCTGCCCCGAGAGCTGGGGTGAGCCCAGAGCCACCCCTGCTGCAGCCCTGGGAGCGGCAGACACTGCCTAACTGCCGCTGCTGGGCTGCTCCGTGCCAGGGGGTTTGGGGCATGATTTAGATATATAAATAAACAAGCAAATAAATGATTCAAGGCACTTTTGACAACTCCACTATAACTCCATGTTTAGGAATCTAACTTTGGGGCTCTTTGTTTTTAAAATCTCGGCCTACTTGGGGACTGTTGTTACTCCAGAAGAGCCAGGTTTTTAAAAGGTGTGTAGTTGCCTAAATAAGTTCAAAAGCACCTAACCTAACAGAAAGTAGACATTAGGTGCTTAGGGAACTCCCACTGAGACACTATCTGTACCTTCAGGCATCAAAACAACTTTAAAAACAAAACCCAAAAGAACTGCCCTCAAGTTCCTGCATTCTGTAAAGTTAATAAAATAGAACCCAGCACCATCATAAAATCAAAATTGACCGCTGAAAATATGACAAGAGCCAAGTAGAGTGAAGGACAGGGTTAAAATAAGCCCAGAAAGTATAAAATGCATTTTCTGAAGGTTAGAAAATAGATTGCTAGCCTGCAGATGTCGGTGGACTATCCCGAAGCACTAGGAGCAAACCTTGTGCGCGTACCTTTTTAGACCGCAATATCTGCTGTTCAGCAAGCTAGGTACGTGCATCCGCTGAGCTGGCTATTTCACTTTCAAATGTTGACCAGATGGTCAGTTGCTGTGTGGTAGCAACGTAGTGGGGGCGGCAGGGGGAAGAATTGTAATTATGAAAATGAAACCACAGCTATAACTGCAATCAGCTGATGACTGAAGTAACAGATTTAGATTCTGTGCACATACGACGGCGTATGCATATGAAACAACTGCCTGCCTGGATTTTTTATTTATTTTCTTTTTCTAAACCCCTTTTTTCCTTATCAATCTTGAAATGTTAAAATCATCATTTAAAAAAAAAATCAGGAAGAATTTAAGCCCCAGAAGGTGCTTATTACCAAAAAAATTGTTAGCTGGAGGTGATTATATAGCAGCATTCACCTAGAGACTAAAACCATCGCTAAAAAAAATATTCAAGACGTGTTGGCTTTATTATTCTTGACTTGTCACCAATGGTTAATTTGCTCAGAAATTTACACTGGAGTACATCTTCCCCCCAGCCATACTAATTGTTTATTAACATACAAAAGGACCAATGACCTTTCAAATCACATACTTATTGTCCCTTGTAGGCAGGAGAAATGAGCCTTTACACAGCACAAAACATTTGGGGGTTTTTTATTTTTAGGAGTGTAACCTTTCAAGCAAAGAACTTTCCATCAGTAGTATTCTAGACTGTGTGTTTAAACAGCAGTCAGAGGCCCCGTGGAAAACCATTGTTAATTTACTGCCACGTCCAAGCTTTGAGACTCTCAAAAAAAAAAAAGAATCGAACTGAACAAACATTAAAATAAGTCATTTTCAAATTATATGCTTTTGCCCTGCAGCTGGACATATTTCAGGAATTTAAAAGCATACTAAAAATCTTACAACTCGGGGATAAATGTCAGGCACCAGAAGTAATAATAGATACTTGGTCCTTATCTAAAAGTTTTTTGAAGGTATACCACATCCTTGGTAATTAACCCCAGATGGTTGAAGGTATTTACTTGCTTTTCCATTCAGCATTTCAATACCTAAATGATTTAGGAACACCAAAATGATGTAGCAGCTTAAAACAAATCAACTCTCAATGAGTCACTTAAAAAAAAAAAACATTTAATTCAAATAGCTGCAAAGGGGAATTCTTAAAAGTATATAAGCACCTATCTGCCACTGATATAACTGAGAACAAAGCAAGCAGGTATGACAGGATTTGCTTCTGAAAATCCTGTTTTCATATTTTGGTATCTAAGTAACTTTAAAAAAAAATGGGGCCAGCACAGATAATCCTCCCACAGGATCTGGCACAGATGATCATCATCTTAGCCCTCTGAGGTATGGAAGGGGTATCTGGATTTCATTCAGAGAGGTAAGGGCACTGAAGAGGGGAAAGGACTTTTTAAAGGTCACACAGGATGCTGGGGATAGAGCTGGAAATCTAAGTTAGTTCCCTCTTTGTGTTTGAATTTTCACTCCAAACCTTATGGCACTTCATAGGAGTACGCATTATGTTCAATTTACTGATAAGGAAGCAGAAGCACAAGAAAAAGTGGGTCATTTAACAACATTAAGAAAAGGCCCCTGTAAACCCAGACCTTTGTCATGTTAACTGGAAAACCTGACAATCTTGACAGAGCCCAATGTCTTAGAAAGGGTTGACCACTTGTAGCACTTTTAAACAGAGAAATCAACTGGTCCCAGTGACCCAAGCTGCTGGTACACCATGGAAAAGCAATATTATTGTGTAAGAGAAAAATATATCATAATACTGACAAGATTTCCTCATGCCCCTTACTCTTAAATGCAGCATAGTCCTTTACACATAGTATATAGATTTTCCACAAGGTCATAAACAGCTTCACTGTTTTTGCAAACCTCCTCCCTGTTCTTTTGCTCTTAAACATGAACTTATAGAGCAGTATGCTCTTAAGGACACATCCTCCCTATTCCTAGGTGCCTTGATCAGAGCCACATAGCGTGTGACTGACCTCACTGCTGCTTTATTACCTTCCTAAGGAAAGAAACATTATCCCGTTCCAATAACTGGGTAGCAGAATACATAAAAAAAAAAAAAAAAATCACTGCAAATAGACATTAATACAAATACTCTGAAATGGCAAGGAGCCCTGAGACTAGCCGATGTGAAAACTGAAGTATTTCAAGTGTTAAATAACATAGGGTCGAAATCTAGAAGAATCAACCAGTGAGACCAGAAGGACCCAAATACTAGATGGAAATGGGGCCTTTTGGCTTCAGGTTATAGTAGCAGTATCCAACATATGCAGCCAACTGACTGGCACTTAGGGCTTCGGCTGAAATAAGTAGAGGGTTTCAATAGCAATGAGTAATGGGGAGCTAGTAATTGCGAGAAACTTTGTTGGCTGTCCCAGGAGATAAACCGAAGTTAAAAGATCCTTTATGAGGTGCTTAGAAAATCCCTTTAGACATCGGTCTGCATGCTTAGGTGCCCAAACGCCTTTGGAAATTTAGCCAGAAGTTCTTTTGCTCAGTGAGAAGTCCTCAATATTTAGCAGAAATGAGCTCTAAAAGACCTTGGCACCATTCCTCTGGCTATAAGCATGACAAGGGTCCAGGTTTCCAGGGGCAGAAACAATTAAATGCTGCTTTAGCCAAGTGCACATAATGGACATTTTTGTCACTATTTTATTTCCTTTGCTCTGAAATAAGAGCAAGCCGATACCTGACTAAAGGTGCCCTCAGTGGATGTTGAGCTTTCAAAGCAATCTGTTGGATATGAAAGCATGAATCCATTAAGTTGCTGAGCCAATTCACACTAGTGTTATTTACTCTAAATTTCCATTTGGGCACCTGGTAAAGGGTTTGATCTACAACACTGGTATTTGAATTAGCGGCTTCTTCATTTCCCTGTTCTCATTATGCTGGGGCCATATATGTGAACAATCAGAGTTCCCTTAGCCTGGCAAGCCATTCATTGGAAAAAGGTGACACAGTGTCCCCTGGCAGCAGATATTTATTTCATTTAGCTCCCTTCCCCCCTTCCTAATCCCCTCCCCTCTCATTAGAGGATAACATTTTTTGCCATTTACTGCTGCTCTCCAATGTGTTAAATTGTAAATCTTTCTAGTTTTATTGCTGTTGTTTAAAACTTCCCTGGCTCTCATTGACTTCAATCAAGGGAAGAGTCCAAACAGGATTTAGACACTAGGGCTGGGCAAAACGGCACTGTTCTGTTTCGACTTGCATTTAGACAGAACAGCATTTCGTTTTGAATTTCATTTTGATTCAAAACTGCTGTTCCATTTTGTTTCATTGAAACAGTTTCGCTGTTTCAACGTTTTGCCCATAGGCTATAGTGGGGAAGCTCGAAACAGCCTATAACTTTGTCATTTCTGGCCTGATTTGGATGAAACTTGTAGGTATGCTAGCCCCTGCTGAGACCATGAAGCCTGCCAGCTGTCAAGGAGGTCGGTGCAGGGGGAGTCTGGGTTCTGGGACCCTGCACCGCTAGCTACTGACAGGGAAAACTCGTGACATGGGTGGGTGACACTGTGTGTGTTTTAAGGTGCGCCCTAACACCAAGACAGAAAGCAGGGCAGTTCAAATAATGCTGCCTGTTATGCAGTTTTTCCATCCCTCCCCCAGAGCACTGGGATTGGAAGGCACCTCAGGGAAGGATCACAGTCACTGGCCAGCTACACAGTCCATAATGAGAGCACTCCTTCCCCACTTCCCCCCCCCCTCTCCTTACTTCAGTTTCTGTTTCCCTGAAGGCAAGCCCAGCTTGAGCTTTGAAACTCAAAATGTTTTGAAAATTTTGAGATATTTCAACTTGCCTCATTTGGTTTTGAGGCTATTTCAAAGCTCTCTGTTTTGTTTCGATTTCCCTGTTTTGAGCTTGAAAAAAGTCAAAACAGCATTGAAATGAAACTGCCAACAAAATTTCGCACAGCCCTTTTAGACACCTATCTATCTTTAAGCATCTGGGGCATCCATTCAATACATTCAATGTGTACCACTTGAAATAGGTCTGAATAGGAGACCTCAGCCCTAGATTTGGATCTATAAGGCTGGATTCTTATGCTAGGGTATATTCTATTTAAATCAGTAAGGTACCACACAGAATGAGTCATCTGCCCACCTGGATCTGTACCAATGCTGCAAATATTCCTGTAGACTGTGTCTGTCCAAGGCTTAGGGCCCTAAATATACTTTACATGTCACTTCAGCACTGAGACACCTAGAGCCCACTGAAAGTCGACAGGAAGAATCTAACTGCAACAAGCAGTTGTGTGGTCCCTATACCTGAATTATCCCAGCACCTCGTTGTATGTTTAGAAGATGAGGAAGTTCTGTCATCCCCATTTTACAGTTCTGATGCTCAGAGACATTCACTGACCTGCTCCAGGCCACACAGAAGTTATGGGACAGCAAGAACTGAGCACCGATCTCTAAAGTCCTAAGCACAGAACCTGCCTTCCTCTGCCAGCTTCCTAAACATCTCAGTCATACATGCCACTAAGACCAAAGCTCCTAAATCACTTGTGAAATTGCCAACATTTTACCCAGTCCTGTTAAACCTTAACATTCCTCTTGTCCTTCAGGAAAGGAGGTTTAACACAAGCTCTCTCTGACTCAGTGCAGTTTTCAGGTCTGGGAGTGCAGAAACACAAACCAAGTAGTATATGACACATGCTACAAAAGAACAAATATTGCTCCAAAATAAATACATATTGCTTAAAAATACATTATAACCCCACATACTAGCATAAGCAGAGTGAAATACCAACCTGTCCGTACGGTTTAAAGCCTAGTAAAATTGAGATGTCTTAGACACTGTATAGGATTGAACAATAAAAGCCCGGTAGTGAACTTACCTTCTTAAAAGTACAAGGGAATTTTCTAACATGCTTAGAGTTTATCCCCTTGTGGATGTTTTAACTGAGCGAAGCTCTGGATCATTTTAAGTTGACCCCTCAACTCAGAGTGTTCTTTTTCTTCCTCCTCTGAGATACGAGTCCTTGGGGCTCCTGTCAAAAAGTACTGCTGCAAGGCAACCAAGAGAAATAGAGGCAACATGCACACTCTACAGCTAAGAGGACAACTGTAACAACCAATTCCTTCAGGGCCCAATTATTTGCCACAGAATTGAAGGACTGGGATATTTCTGACTTCAGACACTTCTTAGCCCACTTTATTTTCCTGCTGCACTTCATATATTAAAAGACAAAGAAACAAACATTTTACCTATAACACGATTGAAGTTCGGTTACTGAATGTGAGGCTATTTAAAGTTCCAGTACAGACAAGTTTGGTCATTAATGTTATTTTCCAGGCTTGCCACGTGGTGGAAAACCTGGGATCAAGCCTGCAGTTTACAGAATTGCTTAACAAAAATGCTACTGGTGCCATAGTCCAGGGCTGTGATTTTCAAAAGTGACTAATAATTTAGGGGGCCAGAAAGCATGCACCCAATTAAAGAAAAAATTTAGAAGCCCAATGTTCAGAGCGGAGGGAGCTCTACATTTTCTTAAAATCTTAGAAGTTGGGTGCCCAAATTTCACTAAACTCTTTCAAGAGGCCTGATCTTCAGAGAATGTTAAACTCCCATTCTCTAAAAGCCAGGCTCTTAACTCAATAATTGGGAACTCAATAATTGAAGCACTCGACGTCAGTTAAAAACACTTGGCTCGTATGTTTCAAAAGGAGTTCTGCTCGAGATCAAAATGACTTTTCAGAACCTGATTCTATCATTTTGCTCAATATATTTACAATTTTATGCAAAATTTAATCTTAAAAAATGTTTCAATGGGAAAGAAAAGAACATGTTTAATAGACACTGGTGACTTTATCATGTCTTTGAAGATACAGAATGAATTTCCAAAGCACTGCTCATCTAGTCAACATTAAATGTTGATTATGATTGGTAACTTTTCAAGACAGAAAAGAAACAAATAAGTTGAATTATTTTTATTTCTCCTTGAATAGGACAAGACCTCAAAGGAAATTGGACTCATCTGCATAATGCAGCAGAAAAAAATATATAGATGTGAAGTTCTACAGGAACCTAAGTCACTACAATGTAGTGACTTACATGAAATGAAAGAAGCTGAATGTTTATATGCATCAACAGCTCAAAAACAAAGGTAAAACATTAACTAGCTAATGTAAAAGAAAATACTGGGTACAGCCAGAGAGGCTGGAAGAGTTTTAGTACTTTGGGACTGGAGCAATGTGGAAAGGGTAACTGCAGGTTTGGGGATATATCAATGTGTGCAATAAGAGCTGAAAGGTGGTACAGAAGTGTACTGGGATTTGATGATGCCAGAAAGAAGAGGGTACGGACCAGAACAGAAGATGGGATATGGTGAGAGAAGCAACTTTCAAATGGTTCATATACAGAGAGGTAAGTATCTTGGGTCATCTTCATCCCTGGTACAGCTCCAGTTACTTACCTGGGTTGCAGAACCTCTTAATCTCCAATTTTGGATTCTAGAGCTTTTCCCCCTGTTTACTATAGACGTGCTGAGTGACCTTGGTCAGCCTCCTTAACCTCTCTACATCATATTCTGTGCTGGTAAAACAAAGGAGTAATCCCGGTGCATATAAAAGGGCTGTTGTAAAGTTAAAGCAAAAAGTATAATCTTGAAGTCATCAAATAAGAGGAGCTACATAATTGCAATTTGAGCACTAGTCATTTGTTTGACTAAATTAAAATTCAGAAGCATATTCCTTTGTGCATGCCAAAGTGGAGCAAGTAGCAAGGGTGAGCATCTCTAATATGAATTAAAACGATCAGTGGTAATCAGCACCAATTCTGAATTTCCTTATTAAATGGCTCTTTTTTCTTTTTTTGAATATTTAGGGGCTGGAAGGATGGCATTGTTTATAACAAAAGTGAGAGGAAGAGGAATTCTCTAGCTATTGTCAGTTTTGCTTGGAACAAATAAAAGAATTGTGAGATCTTAAGATTTAATGTTATCATAGGGAATCAGAGCAAATAAAACCCTAAAAAAACCAAAATCTGGGCTACTCTGTGCTGTGTACTGCATTAATTAAGCAAAAGATTTTTTTTAAAAATTCTGTGCACCTAAAACTGAGATCAAAGCAGTCTACAGAAATAAATAACCCACAACAGTGCATTATATTAGAGATGGAGTTCAGAAGGAATTGGAAATTATATTGAATGGAGAAGTTCATCAGCTTGCCAGTAGTGGTATCTACAGAAGGTTCAGCATTATCATAATGGCTGCTTTATTAGCTTGCCACACTTCTTTAGTGACTTTATTATTTCCACTCAGATGGTTTGTGAAATGCACCAACAGAGGGCTCGCCCCATCTCATTAAATAAACAGCTCAACTGTCAATAAGCAAATTAATTCTCAGCAGAAAACACTGGGAGGAAAGATTACAACTTTTAGCTCTGGATTTGGGCCTTTAGAACAGTGCAGAATGTGCGTGGGGCGGGGGGGCTGTGAAAGAGCAAGAGGGAGTTTAGCACGGATGTGGGCACACCTAGTCCAAGCTCCAGGGCAGCTGCTGGCACAAGAACATAGCTAAGAAGGAAAGGATTGCAAGGGGGAGATGGAGTGGCCAGTCTCCTTTGCAGTCTGGGTGCTTTGGGGGCACTTGGGAGCAGCCCCGAGCAAAACAAATCAAAGCAACCTTAAGGGAGCTAGGATCAAAGAATGTGAAGGCAATGTAACACCCGTTCTCTTCGCCTTCGTTGCCCCCCTCCTTAGAGCTGAGCCTTCTCAGCTGCATCTGTTAAGATCCAGGGCCAGCTTCTGTGCTGTAGCTCCGGTCAGTGCCAGCCATAGGCGACGCACAGGGGAGGCATGGTGGGGGGAGGAGGGGAGCATGTGCTCCCCCTGAGACTGGCTGCCGCCGGCATCTGTGGGCAGGCCCTGCTTGCCCCTCCTCACCCTGCTGCTGCCGCACCTGCAGGCATCTGTGGGTGGTACCCATTTGCTGCTCACTGCTCACCCCCCCACACCCTGCCGGCGACACTACCACCTGCAGGCGGTCCCCGCTGCCGCCTACAAATGGTGTCCCCCCAGGTCCGGGAGCCACCAGTTGTTCATGGTGCCAGCTGAACTGAAAGAGAAAGTTTCACTTGCTCCAGCCTCTTCTGCATATTACCCACTGGGCCCGGCTCACTGTGCTAAGCTTTCAGTGCTTTTCCTGAAGTCAGCCAAATATTTATGCTGCAGCCCAGAACACAAGAGAGTGCACATGGAGATTCACCTTAATCATACGCAGGTGAGCAAAGACATTTAATATTTGCTTTCCTGAATAGGTGTAAAAACACATTTTAAAAAAAACATGAGGGTGGGATCACCCCTCAGGCCTCAGAAGGAAAACAGGCAGGATACATGCTGTGACGCAGAATGTATATTCATGGGTTTTGGACACCACTGGGTTGAGAAGGCAAAAGGCACCAGGGTTTAAACCAAGTTTTGTGTTGAATATTGATTTTCTATTCAGTTATGTCATCTGCAAGTGTGTTAGCAAAATTACACGCTGTGAACCCAGGTTGAGGTCCCATTCAGGTGCTCAACATTTGCAGCCCTGGAAGTCACTGGACACAAGGAAACAGGAACTGCCAGAAGAGAACATGGGCATAGTTTGTATGGTGCAGTAGCCAATGCTGCAAGGCGTCAAGACCTTGGAGAAGCATCCAGAGATCTATTTGATTCCTCCCAAATCAGATCTCACCATGGTCTGTAATATCCAAAGGTTGATTGACCGACATCCTGAATCACACAGTCCAATGATCCCTTTCCTTTGCCACTGCTTACAAATCCTAATACCCACACAACTTGTTAATGATCTTCAGAAACTTAATGAGACATGTTGGGTCCAATTCTCAGTTATGCTACAGCCCTTTTATCATGCCGTTTTGCAGCCACAAGGAACCAACAAGGAAAAGGGGAGGAGCACACATTCTCCACTTTGCAATACTCGCTGCAGTGAGGGCATGTAGGGACCTCTAACTGGGGTCCTGCAGGCAAAAAGGCTCTGCCACAGCTCTGCTCTTGTTGTAAAGGTGGATTTACAAGGCAAGAAGAGATGTGCAATTAGCAGCCAAGATGTAACATGGTCTAGAACAGGGGCGGGCAATTATCTGAGGCAGAGTGCCGCTTACCAAGTTTTGGCAAGCTGTCTAAGGCCAAATAGGTAGCCCCGCCCCCTGGTCAACATCTTGGGACCAAAAGTCCCGCCCCAACCCCTGACCTTTGACACCAGAAATCCCTCCCCTTGCCCCAGGAGTACTCCTTTCAGCAAGGGGTTTTGCCATCTCAGAACCACAAAAATACAAAATTATTTAAAAAAAAAAAATTGAACACCTACAACATTCATTAATTTGATTTAAAAAATTATTTTTGTTCTGATTTACATGTTTGTGTACTGTACAGAGAGGTGATTGCACAATAGCTGAGAATGGAGTCTTACTCTTGTATATTGTCAGGGAGGCGGAGGGCATGGGGGGTACAGTTTTGTGGGGGGTGGGGGGGGGGGGGGGGTGTGAGAGGGTTTGCGGGTGCATAGGTGTGGGGGCATGGGTGTTGGGTGAGGGAGCATGTGGGGGTGTGTGTGGATCTGTGGGATGTGGGTGGGTATGGAGTTTGTGGGGGGCTGCGTGTGGGGGGGAGGGTGGCTGGTGTATGTGAGGAGGTGTAGGTGTGGAGATGTGAGGAGGTGTAGGTGTGGAGGCCTGTGCGTATGGTGGGGTGTGCTTGTGGCATTCGCCCTATGAATACTCTCTCTCTCGTTGTTCTCTCCCTCTCTCCTTGCCTCAGTGCACACATACGCATCCCTCCCGCTCCTGGTCCCAGGGTACCAGCACAGCCCCGTGCTCCTGTGGTCCCACATTGCAGCCCGGGGCCACATGGTACTGGAGCAGCCATGCAGGGAAGCAGTGAAAACCGGGGCAGGCAGAGGCTTCGGGTGGGGGGGAGGAGGCAGGGCCAGGCCAGCCTTGTTGCTGGCCCCTGCAAGCTCCCCCTGGCTCCTGTCATCTTTGACAGGAGTGGATAAATAAATAAATAAATAAATATTAATTTTCTAAATTGTTTAGGGGCCCCGCAGGCTGGACAGAATGGCCTGGCAAGCCGGATCTGCCCCATGGGCTGGATTTTGCACACCCCTTGTCTAGAATATCAGACACCAGACCACAAGACAGGAATGCTATTTCCAGCTTTCACACTGATTTAATGAGTGACCTTGGGCAAGTTATTTAATCTCTGTGCCTCCGTTTCCCCTGCCATCATTTTTCTTGTTTCCCTAGACTCTTAGCTCGGTGGAACAAAGATTCTCTCTCATCACATTTATGTACATCACGTGCAACAGCGGGACACCAGTCTCTGGTGGGGTCTATGGATCCTGGAGTAAGAGAGCAGAAACTTAGCATCCTACTGTTTGGGTAGGTCCTTGAAAAGTTGTGAAACCTTCACCAGGGGCGGGCAGGACACACTAGCTTACATTGAGCTTGAATTTTACCCAGAGAAATGGGGGTGGGGGAAGAGGGGCAGGCAGGAATCTCAGCTGGGACAGGTAGGTTAATGATGCAGGTGATTTTCCTCTAAGACACTGATGTTATGCGGACATGGGAGACAGTTTAATTTACAATGAAAATGACTGAGGAGAATTTCAGCGGATTCATCTGTCACATCTGTCAGACCACCAGCTGTATATGTTGCCCAAGGCAATGATGGCATAGCTGGCTTGATTTGTTGTTGTTGATTGCTTGCTTCACGTTAATTCATTCTACTGTACTAGATTGTTTCAGGGGCTCATCTGTTATTATTAATATTAATAATCCTTTGAGCTTCCATCCAAGGAGCTCAAGGCACTTTACAAACATTAATTAAGCTTCACAACACCCTTGGGGGGCAACTAAACTTTTAAGATCTTCTGAAAAGGTCAGGTGGGGTTTGCCAGGAGGAGGAGGATAATCTCATGGATAAGCCACTGGACTAAGTAACAGGACACCTGGTTTGTTTCCCAGCTTTTATTATCCAGTCATATCATGCACCTCTGGACAGGCCACTGAAGTCTCTCTACCCCTCAATTTCCCCACTACAAACAGGGGATAACAGCGTTCTTCTACCACACACAAGTGGAGCTAGCAGTTATTCAGGTAGGTCTGGCTATAAAGGTCACTGGGTGCACAAATCAGAAGAAAGAAATTAGAGACCTTGTCAAATACCTCTACCTCAAAAAAGAAGTGCCCACTATGCAGAGACTCCCTTCTGGCCAAACCAGGGTAGGAGCTACTGTCTGAACTACACCTACTAATTAATATTTTGCATTTCTAATGCATTGCACCTTATTTCAGATTCTTAAGCACTTTGCAAAAAAGTAACTACATCTCACAGCATCCACCCTAAGGTAAGTAAGAAGACTTGTCCCCTCCTCTACTCATGGATTAACTGAGGCACATAAATCACGGCTTTTCAGAGACATATCATGATGTTAGGGTGCTCGACCCAAGATTCATTAAAGGTTCCTGCTTTTCACATTCTGCTGAGCACCTACATTACCAAAATCAGACTTCCTCCAGGTTCTAAGTGACATATCTTTTTTAGATGATTTTTTGTCACTATTATTGTGACAAATTTGTCACTATTACTGGGAAGAGCCAGGAACAGGAGCCATGTGTCCAAATGATGATCCGCATTGCTTTAAACACTTGGGAGAATACTTCATCTGTTATTTAAAGAAAGCAGTACTGTACTTATTTACTACGTTGCGACATGCTTTTGGGGGGGTCCCTTTTTGCAAGCCATCAGGCAACAGATTACTCACTGAGGTCAATGATACTTTCATACATCAAAGAGGCATGGGAATGGATCCAGAAGTGTTTGCACTGACTTCCACAGACATTGGTTCAGTGCTTTGATGATTAATGAAACGTAAGACAGGTAGACACTGCAAAGAGAAATGCTGACGGGTAGAAGTCTAAAACAGTTATGAAAAATAAACTAGCCAACCAGACAGTAACTGTGGTACATAGAAGTATTAGTAGTTATCAAGAGAAATAAGTGGAACTACAGCTCATCAGTAATTCCCACTCTCAGTGAAAAAAGTCAACACAATTGAAAAAGAACAGAACAGAACAGAAGCAAGAACAGAAAAGCCCAACTTTTTCCAGATTTGTATTTTCATCAAAAGTAAAAAAAAAAAATTATTTTCAAGAAGCAAAACATGGTTTCCAATATTCCGTTCCCTGTCTCTCTCTCTCTCTTTTTTTAATTTGGGGTTTCCACATTTTTCAATGAAAAATCGGAATAATCGCATTCAAAAATGAATATTTCAGAAAGGCTGGGTCTCTGGGTCACTGAATCTGTGGCTTACAGAGGCATAAGATGTGACATAAGGAGCATGCAGCATATGAAAAATCTAGTCCCCTAGCAAAAGATTGACTTTGTCCCGGTCTCTATCTCCTATGGAGAACAGCAGTGAACAAGGCAAAGTCCACCCAAGCATCTCCAATAGTGCAGGGATGAACACAACCCAAACATTCCCACTCACTCGTGGAAGAGTTTTGCAATGTTGTGACAGCTATGCGAGAAACCGCAAGAGACATCTGAAGTTTTCTCATTGGAATTCCTCCTGCAAGGGCACATGGGATATCTGTTGCGTTCCACGGCTCTGGGCTGTTATTTGTGCTGTTTGCTGCTCGTTACTTCTGTGCTTTAAAAAAGAGACAAGCTGTTCTTTTCCTTTCACAGTAACTTTCATAAGAAATGGAGGAGATAATGGCTTTCTGAATATGTATGACCTTATGGCCTTAACAAATCCTATGCTTTGGGCCATGCGGGATACGTTAGCTGCTAACCAACTTCTCTTCCTTTGGACTGTGCTCCAGCTAAGACTAATGCATAAGTCTGCTGGAAAATAAAGAATCGTATCTTTTCACAGCTAACATGCTGCATTCCTTTGTCTACATGTACATGAGTCATGCTTGCTATTGCACCTAATTCATTTATTTAAGAAAAAAAGAGACAAAGAAAAAGAAAAAAAATAGGCATCATTTTGCCAAACTGACATTTGCGCCATATTCAAGTTCCATACTAGCTCCCACTAAGCAGGAAACCCAAAGTGAAATGTCACTGCCAACTAGTGACAAAGATTGACAGTACAAGGAGGATGACTTCATTTTAAATCTGCTTCTTGTTACAATTAAACTGCCTTTACCCAAGAAAGACAAATACCCAAACAGCAAATGTTTTCAAAGGAAATAAAACCACTCAGTTTGAAGCTAACAAATATCATAAAGTTCTCACACAGATAATAAACTTAATAATAAAAGTAGAACCTATGTCTGATCTTTTGAAAGAAAAGTAATGCAAAATTTAAACCTGGATTTTTAATGCGATGTCTCATATACACATGCACAAGTGTGTGTGCATGTGTGCTCGTGCATGGACACCTTGCAAAATACACAGCAAGGTGTGCATGCATGTGGACACTATTTATGAACAGTATCTATTCTTAGTTTTCGGGCCCCAGAACATAGGCACATCCATATGAGAGTAGGAGTGTGCAGTCCAGATTATCCTACATGGTTAGTACTTTTAGATGCTCATTTTTAGATATTTTAAAGGGGGCCAAACACCTTCCCTCTAAAACCATCAGATTGTTTTTAAATGCCTTGGGCCAGGTGCCTAAAAAAATGGAAGGAGCCAAATTCAGAAATTATTGGACAATATAGCCCTGTGGGGAGAAGTTTCAAAATTGCCTGTGAAATTAGGGAGCGTATGGTCATTTAGCAAAGCTGGGTATAAAACCCAGGTCAGCTGCATCCTAGTTAAGTGTTTTATTTACCATCTAAGGCTAGACAACTTATTCCTTCTGCCTGTAGAGCAGAAAGTCTAAAGATACAAGCCCGTGCAGGCTTCAGGTTCAACACCCGTGTTTTCTCTCTGTTCCTTCATCGGCTTCTGTGACCTTAGCCTTCCGTTTTTCTGTTCTTTATGATGTGAAACAATGAGATACTGTATCCATTCTGTGCTTTTAGGACATCCATTCATTCTTGTTGATCTTCTCACCTTATGGAAAATGGAGGGAGAATTTTTAAGTCATTTTTCCAGCCTTCTGACTCTCAGGAGGCACCAATCAAAATCCCATATTTATGTCATCAATGATAGCAGCAATCTTCAGAGCTGTAGGAATTTCACAAACATTTACCTGACAGAATCCTAGTAATCACAAGTAAGAAGAAATTCCCAAAGCCTCTGTAGCAGTGCATTTGTGCATATTGCCTCCCAGGGGCCCGTATCCGAGATGTTGCTGAGAGGATCCCAAAACTTATCCGGCCCTCCAACCACTACCCCATGGCTCCTTTATCCATGTGGGTACAAATGACACAGCTTGTAGAAATCCCAGCCGGGTCATGAATGACTACAGAGCTCTGGGAGGAAGGCTCAGGGGGGTTTTCCTCGATCCTTCCGGTTACAGGTCATGGGGTGAGAAGACAGAGATGAATTGAGGTAGCGAACAGAAGACTGGTGCCATCATGAAGGCTTTGGCTTCTACGACCACAGCCCGCACTTCACAGACAGAGGCAGCAGTCTGTTGGGAAGACATGGCCTCCACCTCACTCCATCAGGGAAAAAGCTCTTCCCAGCCAGAATGGCTGACCTGCTTTGACTGGACTTTAAACTAAGCTTGCTGGGGGATGCACAGACAACCATCAAGCAAGGGCAACAAGCACCAACCACAAAGCCAGCAGGTTAGGATGCTCAAGGGAACCCACTCCTACCCCAGCCCAGGAACAGAGCTTCTCCATCAGTGCAAGAAAGCCTAGGGCCTCCAACAGCACGCTTACTTGCCTGTACACTAATGCTAGGAGTTTGGGGAATAAACAGGAGGAACTGGTCCTTCTGCTAAACAGACATATTACAATCTCATAGGGATAATGGAGATCTGGTGGGACTCTTCCTATGACTGGACCATGGGTATAGATAGCTATACCCTGTACAGAAGAGATCAGGCCAAAAAAATGGGCAGGGGTGTAGCTTTCTATGTGAAGGAAAGCTACACATCCCTACAAGCTGAGATTGGCACCCAAGGAGGATGACTGAAGACCCTCTGGGTCAGAATACAAAGGGAACTTGGTAAAGGGGGTACAATGGTAGAAGTCTACTACAGACCCCCAAATCAGGAACAAGAGCTTGACCATAAATTTGCCAGGGAACTGGCTGAGGCTGCATGCCCTCAGTGCATGGTTGTCATGGGAGACTTCAACTACCCAGACATCTCATGGGAAGAAAACTCAGCCAAATCCAATCAGTCACAAAGCTTCCTTACATGCATGGATGAGCTTTACCTAGCTCAAGAAGCTCATGAGCCACCAAGAGGTAAGGTGCTGCTGGACCGGGTATGAGTCAAAGGGGCTGATCTAGTCACCAACCTAGGAATCGAAGGGAAGCTAGGAGATGGTGACCATGAGCTGACCACTTTCACTCTCCATCGCAAAGCTGGCAAGTCAGTCAGCAATACAGAAGTCCTCGACTTTAGGAAAGCTGACTTTCATAAACTCAGGAAGCTTGTTGTCCAGGCCCTGAGATGCCATGATCTGATGGAGGGGAGTTCCTTAAGGAAGCGATCCTAGAAACACAAGGGAAGTCCATCCCAACCCAGAAGAAAGGGAGTAAAAGGGCTCGACAACCCCCTTGGCTCAACAGGGAACTCACGGACCTCCTATGTCTAAAAAGAGAGGTGTATAAAGAACAGAAGACAGAAAATACCATCAAGGAGGAGTATTCTGCACCGGTCCACACCTGTAGGGAGCGAACAAAGAAAGCCAAGGCTGTAACCGAACTCCAACTGGCTACATGAATCAAGGACAATAAAAAGTCCTTCTTTAGATACGTGGGGAGTTGGAAGAAAACCACGGGCAACAATGGACCCCTGCTAAACCAAATGGGGCAGCTGACAAGCGACACCCAGGAAAAAGCTAATCTGCTTAATCATTGCTTTGCATTGGTTTTTCACCAACCCAAAGGGACCACCACCCTGCCTAATATGATGTGGGATGGCCAGGGTCAGTGTGAATATATGCCCACCATTAGCATAGATCTTGTGAAGGAATACCATGAGAGGACACCCACAAATCAGCTGGTCCGGGCAGATTGCACTGGCAGACATCATAGCATGGCCACTGGCAAGGATATTCAGGAACTTGTGGCACTCAGGCGAAGTACCTGAAGATTGCAAGAGGGCCAATGCACTGCCTATCTTCAAGAAAGGAAGGAAAGGAGATCTGGGAAACTACAGGCCAATCAGGTTATCCTCAACCTCTGGAAAGATCTTGAAAAAAATTATCAAACAAACTATTCTTGACAGGCTAACAGAAGACAACATTTTGAGGGATAGCCAGTGTGGGTAGATCTTGCCTGACCAATCTCATTTCCTTCTATGACTGGGTATCACATCACCTGGACAAAGGGGAAGAGGTTGATATCATATATTTGGACTTTAAAAAAAACCTTTGAATTGAGGTGTCCCATGAAGTCCTTATGGAAAAATTGGGCAATTGCAGCCTTGACTACCCTACAGTCCAATGGCTGGGGACCTGGCTCTGAGGTCGGATCCAGGGAGTGGTAGTCAATGCAACCCAATTGACATGGCACTCGGTGACCAGTGGTGTCCCCCAAGGCTCTGTTCTTGCACCTGTACTCTTTGACGATCTAGACTCTGGTGTCAGATGCGGACTGGCTAAGTTTCCTGATGACACCAAACTTTGGAGAAGAGTCTCAACACTTAAGGACAGAATGGTGATCCAGGCCAACCTCAATAGACTTGCAGGGCAGGTGGATGCAAACCTGATGACGTTCAATGTGGAGAAATGCAAGGTACTCCACCTCAGAGAAAAAAAAGCCTACATCACACTTATAAGCTCGGCAGTACTATCCTTGCTAGCACTACAGCCAAGAGAGACTTGGGGGTCATGATTGACCACAAGATGAACTTGAGCCACCAATGCAATAATCACAGCCCACAAAGTGAACAAAACTCTGGCTTGCATCTACCAATGCTTCTCAAGCAAAGCCCAGGATGTCATCCTCCCACTCTACAGGGCCTCGGTGAGGCTGCAGCTGGAGTACTGCTTCCAAATTGGGCTCCACAACTCAGGAAGGGCATGGAAAAGCTTGAAAGAGTCCAGAGGAGAGCCATACACATGATCAGAGGGCATGAGAACAGGCCTTATGAAGACAGGCTGAGAGCTATGGGACTCTTCAGGCTGGAGAAGCACAGGCTCAGGGGTGACTCGGTGGCAGCCTGTAAGTACATAAGGGATGTGCATCAGGATCTGGGAGAATGCCCATTCACCAGAGCACCCCAAGGAATAACAAGGTCCAATGGTCACAGACTTCTGCAAGACCGTTTTAGGCTGGACGTAAGAAAAAACTTTTTTACTGTCTGAGCCCCCAAGGCCTGGAAGAGACTCCCCCCAGAGGTGGGGCAAGCACCTACTCTGGACACTGAAGGAACAGCTGGATGCTCATCTTGCTGGGATCATTTGACCCTAGCCGACTTCCTGCCGCTTGGGCAGAGGCTGGACCCAAGGATCTTCTGAGGTACCTTCTGGCCCTAATGTCTCCGAAATCTCTGAAATCTTTTCTAAACTATTACAGATAGGATGAAAACAACAACTAATTATGAAATCCCACTGTACATAGGTCAAATTGTAGCTCCTCTTCCTTATGGAAGCAATGCAGGAGGGGAAAATAGAGCTACATTTATTGCACTTAATCTAAGTCCTCATATCTCCATTGAGTTTCCATCTTTGTCAGAGATTTCCACAGAACTTGGGCAAGTCACTTCATCTCTGTGTGTCTCGACTCCCAGTTATACAAAATGGGGATTAAAATACTGCCTTATCTTACTGGGGCTTCAATGGCCAAATCCAGAGCAAGAGCTCTCTCGCTGAGGTGAAGAAAGGCCAATGTAGCACTTAAAAAAATATTTCTCGCTGGCACCTCAAACACCCTTTTTGAACTGTGCAGAATTGAGTACTAAGCTTAAGTTACAGTAAAGCTGTCCTTGTCTCATGCCTTTGTTTTGTTTCTGATCCACAAGGGCTGTATCTTTTTGCTTCTCAGACAGCTTTTGTTTGCCTAGTGTAGAAAATCCATTAAAAGGTCTTTGTAGTGACATGGAGGCACTTAGTGAGCATGTAAAGCAACATACTCCATGACAGATGGAGGGTTCAGTAAAGGGTTAATAGGGAAATAAAGCAAAAGGCATTAATCCATTCTGAGAACTAAACACAAATGACAGAAACTATTGCCATTTATGTCTGACACAGCTGCCGGCGGATGTGCATCTTGTAAAGCTATGTAATTCCATTTACTTTTCTACTTGCCTCCCTCAGCAGCTTTCCTCTTTTTCCCCCCCATATTCTACATTATTTACTGATTGTACAATGTTTTGTTTGTTCCATTATTCCTTCTCCAAAAGTAAGGAATAAAAGTTTCTCAGTAAAGAAAAAAAAAAGGTGGTGGGGGGAGAGAAATAAGAGTTAAGGGCCTAGGGGGAAAAATGGTTTATTTTGTAAAATTGCTAAGAGCCTGCAAAAGATAAAATAAAACAAAGTAAAGAAAACTGCTTACCTGCTGAGTCAAAAAAATTGATCTGAAAATACAGCAGGCTCAACCTTGACAGACAAGGCTGGGGAAAAGCATCAGAGCTTCCTCCTCAACTGGAGTATGCAGCAAAGAGGAGGGAGACAGAATGCATAGTTACACAGGGCTCCCTATATCTATGACGCTGGGCCCAGAGATCCCACATTATATACACAATAACAAGAGACTAGCGTACAACTGCAACAGTTGAGTGATGGAACAGACCTCACATATTTACTTCACCAAAAAAACAGGCTGGAGTCAAATGCTGCCAACTCTACTAAATGGGGGCTTTTAATGGGATACAGGAACTTTTACTGGCTCAGTGGTGTCAGATGCTTAGTATAGATGGAGTAGTTTTGACCAGCTGATGGATATCCTGCTGTTGTTATGGAGCTAGTTAGTGGTGAGACTCAGGTTCCTCACAAGAAGAGAAAAAAGGAAAAAGGAAGCATGCATCCCTGCTCCAGTAGTCAGCTGATAGGCAAAGAATTCAGTAGGGATGTGAAACAAGTGCCCATCCCAGGGGTGGTCGTGATGTGCCCTGGTGGCCTCTCACCCCTTGCCAGCCTGGCTACCCTTGGGGCCCTCTCCCTGTTTGTCACCCACCACATCTTAACATTAATAATTTCTGATGAAAGGGAGGCCACCCCAAGGCTTCCCAAACCTGGTCTTACTCTTAGGACCAGAGGTGCTTGTAGTCATTGTCTTCAGACTAATTTAGTGGGCTCCATCCTCCCCAGTACCCACTCCCATGCTTTACAGATGATCTGCTAACACAACTCTCTGCCCTCTGGCAGGCCCAGACACTGGAGCTTCCCTGGACACACCCTAGACCCTCCAGGGCACTATACCCCCACCTCCCTCAGGCACCGGACCGTCTCCAAAAGTACCTAGTCTTCCCAGGGCTAGACTGCCTGACCAGCTCAGGCATTGGGCTCATCTAGCTCAAGCCCAGTTCCCCTCCTGGTCAGGTGAGTCCCTCATTAGCCCCTGCCATACATGCAGGCTGCTCCTCAAGCAGCCTCTGCTCTTAGTGTGGCAGGCACTCCCTGTCACAGTATGGGAGGATACAGTGGTCAAAAGCTTCTGAAGTAGCTTGTTTTGGGGATGTTGGTTGTAGATGTGTTGATCTAAGGACACAGACAGACAAGGTTCTTTGGGTGTTTGTGCCCAAAATCTTGCAAAGAACAATTTTTATTTAGTTGGTCTAACAAAAGGTATCGCATTTACCCAAAGAACTGTGTCTGTCTAAATTACTAGATATTTTTTGTTTCTTCCTTAGCCTACTCTTTTCTTTTATCTTTCCTTCTTCTTTTCCCAATTCTTCACTCCAGCTCTTTACTTTCCAACTCTATTTGGCTCAATGATAGCATGAAGGGTACAACCTTTTGTTTAAATCCCATACACATACACAAAAACTTTCCCTTTTTCATCTTTGTATTGCACCTAGCATAACATGACCACATTCTGACTGCCATCTCTGGGCAGTACAATAATATGCATATTGACTACACATGCACACAATGCATGTGTGTGTCATATTTTAAGTGCAACAGATATAACAGGTATAAACATATATGTATGTATGTACAAGCTCAATCAAAATCTTCAAATAAAATAGACTATTTAGATTTAATCTACCACCGAGCTGAGAACTTCAGAGTCACCTACTGAAGTGTAAAATGAGCCGAACTGCCCTCACTATCAAACAGCAGCATTTCAGGTCAGTCAAGTATTAACATACATTTAAAATTAATGGGCACCTAAACAGAATAAGGCACCACTGCAAAGTGTTATAGGAAAGCAATATAAATCATGTAAGAAATCATATTACTTGCAGCAGTATGTTGTATACGAAGTCTAGACAGCATGGTCATTAATCAGCATTTGTCAATACCATACAAAAATAGTCATTTTTTAAAGGCATTTCCACTCTGACTCTTATTCAGTCTCCTATGTAATAAACTTTCACATGTCCTTTGAGTTCCCTGTGTTTGTCTGAAGACACAGGAAACTCTTTATCCCTTTATAAACATAAAGCACTACTTCATTTTATTAAGTCAGAAGCCCATTCTTGAATGATCTAAAATGGAATTGCTACATGAAAGCTGGAGCATCAGCCAAAACGTGTGCCTACACGTTCGCTCTGTACAAGAGCCCAGCTCTCTCACTGATGGGAGTCTGGCAACACACCATTACCTTGATTTGGATACCCAGCAAGATGACATTTAGATGGGAATTGGAGCCTATTGAAGCATCCTAAGTCAAGGCTTCTGAAAAATAGATAAATTAGAGGTAATGCTAACATGAAAGGAGCATAAAGTGGAACAGACTTTCAAATCCAAAAGGTGTGTGTGTCAAGAAATGTTACAAATAAACGAAGACAAATTGATGTCTCCTGCAAGACAGAAGTATTCCTAGTGGTGAACTATTGGGGAAATATGCTGAGAACCCCCCACCCACCCTCCACCTCCCTGACTCAAACAGATTCAGGA
>NW_017728933.1:1705406-1711062 GCF_001723895.1 Crocodylus porosus | reverse complement strand
CCCCAGCTGACTTCCTGCCCTTTGGGTGTGGGGCTGGACTCGATGATCTCCCGAGGTCCCTTCCAGCCCTAATGTCTATGAAACTATGAAACCATCTGGGTGGAAACTCAAAATGCCTCTGGATTAGGCCAGCAAGACTCAAGTTAAACATTCATGCTCTGTCCTTTTGTGGGAAGCGGAGGACAGGAAGAAGACAACGCTGAAAGGGACAGCAGCAGCTTTTTCTGTTGAAATGCCTTGCATTCCTCAGGTTTATTGACAGACCTATTAATATGCAGCTTGCAACAGGTTTTATTCTTTGTGATAATCCTAACTAGGTTTTCTTCTGTCATCTCTTCTTTGAAAGAAACATAAAATTAGTCTGATGATCAATTTTGTAATTTGCTGTTGCCAAGTAGCTTTGAAGCAATTTAGTGATCTGTATACTTATTTCCCCTCTGCACTGATGGCAGGAGATGATATGAGGATATTGAGTCTTAATAATCTCTTCATTCCCCTGATCAAACGGAAGGAATTAGAATCAGAAATGTCTTTTCAATATGAATTATATATATATTTTTAAAAGCATTGTTTCTTTTGGATACCTTCATGGTCTACTCTTGTACTCGTACTGAAAAAGCTGACAAAACAGAGACCTAAATCCCAAGAAGTACTGAGAGCCTTCACTCACAACCAAACGCTAGTCTGGAAGGCTAGGGACAGAAGCGGCACATATCCTGGTTTAAATGATCAGAAACTGGTTTAAACCTGTAACAGAACAGAAGTCCAGTGCACTTCAACCACTTACAGAATAACTGAAACCAGTTTAAGAAAAATCCGATTGGATGTAGTGTCAGACTTAACTGATTTAAGTCAAACTGGTTTATGGAACTTCTGTCCCAGACCCCCTCCCGGCTCTGGTTAACTCACCGTCCCCAAGTATCCCAGGATGCTTTGCAGCCCCACGCCTTTGCTCCCTAGCCCGAGCACTATCACTGCTCCGGCTGAATGAGAAGGGGTGGGGTTGAGAAAACTGACTCTAAGCCCCAGCTGGTGTCTGGCTATGCCCCTCATTCCTCTGCTCAAGCGAGGAGCAGGGAAAAAGCCAGGCAGGGGCTGCTTTGCCCCTGCCAGGCAGACCCTGGCTGGGGTCTTTTGCAGAGGGGAGGGGGAAATATAGCCCCCCCCTCTGGTTCTGAACCCCAGCTGGGGTTTGCCCTGGGGGGGCATGTCCTGCCCCATGCCTGCCCCACTTAAGGGGGTGGGGGGCAGGAGAAGAGTGCACCCTTGCCAGGGTTTTCTCCCTCACTAGAGTAGAGAGTAGGGGTCATGGCCATGCCCCAACGCAGGGCTGGCACACTGACATGGGGAGTCAAGAGGCTTAAACCCTTCTTACTCCCTTCCCACCTAAGCAAGCAATCCCCATGCTGGGGTTTGGTCACACTCCTCCCCTCCACTCAAGTGAGTAGCAAGGCGGGGGCAAAAGCCTGGCAGGGGCTGCCCCTCCCAGGCAAACCCCAGCTAAGGTCCAGGGACAGGGAGCAGGTTTAAGCCCCCTCCCTCTCTGCCTCAGCCTATGAGCCCCTGGTTTGGGCACGGCCATTAGGACTGTGCAAAATTTCACTGGCTGTTTCATTTTGACACTGTTTCAACTCGTTTCGAGCTTGAAGCAGTGAAATCAAAATGAAATGAAGGGCTTTGAAACAGACTCAAAGTGAAATAAGGTCAGTCGAAACCTTTCGAAACGTTTCATGTTTTGAAGCTCAAGCTGGGCTTACCTGCAGGGAAACAGAAAGTAAGGAGAGGGAGGGGAAAGTGGGGGGAGGACACAGTGAGGGCACACCTTAACACGCACACTGGAGACGAGTCTCCTGCAGGAGAGAAAAGAAAGGCTCTGTCACAGTTTGGCTGCCTGAGATGCTGCTGATGCTGCTGTGCTGCTTCTCACCAAGTTATTATTTTACCTGTTGTCATTTAAAATGATGGACCAGACTGAGGCTGTAGGGGAGGAGGAGACCTCATTGGAACACAGTACTGTGCTGTGTAGAGGCCCCAGCACCAGTGAGAGCACATCTTAACACACACACACACACACACACACACACACGAGTTTTGCTTGTCAGCAGCTTGAGGTGCAGTTTCCCAGAAACCCCTGCACCTATCTCCTTGACACTTGGCAGGCTTCATGTCCTCAGAAGAGACTATCACCTCTGCTGTTTTCATCTAAATCTGCCAAAAAATGACAAAGTTATAGGCAGTTTTGTGCTTCCCCATTATAGCCTATGGGCAAAACGTTGAAACAGTGTTGAAACAAAATAGTGCTTTCAAAACAAAAACTCAAAACAAGGCACTGGTCCATCAAAATGGCAACACAGAAGTAAAAATGAAACAGTGTTGTTTTGCACAGCCTTAATGGCCATGCCCCCTGCTCAAGCAGAGAGCTTTTTGACTGTCTGTACTTAGCCCTAAGGAGCGCTCAGGAACCAAGTGAAGATATGAAGTCAATGCCCATGAATTCAAGCACATCAAACCCCAGGTTGACACTGTCATTCAGAAGTCAAGTGGCGCAGTCCACTTCAGCTTAATCCTCCCCCAAAGATTAATTGCAACAAGAGTATATTGTAGGAGTCTCTCCAGATGGCTCAGTATCTGCCCTCTTGCACAGATCGAGGACAGAAGCAGAGAGATAAAAATAACCTGTTTAAAGTTACTATACATACAGGTGGCAGGAACAGATCCTACATCTCTTATGTCCCACGCTAATGATCAATTTATCAAGCAACACTGCAGTGGAAATTTCAATGCATATGAAGTTAAGCATGTGCTGAAGAATTTGAAGGAAGAGCCTCTTGCTTTGTAGCCAAGCAAGTTAAGGGAGCTGTGGTAGGTGCATGAAGCAAATGATAGCCCTTGCTTGAAAACATCACAACGTTATGGTTTTTCAGCATCGGCACATGCACCCAGTGTCTAATTCACTCTGTTTTTGTTGTAGGCTGAAAAGACCAGGGCAGGGGAGAGTCTTCCACAGAAAACGACTAATATCTTCAGATACAAATAACATTTTGGAGCAAGGCAAAAAGTGGGCAAATATGGAAATAATTTAAACATCAAAGGATGCATGCCCAACCTCCTGTACATAGAAATAAGCAGGTGCTGTATTAAACCCATTACAGGAGCAGCAGCCACCTCATCGGTGCAGAAAGATAATTAGATGGTGTTTGCACAGCTGCTCTGAAATTAGAGAGCTGCAAGGATTTTTATTTTTTGTTTTAGTTTTAAAAATACTTGCTCAAAACCTTCATGCAACAAATTTCAGCCTGTTAGAAATCATTATTGCAGAGGGCAATCCTAAGAGAGAGAGAGAGAGACTGTATGTCTAACAAAGCTCCAAACACTGCAGACCCTCTGGACCCTTCTCCCAAGTACTACGTAGCTTGGGCTCTTTTCACTGGTAAGCAAAAGGATGGCATCCATTTTTAAACAGGAAGCAATGAGTATGCAAGCCATGTTTGAAACAAGCAGCAACCAGACTAGAAATTGAAAGTAGCTAAGTGTTTATGCATAAGCATCTTTCATGCAATTTTGGAACACTGGAATAATTTTCTCTAACTCCAAATAGCTGATCATATATTTATTTCAATTATTTGGCTACTTTTGGCTGTCATGCTATAAAAGCTGAGCAAGAGAGCCAACTCTTACAAGGCTAGCTAATTCTTGCCTAGCTAGGCATTCAATGTCTCTTGGTAAAGGTTTATACGCAAAAACCCCCAAAAAACACCAGTTGCTAACTTGCTACTTGATGCCATATATTGTTTTCTTGCAGCACACTTCTGTTACTATATAATTAAACAACAATGCAATCTTTTTGCCAGTGAAGGATTGTTCCTACAGTATATTATATAGCACTTCTAAACTAGTTTTAAAGATTTCAAGGAGCAGGGCTTCCATCTTTTCTCTTGGGAGCCTATTATGCAGCTTAACAGATCTTTAAAGACAGTTTCATTCTGATGATGGTCCAGTCTGCCAAATTTCAGCCAACAGTGATTTTTTTATGGCTAATTTATAAGTCCCAGAAAATAGGAATTTCCAGGGGAAGCTTTGACAGGATATTAACTGCAGTGACACAAATGTATGGCTATAATATTGACAAACTAGGTAAAATCTGATATAATCAAGGATTTACAGAAGCATCCAAGTATACTGTGTAAAATGACCTGTCAGAAGGGCACCAAGTTGTTCTTTGTGGAGGTAAGTTATTTTGTTTTACAGAGAAACAGGAACTCAGTAAAGCATCATTACTATTTTAAACCATCATACTATTAATATTGATTTATTCCTGGAAAAGAGAAGTTACTTAGGGGGGAAAAGACATGAAGAAGCATTAGGTTTATTTTACTGCCTGTATCGCTTGTTGAGGAATACAGTTATATAACAGGGGAGAAAACAATCTGCATGCAGTTTGGCTAATATATTTATCAGGTTGTCATTCCAAGAAGAACTGTGCTTATGGCTTGTTCCTCCTGCCACTGTTTTCAGCTATTAATGGTATTATGACAGGAGCATTGTAAGGCCCGAGTACTAGTCAACTCAACTCTTGGGCTTTCTCAGGACATGAAAATGTACTTTGAGATCTGAACATCTGAGTACTGGCTTTGAGGCAACCATGAATGGGCATTAATCCCCACATAGACTAGAAGAGCCTGGGAAGACTGGACTTCGAAAGTGGAATATGAACCTCCTGCCCCTCTGCTGCATGCCATAACCAAAGGATTTTGGCATTTCACTCTTTTGGGAAGCAGTCCCTTCCTCCCCACTTTCCCAGCCTCTATATTCCATCCCAGTACCAGGAAACATGTCCCAACTCCATTTAAAGTTATTATTCATTTTGGAAAATTTTCCAATTAAGATGCATTTTGACAGAAAACTCCCAACCAGTTAATTAACAATTCTCTCAGCTACTATTTGTCTTGCGTTTCTAGAATTTTTATGTTTTTTGGGGGCGGTGCTTGCTTCTTACTTAGTATGTTAACAGTCTGCGATGCCCTAGTTTGAGATCTCAAGGCGTTTCTGCTAATCAAATAATAAACAAGTCCAAGGCTGACTAGAAAACATGCATTCCTATAATACATTAAATACTTGCTTTGAGTTGTGTACCACCATTTCCATTTAAAAGTCAAACGCTACTCAAAAATCTGCAAAAAGAAAGTTTTTCTTTCAAGCGCTCATTCTCTACTGTAAAATAAATTACCCTTTATTGATGAGTGAAGTGAGGGTGGGAGAAAAACTATGTACTGGAGGTTAGTCTATTTCCTATAACCCTTGTTTGCAGTGTTTTCCAAAGCTATGGGATATCTGAATATTAATATTTTTAAGAGGAAGGGTTGAAATCCATCATATTAGGATTCTTCTCAGAGTCCATGGGTTTTCCTTTAAAAAAAAGGTTACTGTTTGAGGGGAAAATCACTTTTAATTTCTAAATGGCAGGTTTAAGTGTGTGATTTTATATTATAATAGATTTCATAGACATCAGGGCTGGAAGGGACCTCGGGAGATCATTGAGTCCAGCCCCCTGCCCAAAGGGCAGGAAGTCAGCTGGGGTCGTAGGATCCCAGCAAGATAAGCATCCAATTTACTCTTGAAGGTGTTCAATGTGGGTGCCTGAACCACCTCCGCTGGC
>NW_017728933.1:1674118-1705395 GCF_001723895.1 Crocodylus porosus | reverse complement strand
TGGTCCAGTCATGGATGGAGTCCCACCAGGTCTCCGTTATCCCAATGATGTCATAATTCTTTGCACTGAGCAGGAGGATGAGCTCCTCCTGCTTGTTGCCCAGGCTCCTGGCATTAGTCTACAGGCAGGCAAGTGTCCCCTTATATAATACATATATCCAACCCCTTCCCACAAAAACTCCTGTATATAGCCATAACCAAAGCCAACCATGTTTTACATATCCATATCTATTTTGTGTGTGTGTGTGTGTACACACACACACACAGAGGCACACACTTTATATGGCTTTGTTTTGTGTTTTTTGCTAATGTTCAGCTTTGTGTTTCCTCACATTTGGCTTATCTCAACTATAATTTTACAAGCCATTTAGTCCCTAATGTGGATTTTTCCTGTGATATTGTAGAGAAAGAAAAGTGAAAACACAAGTTATTTCTTTTAATTGTTTCTGTACACCAACTTTCGTTATTAAACATTTTGCACAATTTCTGAAATTGGCATTACATGCCATTGCACTGTATTTATTTCCTTATGAATGTGTACATATGATCAATTCTATATTTGTTATAGGTATTAAATACTGTGGTGAATTATATATGTCCCTGAAAATGAAATGGTCCTAACATTTTTTTTCCACAGGACCTCTTGCTTAATTTTTGCCTAGGACAGAATTCAGGCTAAAGTAGCTGCCATTCAACAGTTTTTGTTGCCGCTGACTACGATTTTCCACGTTGCTCTCGTCATAGTGTCCAAATGTTTTACAAAAACTGATGAATTTCTCTTCCCAACACCCCAATTTTATCCCTATGGTACACAAGGAGTTCCTAGACATGCAGAGACCCACAGATACAACTATCCAAAAACAGCCATTCATCCCTGCTGAGAAGTCTAGGGCTTGGTTTTTCAGAGCTCCCGATTCATTTTACAGCACATGCTACATTCACAATGGAGCTCCCACTCTCCATTGCAAGGGCTCTGGCAAATCTGATCTGGGACATTTAAGAAGCGAGTGGCCTGAAAACAAAGAACACACAAAGATCACTAGGTTGGATATTAAGGGGAACTCTCCCACTATTTAAGTGGTTAAGCATCAGTACAAACTAACCAGAGAAGTTGTGGAATCGCTATCCTTGGAAGCTCTTAAGATCAGGTTAAACAAACACTTAGCCAGGTTGGTTTATTCATGGCAGACTCTGCTTTGGGCAGGGGGCTGGGACTGGCTGTCGTGCCAAGGTCTCTCCCAGAGCTATGGTTCTGTGACCATTTATGAGAGGTTTTTCTTACATGACTTACCAAGCCTTGCCTATAAGCTCACTGGCAGAGGAAGGGGTTGGCACTGGATTTATAAGCCACATACCTTGTTCTGGGCAAAACCCTGGGCTGCTCCAAAATCCCTCTTTTTGTATTCTTTGCCTACTCTGATGACTCTTCATTTTGGGGCATTACTGACTGGTCTCTGTGGTCATCATACTGTCCACAGTCTGTCCTGTCAGCATATTTCTTTGTTTCACAAACTCATCACATGCACACATCTTAATTTGGTTCTTTCCAGTTTCTCCTAATTTGGTCCATTTACTAAAACCAGACATCCCAAGGGTTCTGTAGCTGGGCACTGTGACCTGGTGCCACCTTATCTCAATGTTATGGAGTACATGTCTTCAATTTACCAGTCAGTGTGTCTGCTTGCCTATGTCAGAAACAGTGGAGCCTGAAAAACCTGTCACAAACAGGCTTTTAGAAGTCAATTAAACCTTGCCATCGCCCCGGACCATTGTTTTAATGCCTATCTACTTTACTTACATGCTAATTCCCAAAAGCAAACCTCTAAATAACATTTTCTAGCCATTAGAAGGGATAGAATCTGATTTTCTACTGTAACATCAACTGCTTTACACAGAAAGCAGCTCTCTTCTCTTCTTGCCATTGTCTGCCTCATTTACTACATACTTTACAACTTCTGCCACAAATAATGGATGAGTTGCACAAGACTCCTTCATTTCACAGCCCTTATTTGTTCCTACAGCAGTGCCATTCTCTACACCAAATGAAGCAAGTTTCCTGGGGAAAAAGTAGTCCAGATTGTATATTTAAGGGCCAAATCAAACCGTAGGAGCACAAGGCTCCCAAAGTATGCCTAGGCAATCCAAGTGCTTGCATTGCCTCACCTCTGAACACTTAACTTTGCAACTTTCATAGTCTTTTAAGATTTTTTCTTTTCTTTTTCTTTTTATTTAATGTGGTTCTGATAGACATTGACAAATATTTGAAGGGTGTTTCAGAAGGTTGAAGTTCAATTATTTAGCATGGTACACGGTGGGGTAGCTTGATTCTATGTTTCAAAAAGATACCAAGAGCTTTTTCATGATTTAAAAATAAAATTCTCCCCTTCACTTTTCTTTACAGGGATAATCTCCTCAAAGTGTAAATCAATTTCTTCACTAAAGTTTCTTCTGCTGCTCTTTCTTTGTGCTCGCGCTGCTTTGCTATTGTCTGCAGGCCCATGAGTGCTGGGCTTTGAACAATGGCCAGTTATCATAGCGTGCCTTTGAATGCCAGGCAGGTAGCAGCGGCATATATTTAGAAGTTAAGAGCACCAGAACTTTTTTTAAAAGGGGGGAAAAACGTGTTAAGCATTGCAGAACTCTCCGAACAGGTACAAAAGAGGACCACTATTCTTGTATGTAACGGAGAATATGATCTTGGGCAAACTTGCCACATAAGAATTTCCAAGTATTTTACAAAGACTGGCAAGGTTAGCTTGACATGAGTCTTTAAAGTTATTAGCCCCATTTTGAAGAAGCATCAAGTAGTAAAGCAACATATGCATAGGCACATCATTCGATTGCACAGCTAAGAACAAAATTCTGGGGCCATATTTTCCTAAGTGCTTAATACCCAGCAACTCTCAGTGTGCTCTTGTAAAATTTGACTCTTTCCTTTTTTCCTAACAAGGATTCAATATTCTCATCAGGGGATTCTGGTTATGAAACACACTTGAAATGCTGCTTCTGGTTATGAAACACACTTGAAATGCTCAGGTCAAATATGGTCCCCCCAAGGGCCTGATTCACGTCCAACTGAGGTCATGGAGCTTCTGGCTGATTTTAATGAGAAAAGGATCAGGTCCTACTATCCTAATGCAGCATATCTTTTGCTTGCATTTCTATTAAAACAGAGCTGAACATTATACACATCACATTTTGCAAAAAGAGGAATATCAAACAGATACAGGGAAGATCACTGTCAACAAGGATTTGTTCTGAGAAGAAGTCCTCCTTTTAGGCTCTGCAACCTGCTGAGATGATGCACAGTAAGTGTACTCCAGCACACCACTGATACCACACATGCTCTCACCTGCTGCCTCTCCAGCTTTCTAAAGCCCTTCTGTTGTTAAAAGCCATCACAGAGGTACAATATCAATAGAAGTAATAGTCAGCTGAACAGATGGTGCAGAAAAGTTAATTGATCCACTGGGGCAGGGAGCGAGCTGGCCGCAGCATGGGGAAATTGTAAGGAATTGCAGATCTATACTGAAATTGCATTAGTTGTGGGGGAGGCTTTTGCTCCTAGTTGTATATTTCTTATCATGCTGATGTATTTCACAATCCACATCCAGATTATAGTTTGAATAGTTCATACAGACTTTTGATGCCAGTTCCATTTCTGCTGTTACAACCTACATTTTTTATCTGAGAGCAAAAAGTGTATTTGCTCCCTCTTTTTTTAAAAAGTCAAGGTGGTATCTTAGAATAGGGTCTGTTCCAGGCAGGAGATAAAGTCAAATCATGATCAGGGAAAGCATTGAGATCAGCACCGGGAAGAACAGCAGTCAAGCTGTGCAGCACACAGAGCAAGATCTGGATTAATCTGAAGACACATCAGATATGCATTCATCTGAGGTCTCATTTCAGTGTTCAGTGATCCTCAATGCAAATGTAACCATGTAAGAGGGCACAGTATTAAGCAGACATGATAGTTTCCAAGCGAATTCAAATTTTAGCAATCATGAAGACAGAGAAAGGAAGGAACAGGCAGGTATTTCACATGCTTCTCCCAGTTCTGGGACAGCATATTAAAGTTGCATATTGTAGGTGCCAAGGAAAAAAAGAAACAAACAAAAAAACCATCCAGCACACCTTCAAGAAAACTCCCATGTGTTAATGTTACCATTCTCCCAGCCTTTACAAACATAAGCATAACTGTTGACACAAAGAGCTAGTTTCTGCTCTTCCTCCAAGTCACGCTGTATTGGGAGCAGAGCTTTAGCCGGCAACCAGGAGGTTCTCAGAAGCGTTCCACCGGCCCAAGGCAGATGCTAGGAGAGATGACTGCGCTGAAGGGGTCGGGAGGCTGCCAAGTCAGCAGAAGTCCTTGAAGCCGTTCCAAAGACAAATCGTGGGTGCTGTCTACGAGCAAGCACAGCAGCCAAGCAAGCATCTGGCTAAAACTCCAAGTCACCAGTCCCTTATGAAGAAGATGAAAAGCATCACCACAAGCAGGGGCCTCTGTTACAGCCTGACACCTCTCCTTGTGAGGTCAATGGAAGTTTTAATTTCAGTAAGACTTGGACTGACCCAAGACCTTATCCAAAACCCACTGTGGTCAGTAAAGAAGGAACTGCAACCAGAAGCATAACTGAAAGGACAATCAGGGCAACAGCCCCAGGCACCGCCTTCCTGGTGGGGTGCAAAAGCAAACGCTGCCACAGTGGTGGCTGATCATATTGCCACAATCAGTACAGAAGGAGCAGGGGCTGCCCCGGGCAACATGCAGTCGCCATGCCTCTGAATACAAGCTCTGGACCAGACCCCTCACTATTCACCACAGCCTTAAATTACCATCTGAGTTCACTCCAAAAGCAAGCAGAGACCAAAGCACAGCCCTTAAAGGAGGCAGCCCAAGAACTCCCTAAAAATAAGGAAAGTTTAGCTTTGTTATTTCAGTTCTCTTGGAACCAAGATGCTGATTGCTGTAATTATACTGGCAGGCAGTAGAGTGGATGTATTATCAGAGATGCTAAAAATATTGGAAGGAGGATATACTTGTTGCAAGAGAATTGTGCAATGCAGTATACTGCAGCAGGTGTTGCTGAGAATCTTAGCTTTAAAATATATATGCGTGTGTGTATGCGTGCGCACATGCATATATAAAAATTATTATCCTGTTCTGTTTCAGGATGTACAAAGCCTTCACTGATGAGAAGCTTTGATGGTTTATCTCCAACAATTGACTTATTAAAATTTAAGGTTGCAAAAAAAAAAGTGCGTGTGGGGAGGAGTGGAGGGGAACAGGATGGGACGCCGTTGTAGGTTCTCTCAGAATATTCCTATAGTCTGCAAAGAAGGGAATACCAACGCTTTCCTATAGAAATCTTATCCGAAAGGAATCCAAGTCTGTTGGAGGTTAGTAGGCTCATCGGGCTGGCATGCTTGCCTTACAACACACAAGTTTCTGTCGCCAACAGCACAGGACAGTGATGTCGCTGAGATTACATCTGGCTACTTTTCACTGTCCACCCTATATGACCAGTTATGTATTTGCAGCTGAATTGACTGGAGGCAGCCTTCAAGCAATGAGTAAGGCTAACCACCCTTCCCCAAGTCCATTCATAGCACCTGACAAAATAGATAGTTGCCTTGCCTAAAAAAGCACGTCACTGAACCAGTTAGTATCTACGGATGCTACAATGCTGTCTGCTGCCTGACTTCAGACTAATGTAGCTAACCACCTCTGAACCCTTCCCCGGGGACTGTAATGGGATTCTTTAAATGCCCTGCCAACACTGCATTCCCATACTATAGAAATAGTTACAGCCTGTATTAGAAACATGAAAGTGTTTGCTGGACAGTTTCATCAGCCACAAGGCTCTTGTTACAGAACTTCTGAGGTGGGTGGAAAGCTTTCACAGTGGCAATATAGGTAGAGATTTGCAAATGAACCTAAGGGGGTTAGGTACCTGCTATAGTTTTGTGGTGGTATAAAAAAGTCTTTACAAAGCCTCTCATGGGCTGCAGAATTCAAGTACTTCATGTTAAAAGTGTTTGTACATCACCTCCATAAGCAGGCTGTGAAGCATGGTGTTAGGGGTATAGGCAAAAGGAGGATGACCCTACACACTGTGCTAATAAATAACTGTTTCTGGAGGGTATTCTTCAGAAAATGAAATTAAAGAAAGACCAAGGGAATGGGCCTTGGACGATTTAGGAGATGCTATTCACTCAGACAAAGATAGCCTAACTGTGATAGCAAAAAATTCCTCCCTTCTATGAATTTCTCTTCAGTGAAATAATGAATAGGAAGGACATTTTTTTTTCTATGGCCTAACCTTTAAGCTTAACCCTATTCATCCTCGCAGAAGACAGAGGAAAATGGAAAGAGTATTGCAGCAAATTAAATTGCTGTATTACATCACTGGAAGGTGTGGGTATGGGGAGGGAGAACTAATCACCTATATATGTCCACAATGCTGAAGTGTTTCTCCCCTAGGATACATGTTAAGTTCTAGTTCTTTGCTCCCTCCAGCTGAGGATTTTAGGGGATGCTCTAACAGGCATTTCACCACCCTCAGCTCCCATGCATACATATCTAAAGTGTATTCAGGAGATTCCAGCTTTTGTCCTATAAGCCTCGTAGCTGAATCTCTTCTCTTCCCAGTGCTGTCCCACTTCAGCTCTGCACTTAAATTGAAAAAAAAAAAAAAATGAGATTGAGACCCTTTGACACATCCACCTCTTATCTATAAAGTAAAAATAATGTTACCCATTTCTTCTGTAAAGATCAACTGATGAAAAGCTAAAATAAGGGGCATCATTCTTCCACTGCGAGTTAAGCCCACTGAGTGATCACTGAAATCAAGGGATGCAAATAAATAGTTGGAATTTCAGGCCAGATGTTCAGCTGAAGTAAATCATCACTCCAGTGAACAGCACTACACTAAGACTGCAGATTTTTAAGTCCAGAGGATAGAATTATAATGATATACCCTGGTGCGTACATAAAGCAGGGAAGAAAATTTCACCTACTAATTTCTGCATCAAGCTGAACAATTTTTATTTCAATTAGAGAATACAGAGTTTTAGCAAAGCCTCCATTTAGGCACTTGAATCTGGAAGGAGCAGAAGGAAAAGATTTTGATTTGCTAACTCGGAGGAGTCTAACTTTACTACTTTTCTTTGGCAGACTTGCTGTTGGAAAAAGTTTTTCTCTACTTGCGTTATAAATCTTCCATGTAAATTTTTAATTAGAGTAGCATGTTTGTTGGCAGACACAAAGGCAATTCATTGTCCTCTTGCAGTCTGGGTTACACTCATTTGGATGCACTTAAATTAAGAGTGGTATTCTTATCTGAGCATTAAGTCTGTGTATAAATACAGGGGGAAACACTTCATTGCACTAAAAGTTTAATTGTGCTCAACGTAAGTGAAGCGGAGCTTTGGGGCAATGACAAGATGTACAGTAATTAGTCTGTTGCGTCCTACAAATATCAACAGATGAATTAGGCACAATTTACTATCGTCTGGTTGTAAAGTCCTTTCTGTGTTATATTGACAAGAGGAAAATTCATCTAGGGTGGGCATCTACAATAGCTTAACCTTCAAATTCACAGCACCAGGATTTATCAGAGGACAAGGAAGGACAGATATTTAACATGAGTGGGAGCCATTAGATATTTCTACTATCCAGAGGCAATACATACCAACTGCAAGTTGGTGGCATCAGACTGAACTGAATTTAGCAAAAGGGAACACCACTCTTAATTTAACTGCATCAAAATGAGTGTAGCCCAAACTTCAAGAGGACAATGAACTGCCTTGGTCTCTGCCAACAAACATGCTATTCTAATGCATGGTGCAACTCATATGCATGGTGTGCCATTGGTAAGTAGGAAATAATTATCTGCCTGCTCTAAGACTAATTTCATTATTGACCGCAAAGAGTTTTGAGATTTCCAGATGGAAACGCTATGTCTTGTTTCATATTTGTGGCTAACTTCATCACAGTTGCTGGGCTGCCCACCCCAGAACTTCACAATGGCATAGAAGACACATTCCACACCCTCCTCAAAAAAAAAGATATCCTAAGCTCCTACAACCATTCATAGCATCTGATGATGCAAGCTGCTGCTTATGGAAGCTGATGCATTTGTGAGTTAGTTAGTCTATAAAGTGCATATGTTCCCTGACTTCAGACTAACATGGCTGTCTTCCTACAACTCTGACAACTCTAGCTGAGAACATCAATCAGGTTGAGCAACTTAAGTTGTAAGCAGTAGAGGGCAATGTTGCATACATACAGTAGCTAGTTCCTTGCTGTATTACCTTAACTGGAGCTGCCTGAACTTTTCACAAGTTAAGTACAGCCGCACATGATTCTGCTAGTTCAGGATTCAAAAATATAACCGGGCTCAGCACTGTTAAGAGGCAAAAGCAAAAGAAATCAGAAACAGCCACTCCTTCTCTGCGGTACGAGGAGAGTGCAAAGACTATTGATCTTTACTTAAATACTTCTACTCTATCTTCAATAGAAATAGAAATTATAGATTAGTCTCTTAAAGTTGCTTTTCAATGTTGCTGTGAACACATAATGCAATTGTCCAATATAGTTTTCCAAGTGTTAAAATCTCAGCACATTTACATATATTTCCACATTAGATGATTAAAGCAAAAATGGGGCGGGTGTTAAGTAGTTAAAACAAATATACTATCAATAGTTAGACTATGAATGTGGAATTTATTGCAGTGAAATAGGACTAAAACAAAAAAGGCAGATTTTTTAATGGCATCTGCAAAACAAAAGTTAAATGGATGATCCATCTTCACATTCCAGGTTCTGAATTTCTGTTGGGGTCAGACAGAAATTTCCTTCTTCTACCACATAGTCAAGTATATTAGAATTCATTAGATGCCACTTGGAGGTTTCGCCTTCAATGTAATCTGCTGGGAACACATTACAAATTAAACCTCGATCCTACAACCTGTAATTTCAGAAGCATGCCACATGGGTTCAGCAATCAGTCCACACACTGGAATGTGCAAAATGAACCATCGTAGCATGAACATTTCTACTGGTATTTCTATGTTGAATCTTTGTTTTCCCTTTTGCTTAATTCAGCTCAGTCTGATACAACATACATTTTCTTCTAGTTCAGGAACAGAATAGGTCAGATGTTCAAAAGCTGTTAACACCCCTCAGCTTTCACTGCAAATACTGATGGCCAGATTTTCAAATATGCTCACCCAAGGAGATGAGCACATGGAAAATATAGCCACTTATTCTGGAGGTAGAATTTCAAAGGCACGCACGTGAGTTAGAAGCACAAGTCCAACTCATTCTTCCAACTCTTAGGATGTTTCAGTATAGACATCTAAGGGAAGTGGAGCCCTTTTGATGGCTGAAAATCTGCCTCATTTTCTTGGAACTCACTCAATGTACATTACTTATACCCTGTTTCAATTCTTAAGAGCCCCCTACAGACTCTCTTAAGCTGAGACTTCCATTGACTGAGTAGACATTTCAATATCCATTTCCTGAAATCTGAGGATTTGCAAAAGGTGAGACAACCAACTAGGGGGCAGAATGGCCCTTGGTTGCTAATTCAGGAGTAAACTTCTTAACTTTTGACTCAGTTAAAGTGGTTTACAAATTGCATAATTCAGAAGAATGCACTGATTATATCAAGTTAAAATTAACACCCTGACCAACTCAGAATCCATTGGGTATTTGGATCAGAGCCAGTAAGAGGAGTGATAATGAAATAAGTTTCAGTTGTATCACCTAAAATAGAGATGAGGTATACATTTTCCATGGATGTAGTACATCAAGTCTTTGGCATGAACCCTATTTTTGGCTACTCAGCTTAGGACATCTAGGATCTAAATTTCAGAGATGTGTACAGACCTGGATTTCCCCAAAGATGACTGCATACCATTTTTGATTCAGTAGTTTAGGTCATTACAAAATCAAGGGGCTGCACATGAGGTCCTAATCTGCAACTGAAATTCCAAGTTGGGACTCACGTTTAGGTTTCAGAAATTCCCTTCCTTGGTATGTCCCTGGGCTGAATTATTTATTCAAAATCTCTAAGTAGTTCTTGCTGTACATAAAGTGATGCAAAGTTTTTTTTCCTTTGCAGTTCCTCACCATCCTATATCTTTTCGTCTCACTCCCAAATCACCATATGAGCCTCTCCTCTCTCTTTTGCCTGCATCTAGCAACAGCTCACTTTAACTCTTGTATGTACCATGAACTATGCATAGGTGTGCCACTTAAAATACTCATCCCACAAAAACTTATGCACAAGCTTAATATGTTTGGAGATAGTCCCATTGTTTATGGCGCAACTATTCACAGCTTATAAAATCAGGCACGTAATTAAGTCTTGGCAATTAACAACGCATGTCGGTAAGCAAGAACACTAATTAAGCTTCACTTGGCAGCTGAAAGACCATCAGTGTTCAGCTGTAAGATTTGGAGCGCAGGCCCAATGGCATGAAAGTCATAGGACTACATAATGTCTGGGTGGTCAACGCCAGTAACACCAGGATTCCCCAAAAAGTTCTCAGAATCTGACTTGCTAGGAAGATCATTCGTTTCCCTGGTATGGACCAGATACTAACATCTGGCATGACGTACGCTGATCCACTGCCTACCTGATCCATAGCCAATCCATTCTACAGCACGTACTACCAGAGGTGAAGAATATACTGAATAATGGTCAAGCAGGTTTCCGACAAGGTCGAAGTATGTGACACCAAGTATTTGCACAAATAACATTCATTCAAAATGGTTTTGAAAGGAACCTCAAGACAGGCACTATTTCCCTTGACCTCACAACAGCTTATGATACTGTTTGGCACACCAGTCAGCTCATAAAAATACCTACAGTGCTACCTGCATGGGTGACTGATGTTGTCAAACTACTCCTTCACAATAGATGGTTCAGGATGCACATGGGTGAAAAGATAAGTACTTGGAGAAGACATACCAGCAGGCTGCCTCACAGATCTGTGCTTGTTTCTGACCTTATACATCCTCTGCACCAACAACCTACCACAAATCCAGTCATGGAAATTCATCTATGTGGATGACATCTGCTGTTGATTCTGGGCCCGGACTTTCTCCGAGTTCAAACATACTCTGAACAATGATGTCACAAAGCTGGCTGACTACTGAAAGACTTGATGCCTCCAGCAAAGTATCAGTAAGAAAATTTCCAGTGTTTTCCACCTACACGATGTCAATGCTGCCCGGGAACTGAACATCTATCTGAATGGTCAGAGGCTAAGGCATGAAGTACAACCTGTCTACCTGGGCACGATGCTAGACTGGACATTGAGCTACCATGAACACTTGCAAAAGACAGCAATGAAAATTAAGATGCAAAACAATCTCCTTAACAAGCTGGCTGGGTCATCGCGGGGCACAAGAGGCTCAGCCCTAAGGGTGTCGGCTCTCGCCATCTTGTACTCTGTGGCAGAGCACCGCACACCGGTCTGGAACTGGTCATCACGCACCAAACTCACTGATGTTCAACTACATTCAATGATGTGCATCATGTATGGAAGTTGTCAACTGACCCCTGTACCCTGGTTCCAGTCCTGAGCCACACTGTTCCCCCTCATACCTGATGGGAAGTTGCAACTAGCAAGCTACTGAAAAAGATCTACGCCAATCCAACCCTGCCGCTGTATGACAATCTCTTAAATGCACCTACTACACATCTACCATCACAACACCCACTGTGGTCCAAACAGCCATACCAGGACCACTCAGCGGAGACCCTCTGGTGTGAGGAACGGAGGTCAATATTACCACCAAATAAGTTCCTTATCACAGATCCTACAGTCTTCTCACTAGCTTCAACCTGCTTGGGCCTTGCTGAATAGGACAAGGCAAGGTCTGTGTGCAGTCAGCCACCACTGTAGGGGTCCTAGCAACAATCCAGACTGTAGCTGTGGCAAAACACACACCATGGTGCATATGCTCGATGGCTGCCCCCCAATTAAGTTCAGCAGTGGTCTACAGGAACAGCACATGGCCATTGAGGATGCTTTCACATGGCTTGGTGACTATGCACACGCTGACTGACTCTAAACACTAACTAGCCATTGCAATGCACTAATTTATTGCTTTACCCTCCTTTTTTCATGTAAAATGACTCCAATTCCCTTTCCTTGTTCTCTTTAAAAACACGATGCTGTTTAGAACTCAGCCCTTTCCATTGGGAAAGGAAATTTATAAAATGCTCAATGGATGGTTCCAAAGTGCAGGGGTGTGCCAAATGCTTAAATTCATAACTGGTCTGAATCAGAGAACACCTGTTTCTACAGGCCACCACCTGAGGTGCATTTAAATAAATTACTTTGCTCAGACAGATTTAAAAGCATTGCCCAGCAGTTCATTACTCTCCTGTGTATTGGTCCAGGATACAGAAATGTGTTTTGGAGTTGGTATTTCATATGTAAATTTTTGGTGACTTTCTGCATCACTGGCAGAGTGAGGTAAAGAAAAGCAGCTGTTGAGGAGACAGTGTATGTCATATCATTTATTCATGTGCAATTGGATAAGGGAAAAAAGGAGAGTGAGAGCGAGAACAACCTTCCATTGCATGGAAGAAGATGGATATCAAGATAAAAGGATAATACAAAGCATGTTCTAGCACTTTGGTTTAACTTTATTACAACATATCACATACCACCATCTTGTAGGAATCAGATGTGGATCCAAGGGGCCAAGTTTGGAGCAGAACTGAGCAAAGGTTTGTTTTTTTTGACAAAGTAGTTATCCAACAGGGGGTTGGGGTTTGAAACAAAACCAGAGTTTGTGTAAGTAGCATCTGTTTTCCATAGACATTTTCCATTTTTCACCAAAAATTACCAACCTCCTCTTCAACCCACTGTTTCCGGCCCCCCCCTCAAAATTTGGATTTCTGCCAAGCAGCCAATAGTTTACATAAAAAGTCAAAACTAAAATGAATTTTACACACAACTTCCCAGCAGAATTAAAGCACACCTTTTTTTTCCACCAGTTTTTGGTTAGATCCAAACGTCGGCATTGCATGGGTCCAGCACTTTGTTTTGTCCCAGATGGGGACTGCAAATGAAATTTTGCTTTCACTAAACTTAATGATAACACTCCTATTCACTTAGTAGGGTCAGGATTTCATCTAATACAGTCATTTCCAACAATGTGGACCCAATATTCAGTTACCAGATGCGCATTTGCCCTAACTTGTCAGAACTTTATAGTGGACAGAAACTAGAGCTGGACATAACTAAAAATTCAACCTACTAATTTGCTACTGCTTTGAGTTTGAAACAAACCCATTTTTCCTCCTTATTTAAAAAGCTTACCATTTTTTATCCCTGTTTCTTTCCACCAACATTTTAAAACAATCAACCATTTGTTAATTGAAATGGGAGCCGGGGGTGGGGGGTGGGCTTTTTGTTTGTTTGTTTTGTTGATGTTATTTTTGTTTGGTTGGGGTTTTTTTTATTATTACAAACCCTGATCCTAAGATTCTGGACTAGACACAAAGTAGACTTCTAGTTATGTTAAGTTTTTAAGATAAAATTGGATACTGTGATTATTTTCCCAGCTTCCTGCACTTTTGGGCGATGACAAATACTCAAGGGCTTACACAGTATTTGTTAATCTTTTGTAAATATGGGCCATTTGTAACCACAGCTCTGCCAAATCATATGCCTGCCAAAGCAAACCTGCAACTTGCAGTGTCACACTTTCTTTATGTATTTTCCAGTGTTTAAAGATGATTTGACTAGAGTAGGTCAACTCTATTAATTAAGGACACAAATGAACCAAGAAGTTTAGAAACCATTTCAAAGTGAGTCATCTAAATGAATAACCTCCATTCTAGAATTGCTTAATGCTGTCAAACTTTCTGAAAGTGAAAGCACAAGAGATGAATAGACCAGATTCTCAATTATACTAAGGTGCCTTCCAACTTCTTTAGCAGAATAAATAGGATTTGAAGCAAGCATGAAGGATACCATTTCAATATCCCTTTACAAAGCTTTAGGGGGTGCTATAGGTACTCCCTTTACATAGTATGCAGAGAAGTGTTGGCACAGAAGTAAATTTGGCCCACAAGTGTTTGTACCATCATAAAAACATATCTGAGACTCGATTTTCATATGCCTTGAATATCTTAAGTTTGTACACAATTAAGAAGGATCTCCATTTTTCAGCACCTGACATCATACTAGGCATGTCTATAAATACTTAGTCATATTGAAATGTAGAAAATGGACTGGAATCCTGTGCTTGTTCAAATGGCAGGACTGCGAGCTGAGCTAAAGCCAAACCATTCATTTTATAAGGAATTATTACCTTACAGATAGAAATCTTCAGGTCCCGCAGCTGGGTCCCTAGTTTGTTGATTCAACTGATGCTGCTAACATGACTCTCAGTAGAGAACACAACAGATACGTGAAGGACTGCTTGAAAGCAGTGTCACCAGAGGGAGATTAATGGTGGTGAAATTTTGCAATGATCTGAATTGAATTTTGAAATGATCTGATCAGACCCTAAAGCTCAAAATAAATAGATTTAGCTGCCCCTGAGGTTGAAGAAGTTGAGTCTGGATTGTGAAATCTAGTTCTAGGTTCACTTCTACATCTGTTTTTCCCCACCTGGCAGGGGGCCGTGAGAATGTGGTTCAAGTGGGGACCATGCTCATTTTGTATTAGATGGAAGTGTTCACATGACAACCAAGGCCAGAGCCCCGCCACACTGGGCCCTGGACAAACAAGATTCAGTCCCTGCCTGATGAATTTAGACTCAATGAGCAAGGCAGAGCAGTATAGTGACAATGACTTTGAACAAGTTACTTTGGGGCTTGGGTCATCTGAATACAGAGGTGGGCCGGCAGGCTCTAAAAACACCGGCCCCTTAGCTTTAGCTGATTCTTGGGATTGCAGATTGAGCTTACTTTCAGCGATTTCTGCAAAACCTTCTTTAGCAGAAACCAATTTACAGCAAGAATCTCACTGGAAACTCCATCCCTGTTTCCGTGAGTTTTCTCTCTCTGTTCCACTTTAAGCAAAGCAAATCATTTGGGTTGATGGCAAACTCTTTTGAAAGCCAAATATTATTAAGAGCTACTCAGTACTGTTTATCCTAGGAATCTAACATGATGTTTTTCAGAGCACTCACACAAATGCTTGTTTATTAAAAGGTACAAGTATTACCGGTGCCTTACAAGCATCATAGTGACAAGCTCCCTCTATGTATGCAAGGAATAAATGGCTGCAAGGACAAATGAGACCAATAAGACTTTATCTTTGTTGATGGGAAGCCACAGTATATATTGTTTGAAATTAATGATGTGGTCCTAATGTCATAAAGGAAGAAGGAGCTCAACAGCCCTGCTAGTCTGCAACAGGAGGATTTTTGCATTTGTGAGCAACTCGCAACAGGACCAAGAGGTGGAATTTTCTTAGACATATTTTCTTAGTTCCTCACATGGTTATGGAAGCAGACAATTGGCCCTGTAGCTCAGCAACAGAGAAGGGATAGACCATGGTAATTCACACTAGCTCTTTTTTATAAATCAAATACTACTGCAGAATCAACCAGATTTCCCGCAGAGTCTGGCCCCCAGCAGCTCCCACTGGCAACAAAAAAAAAACTCAACCACCAACATAGTGAGAGCCCTTTCAAAGGACCCATCTGCCAGGAGTGTGCTAGGCAGACTGTCCCCAGATTTTGGCCCCAGCATTAAACAATACATTATTCACTACATATATTGTCACTGAATGGCTCAACAGGATAATTCAGAGGGATGTACCCTCATTCCTGAAAATGTGAGATCTTACGATATAAATAAAGCAAGTGTACTAATTGTGACACAGTATTGTTACCGAACAGATCTCAGCATTCTTTACCACAAAGGTCCATTTCATTATCTTCATTTTACAGATAGGAAAACTCAGGTACATACAGGCAGGTAAAGTGACCTGCCCAAGGTCATTCAGCAAAGCAAAGGTAGAGCCACGAATAGGAGATCCAGTTTCCAAGTCAGCGAGGCCACAAACAAGAGAACTTTAGCAACAGCTACGGTTATCACAGAAATTTAGACTGGCACTTCTCTATAGTTGCCACAATAACATTTCACTGTGTTTGCCATCCAGTGCATTATGCTTGCTTGCCCTTACTCCCTACGACAATATGTTCTCACACAGGAATTTCCTAAAGTACACGAAAGTTGGCTGTAGTGCTACATTGGTGTGGTGTCAATTACTTTTGCTCGCAGGATTCATTCTGTGTGATTCTTTCCTGATGAGCTTGTAATGTATTAATGAAATGATTTCAACTCCCCATAAAAGAGAGCAAGTTACTCATAAAGCAAGAGCACATTATTTCACCAGGAAAAGAAAATCCATTCTTAGATACATTTTCATTTCTGAAAATTAGCATAACTCTACTATTATTCCAGAGACCGCTTGATTAAATTAGCCTATGTACTTTTAAACAGAATGCAACATGAATCCTAAAAGAAAAGAGCTGAAAATGGCAATAAAAAGTATTTAACACACGAAAGGGTGATGAGGGTGGGGAAAAAAATGCAGTGCCTTTAAAAACAACGCACCCTGTAATCCCATACCGCAAGAATACTTGTCAATCAACACAGAACAGAAGGGGCCAAGTTATCAATCTGTTGTTGTCTGACCTATTGAAATTGCCTTCAGCTGGTATTGCCAGCAAGTCTTATTTCTTAATGAAACACCCCAGTGTCCTGACAATTTGTAGGTAGACTGAAATATCCTAGTTTCTTTTCTCCCACTGTGTCGCCTTGTTTCTTGTGCCAGCTGATTTAGAAGGTCTGTCGCTCAAGTCCCCCATCTAATGGGTGGATGAAATGCAGGGGAACAAGAACTGACTTTTTAAAATGGCAATACTTGCAAGGAGGAAAGGAAAGCAGGGTGGGCAGAGGTAGTAATTTCAGCACACAAGACCTTTCCCCTCAAAAGCTTTAAAAAAACCCCCCAAAAACAAAAACGATTTAAAGGACCCCATTCCTGATGCTTTAATTCAGCATTTCTCAACCTTCTCTGGTTGGCCACCTGTTACTGGACCATTTGTCCAAAATTGTCACAGGTTCCTGACTGTGGTGGTCATGATGGGCCTATATTAACTGACATGAATGCATTTCTCTGTGAGATCAAGGGGCTCACAAAGAATTTCAGACCTTTTAGGATTAGGGGTGTAGAAGAGCAGTGTGTGTGGTAAGTAAGTAAGTAAAGCAGTTTAGACTGTAATGCATTTTTCAATGCTATTCAATAACCCTGACTGCCTTTTGTGATGCCCACTGAGAGCTTAACCCGCTGACTGAGAAGCAACGTTTCCCAAAGATCAGCATTGGTAGTGGAAGAAGCATTTCATTGACCAAATCCTGCAGCTTCGAACTGTGATTTGCTGAAAGGAGATGCAATAAATTTGGCTGATGGGATCGTCACTATAAAGCCTTAATTGGCCAGATCTGTCGATGTCAATTAAAAGCTTATACTAGGGTCTCTTTTGGAGCCATAGTGACTTTCTGCACCTTGTTTAAAATATCCCATTTGTTCAGTCACACTAAGTGTCTGTGACAGTGCCTGGAAACCTGAATTGTATTTTCTGGTACATTCAAAATACTCAACAAGCAAATCTTCTATAATTGGTAGCTTTATAGGCCACAATCAATTGTCTTATCTTTGTACAGCAAAATTACTTTTTTATTTCAGTTCAACATGTTCTCTATAGGAGGTTATTTTGATGGGAGACTGTAATTAGAACTGCAGTGAACCATTTGAGATTTGAAAGGTTGAAAACATTATCCTCCTGGGATGCTTTGCTTTGAGAGCTTTTTGGCTGGGAGCCAGGTCTAAGCTTCCTTGATCTCAATTGGGTGATTTCACCTCAAAAACTTTACAGAAAGTAACTACTAACTTGGGCCTTGGTTCTGATTTCAGATGCACGTTTAATTCTCCTGCCTCTAATGAGAGTCTCAACAGTGCTTTCCAAGGCATCTGTTACCTTGGCATATATAAAATGAAGATGGAAATTAAATTCTATGAGAATGTTTACCAAAGCTAAAGGAAAAATCAAAGGGATATGGTAGAAGGAAAGATGTCTTGCTGAGTAGGAATGGTGGAAGGACTGTCATTCACTCAGAAATCTTGCAGCTCTCCCCCTACCCTCACACCAGGAGCACTGCTATTTGGAGATGGGGTGTAACTGTGACTATTAGGGCTGTGCGAAGCTTTGGTCCCTGATTTGTTTTGGCGGAGATTCATCCCAATTTGATGGCTGAAATCTCCGAATCCGAATTGAATCAGAGGACCCTTTAATCACTCCAAATCGAATCGGAACCCTCCAAAACAATTCAGAGCGATTCGAAAAGATTCGGCGATTTGGACATAGAGACAGTTTTAAATGTTTTTTCTACACATCTCTAGGTACCAGGTGGCTCATGAACACTGCGATACTGGGGTGCATGGTGTGTCCCACAGAATGCGGGGGGGCTTCCCAGCACATTTGGCAACAGACCTGGAAGTGGACCAGAAACACTTCCAGTCCACTTCCCGGTCCACCAGAGAGCATGCTGTGGGGCCCCCCCACATGCCCTCCTGGCTCAGGAACTGGTGCCTCCTGGGTTGGGGGGGGCACCAGGGGTCCCCCCGCCGCTGATCACTGAGCCAGGGGTGGCACAGGGGACCCCCCTGCACACTCCCCGGAGGAACTGGAAGAACTTCCAGTCCACTTCCAGGTTTGCTGCCAAGCACATGGAGGGCCCCCCCACACTCCTGTGAGACACTCCATCCGCCTCAGTAACACAGCATTCACCAGCCGCACTGGTACCTTGAGATATGTAGAAAAAACATTAAAAGCTGCATCTGTGTCCGAATCGCTGATTCTCCAAATCAGCATTGAATCTTCAGATTCAGCCAAATCAAAGCAGGGACAGTGATCCAAATCAACGAATCGAATCCCTGTCCCTAATTTGGGCCGAATTCAAATCGAATAAGGCCCTGCTTCTCACACCCCTAGTGACTATGCACTTCCACATTAAAAGAAACTATAGCAGAGACCCAAGCCAGGATCTAACGTTAGACATTGCCCAAACTCAGACATTATCCTTGTTTAAGAAAGTTCACAAATGAGGGTCCTGGATGAAAAGGGAGATGCTCAGTAGTGGCTTATAAAACTTATTTACAAATCTTGGCTACAGACAGGAATTACACATAAGCTGGTATAAATCTGTAATGCAACAGAAGTTCAGTGCACATGAACTGCTTTCAAAATAGCTGAAACTGATTTAAGATAAACCTGGATGAATGTAGTATCAGAAATAACTAATTTAGGTTAAATTGGTTTATTGAACTTTTGTCCCAGATCCCATCAAGATTCAAGCCAACTCACAGTCCCCCAGCATCCCAGGATGCTTTGTACCTACCCTGCAAATCCCTCCCCCCTGCAAACTCCTCCCCCTCACAAGGTGGACAGCCTAGCCTTGGTCCAAGCTGTCTGCTCCAGCTGAGGAGGGAAGCGTGCTCTAGTGCACCCCAGCTTCTGGCTTGAGCTACTGCAGGCATGTGCTGCATTTCTGGAATCAAAAGGGAATGTCTGTTTACTTGCTTATCAGTTCAACCTATGCAGTTTAGACTAACCTGCAAACCTTGAATCAATTCAGCCTTGGGTTTTTTGACTGTCTGTATTTAGCCATAAAATACAAGTGTTATTCTCATGTTTTTAGAATCAGTTAGCTCCAGGGAATATCTGCTCAGGGACCCAAATTCTAGCTCGAGATTCAACCCTGATATATTATGGGCACGTTTACACATGCTTCAGCATTTGGGGGGGGGGGGCGCTTTAATTAGAGCGGCTCCAAGAGTCCAACAGATCCCACATAGTTAGGGATCTGTTAATCTCCCAAATCAAGAAATGTCCAAAAGGAGGCCTCTTGTGTAGAATCAGTATCCTGTCATTAGGTAAGGAAAAGTAAAAACCAACATCAATAGACCCTCTCTCTCTCACCCACATCCATGATACATTAAGTATTATATGGCAATAAAATTCTTCTATTGTGTATGTGCACTCAAGAGTAAGACACAACTGAGGCTCATATCAGAAAACTACATTCTCAGTTTAAAATATACCAAACCTAGCACCATAAATGCAGGTCAAATATTTGTATTTGTCAATGTGTTCTTTTCTTAAAAACAGGCATATAGGGAGAGAATTTGAAAGTGAAGAAGGTCCAAAATAAAAATCAACAGAAAATAATAAAGTAGCCTGACATCTATTGTGAAGTGCAAAGAAAAGTACACTTTACCCAGTGTGCCACTGTCAAACTTAAATGTAGAAAGATGATAGCAAAAGGAGCAAGAATGACAAAATTTGACTTTCATTAGATGCAAAATTTAGCTTTATTAGTGTAAACCTGGAGTATGACTTGATTCATTTACACAGCATACTGTGTATGATTAAATACCAAAGTAGGTGTGGTTGTTTAGTCTCAAAACATGCAATCTTGTGAGAACAGGCTTTTAAAACTGCCCATAATTAGAAAGGTAACTGAGAAAGGCTGCACAATTAGCATCTTCAGTGGTATTTCTGCTTCCAATCAAAGGGGTGAGAATAACGGGAAAAATTAAGACCCACTCTTTGGTAGAAAACATGAAAACCAGGGAAAATATTTTCAGTGAATAATTTAATTTGCCAAAAACATGCACTTTAGGGATGGGGCAAAACTTTTTGTGAATTTGGGTCATATCAAGTTACTCGTTTTGGACACAAAAAAAGTGTGTGGGTGGGGGAGGATTTTCAAAATGTCAAAATCATTTGTTTCATTGTTGTTGGACCACAATGTTTCAACTTTCCTTTTGAAATGTATTTTCATCTCAAAGTAAATAAAAAAACAATAAAACTCTGGAGTCAACTAGAAACAAAAATCTATTATTTAGGCATCTCTGTTGAGCATCTGCAGCTCCATTGACTTCAAAGGAAGTACATGAATTAGGCCATAAGTCCAACCAAATTGAGGAATAGTTATTAGCCAAACCTCATGTCTAATTAGGGACTCCTCATTTATTGAAAGCTACCCTTTCTGCATGTGGTTTGGGGTCACTGAGAGGCTAGCAAGAAACAGTTTACAACCATATTCTTTTACGCAGCCAGAAGCATTTATATAGTAGGAATAAAATGTAGGTCTTTAAAACGATGAAACATCTTCAGAAAGAAGTGTAAATGACAGCAAGCCTCCAGAGAGAACTTTAATCCTCAGGCTTAGAAATCTCCTGTATACTTTTTTCTCCCTGTATCCCATTAATTTTTAAACTAGAGTAAAGATGAACTTACTCTGTTTTGGCAATGCTGGCTTACAAACTCTTCTGAGAAAACTGTCTAGGGAGACAAGTAGGAAAGAAAAGATGCTCTGCCATGCTGGGACTTGGGGCAATGCGAATCTGTCTGATGTTTAATATAATATAAATCCAAAACAAATGCAACGCCATTCACTTATCAGTCGTGATGGTTTAAATATTGTCAATGGTATTTTCAAGATCTCTTGACACATGGGCTAACCATTCTGAACTGTCACACACTGGTATTAAAATGTTCTGAATACTATCAGTAGCAGAGTTCCCTTTAATATTATTAAATCCACCAGACTGAATAATTAATACTTTTTACAGCCCCCAAGGTCTTGTCTCCACATAGAAATTGAATTGGTTTAATTTAAATAATTTTAGGACATGAACATATAAGAACCAGGACAGGATTTTACAATGTACCAGCTTTGTGTGAGACCTGTCTCTGTACATACTCTTACTCTGTGGTAAATGCAAGCTAGTATGTAGCATGCTTTCAGTGCAGGCTATGCCACCATGGGTTAGTTTTGATTTACCATGGGGCAGGAGGATGCACAAGACAGTAACTGGAGAGAAGATGGCATGCTGTTAAGTCCCAAAAACTCACCAAAGGGCAGCATCTGGATCAGATCAAAAGCTTAAATAATGGGGAAAAATATTTCAAATTTCCATTTTGTTTTGTTTTTTTACCAAAGGTCTAAAAGCTCTAATTTTTACCATCTTCCCTTTCTGACTCACTTTATTACTGTAAGACCTTCTTATTTAAATGCAATATTAATGCAGAAGCAGGTTTCATAAGCCAGGCTGCCTTTGCCTTGCCACCTTCACTCAAGCCCTTCATAAAATTCAGGAATGCACTGAAGAAATGTTAGGTCACAAATGGATTTTCCATTTAGAAATGTGGACTCTGGAAAAAATTATAGTATCTAATACTGGGACTCCTACCCATACAGAGTTTCCCTCCCTGCAACACCCCCCATCCTTGCAGAATTCTAATGCAAGTGAAGGTGAGAACCAGACAACTTCACCATGAAAAAGGTCTCTCTCTCTTGTAGAAAATGTAGAGATTCAGCCATTTGGCTACTTGTGCTCAGCATACTGGAAAAAATGCTTCTCTAGACCAGTGGTCTCCAAAGTGGGGTGCACAAGACAATCCATTGGGGTGCGGGAAGAAAATATTAGAACGTCTATTTATATGGAGACCACTGGTTTATTTCATCTTTATCTCATCCTTTTTTAATTTCTATTTTTGTGTATGTTTTATAATGTACATAATATATTAGTATAGTAGTGCATGTATATAATTTATCAATAAATAAATATACATATATTGGGGGTGCATGCTCAAAAATGTTTTGCTGATAAGGGTGTGCAATCAGAAAGAGTTTGGAGACCACTGCTCTATACCATACAACTTCTCTAAAGCTGTCTTTCATTGCCAAAAAGACCACAGGCACTGCCAAACTAGATTGAAATGTTGCCTATTGACAATGCTTACTGAAATGCTAAAAAGAAAGTTAACTTTCTGTCCATATTTTAATGAAGATAAAAAAATGCAAGTGCAGATCTGATTTTCTATTACTATCAATCAAGTTGGTAAACTCAACAAGTGATAACTCAACAAGTGATATGCTCGGAAAACGTATCTTCTATCCAAATCAGGGCAAATAAAAAGCTTTTATGAATTTTTTCTCATGACAAAATTCCAAAAAAAGGGGGTCAGTTAAAATGTATCATTTTACTACATTAGATGCATTTCATTTCAGTTTCAACATTTTTAATACAAACATTTCAAAGAGTTGTCATACGAACAAATATTTTGTCTAAAATATTTAAATGAGATATTATCAAACACACCTCCAATATTTTTTCAGACAAGAGTTTTGTCAATTTTGATAAGATTTCATGAAACTAATCTGTTTTCTCATAATTACAGTGCATTTTCTAGCAAAAAATGGTTTTAAGGAAATTTTTCTGCTTGGTTCAGCTCAGAACTCTGCGGATTGACATTTGCAGAGCAGCTAGTCTCTGTTATTTTAACCATTCAAGTACCCATTCGGTCTGAAAATTCAGAGCAAGATTTTGAATTTTTAACTTCAAAAATCTTTTAACTTGCACAGGATTGCAGATCTGCCTGGTATAGAAACAGTCAAGACAGGTCTTCCCAGGGTAGACTACATCAAGTGACTGACATGTACCAGCATGTGTGGTCAAGTGTTGCATTCTAAAATAACCTAAGTTTGACATTTTCAAAGCTAAGCACAGTATTAAATGTAAAAGAGACTAAATTAAGGTAATTAAGTCTCAAAACTACTGACCAAGAAACCCAACTGTTTAGGAAATACCAATTATTTCATCATCCTGACAGATAGGGTAGTAAACTCCTTTAATAACAGCATAGTCCAGGCCTGGCCTTCAAAATACACTAAATATTTACAGCAGATGTTTAAAGTCACAGTTCAAGAAAGCACCAGGATCCCTCAGTGTTGAGGCAGGGAAAAAAAACCCAAAACCCCTTTGTGATCATTATAAGCAAAGTTCCATCTCTTTACCACAATGGGAAAGAAAGATTTAAAACAACCCACTTCTGTCCATAATATGGTTTATAGCAAGCAAACCATAAATAGCCAAACAGAGGAATATAGTGCAAGACTAGGTTGTTGCAGGTTACTGCCCTGGAGGAAGGTTTGCCACACCTCACAGTGCTGCTAGCATACATCTTTGTAGTAGTTTCTCATGAGGAGTTGCGTGTGATGTACAATTTTGTAGAAGATGAAAAGGATGAAACCTGATGAGAGAGGTCTGCTGCGTGGGAGGAAGGAACAGCTTAGAAGTGGTCCTAATATATAATTAAACCACTAGTATTCCCACACGATGAAATATTATGGACAAGCATACAGATGTACTGCTTTATAATTTAGCGTGTTTCTGAACACTAAGAGTGAAAAAGGAACATGAAAGCCTGAGATCAGACCTGGTACCCAACATGGATTGACACCAAACATTAAGCAGGAAATGAAGTTACACCCAAAATTTTACAGAGAGGCAATCCATTTTAGGTACCATGAATGAGTGATACTGTGCATGAGTGATTTTGAAAAGGACATGATTTTCAGCGCACAGCCACTCAACACTTTTTGGTACTTCCAGAATCTAATATAAGATCCTTCTAAGTCAAGTAACCAATACATGGAGGCAACCTAAGTAACGGATACATTTCTAGAAATATTGGGGTTTTTATCTGACTTTATTTATATGAATTAATTCAAGGACAGCATGCTCATGTTCTTCCATAATTGTCTAGTAATTTGTTTGCAAATCCAAATTATCACTACAGCTCATTCTGCACTTTAACTTGTAAATGTAAATTCAACCAAGGCCACAAAATGGAAAACTTCAGTAACAGGTATCCCAGCAGATCGAATCAGAGTGGCCATACTGTCTACCAAACGTGACAGAACTGAACTACACAGATCTTGAAAGGCAACTTGGTATCAGCTACCTTCTTACCACATGAGGCATAAGGAGATTGCCAACATTTAAATGTGTAATCTGGACAGGAGTACAATGTCGAGGTGCTAGAGTCAAGCAATCAAAATACTAGGGTTGGACTCAAGGGGGCAGTGACAAAAGTAATTGACCCCTTCTTAAAAAGGCATCACTTGACTTTGTAATAAAACAGTGTATTTGCATTGGGTGACTAAGTTTACATTATTAATGGGGAAATTCTTCACAAGCACTCAGGATGCTCATTCACATTTCTGCCTTTCAAAAATCTACATAGGGCCCTGGGGCCCCAACTGAGATCAGAATATCTTTGTGGCAGGTATTATATCACCCACAATGCAAAGACAACACTCCGCTGAAGAGCTTTCCATCTTTGTGGACAATAAACAAGTTCATGGAGAAACAGCAGCACAAATGGAAGAAAAAATCTGCCCAAAGTACATGACCTACAGCAGAAACGAACGCAGGTATCCTAAGTCCCAAGACCAAGGACTTGTGTATTGGATGACATAGCCCTATATGTTGCACCTCTTGTATAATTATCTCAGAAGAGGCTCCATTTCAAACCCCGTGATTTGGGTCTGAAGAGAACCCTCCATGAACAGAGGTTGCATAAAAATCACCTGTCAAAAACAAGGCAAAAGTCCCATTACGTTGCCAAACAAAATATTCTTTTCTGGATGTTTAACTTTTCTTCTATGATGACTGATAATAGAGGTGAAATGCTCACTGAATTTGTAAACCAGGTGCCTATAATGTAGCATAAAATGTTCATTATGCAAATCTGATTGCTTAAATCTTCAGATGTAGCTCATTTATTTATACTGGGGCTGAAGATACACAATTCTTAGCCTTCCCTAAGAGAACTCACCGACACATCTTTCCAGATAATTGTTTACATTCTTCTGAAAAGCTATTCAAAATGCAGCGAAAATGAAAACAGAAAGCCTCACAAAAGAGCTCAGGAAAAATAGAAGTTTTGAGAATGGACTTGAACTGTTGGTTCCCTGATCCAAGTACCGGTGGATTAAGCAGATAAGATAGATATCAAAGTTTGATCTTTGAAACATTCAGAGAACATTTTTTTCTCTCTTTTTAAGTAGCATTGATACAGTACACCAAAGAATCCTGTTGTTCTTTCCAACAGAAGATTCAGAATACTTGTGGGTTACAAGAACAAAAGAGGAATGGAGCAGAAGAGGAAAACTATCTGCCAAAGGGAAAACACAGAAATTGAATCCCATGTGGTACAGGTGAATCAAATTCAACTCCTTGGAGCTGAAGCAGTGAAAGGCACTCTGAATGCAACAATATTAGGAATAAGCCCAAAGGACTAAGTAGTATAAGTTTTAAAGCTTGGCACCTCATGTGTTCAAAAATCCCAGAGGCTGATATAAAAAGATTAAAAAGTTTAAGTTGCCACATTTGGCAGTCTTTGTATTTGCCATCTCCTCTTTGAACATTTGGAGTTCCTACACAAGAACGTGCATGTAGGCACTGTTGCATATAAAACCGTGCAGTTATTGGAAAGAGCTGCAGCATATTTGTGGTGTATATTTTTTCATCTAGACCTTTTGCATTATCAGTTGGCAAGACGTTAGAGACAAGATTAATAGTGACTGCAAACAAACCATCATTAAACCCCCAAAGCCTACCTGCCTTAACTAGTGTCTTTCAAAGACATTTGCATAAGAAGGTGCCACTATCAAGTATTGATACAGATTGATGCTACTGGGAGCCCTTTGCAGTGTAGAATAGGTTTTACTGGGCCTACAAAACCCAGGAATTATACTAGATATTCTTGAGTGCCATCTACTGGCACTCTGCCTGTTAATTAATTTACATACATAAAGATAAAAAAACTCCCGTAGCAGTCATCTCCTCGGCAGTAAGGAAATGAGCTTGCCAGCCAAAATAAAAAAGGAAAGCTTCTCACTGCAAAATGGATACTTCAGGACAGCAGCTGCTTGGTTTTACCCAATTCAAGACATAAAAAGGCATATCTGGCGGGGGACACGGAGGTCAGAGAAAGGATGTATAAGAAAGCAAACCCCAGAGTGAAAAGTTAATAAGAACTAAGCAGTCTGTACTCTGAAACAGTGTAATAGCCAGGAGCCCAATGTAATTGGAAAAACCTCACCTCTAATGTCTGGGCTATACATTAGCCATTCTAGTCAGATGCTATGAGATGGCTGGTTTCACCATTTGCTTTTAGTAAAAAGATGACTTTCCCATTTTGCAAAGAACCCATTATAATGAAACAAAATATCAGGAGTAATAGAAGTGGACAATGGTCCTTTAACAGAGACTGGCACTTTCATCATATTTTATTAATCCATTTGAGGATCTCAACATTTGTTTGTTTGTGTGTTTTGATAAAACCTTTCAAAAATGCCCCATGCTTACAATCTCCTGTCCCACTGGGCTACTTGAAAGATCTTGGGTGCTTTGAACTCTTGATCTACTGTGCATACTCCTTGCACCTTTGAGCTAACAGAGTTTGCTCAGGAGATTTATATCGACTATCTTTTCTAGTTCAAAAGCATAATAAATTGTAAGATAGGTTGTTTGCATGTGCATGCCAGAATTAGAGATAATATGTCTAAGGAGTTAGAGCTGTGAGTTAGATAATTCTTGGTAAAGGAGAAGCTCTTTGATCACTAACGCTTGCTCCTGCAAAAACTTAGGCACATGATTAACTTTAAGCAATGCAAGTAGTGCCATTAAATCACAGCAGATAAAGGGACGTAACGTGGTAGCCTTTGAACACTCAGGACTTCGTCTCTGACCCTCCACAAATGTCACCCTCCTTGCCCTTAAACCAATATCCTGCCATTATTATAAAGCAAACTTGAATCTTCCTCCAAATCTTGCAATTCAGGCCTACTATGAATACAGTCAAAAAGTAGAAGCCACCACCACTGATTTCACATGGGCCTGCAATGGGGACATTTACTGCCTTGAAAATAACATGAATGCCTGGACAAAATCGTTTGAAACAAATGACAACATACGCACGGCATTTCTTCTTCCTTCTCCCCATCCATTTCCTTGAAGGGAATGTGACATTGTTCTTGGTGTTCTGATGTTGTAGTGGAAATGGAATTTGTGACAAATCTGCTTAACAGCAATAAATATATTGTTGTTCTTCCCTTTGTGCTAAGCATAGGTGCTGGCTCTGTGAAATCACTGTAGCAGGCTGTGAATGAAGCATGAAATGAAAAATCCTTGCCCATTGCACAGAGAGAATACAGACAGTGCCCTATCATTTATTATGTTGCAACATGTGCTGTATGCTATATAAAGACAAAGCAGCCATTAGGACTTTAAAACCTTCCACATCACACACACCTTTCCCTTTGCATTATTTTCATCACTACATCTTCTCCCTTTTCCATCACTAGTTTGAAGCATTAGAAGAGAAACTTGAGCCATTTTCCAGTAACCACCTCCTTCCCTTTAAACACAAGGGGGACCCTATTCAGGGATTACACTGATATAAATCCTTTATTTCAGTTGAGTTATTCTCGTCCGTCCCCCCCCCAGCAGTATAAACAAAGAAAGAATCAAGTCCAAGCCCAAAAGATGTAGATGAAACCTGATATTTGAATGCATCTAGGGGAGCAGGTGTGTAAAATATAACGCACGCACAGAAGGGGCAAGTGTTTAACCTTTGCAGATTTTTTTGTTCCTTTTTTGTCTTCACTTGCTGAGACTTGATACTGTTCCCTTGACACTGTTATATCTCAACTCAAGCTCAGAAAAAAAAAAATGCTACCTCTAACCATGAGTAAAAAAAGCTTCTCTCCAACCACTCTCCAAGTATGCCAAGCATGGAAAAAAGTTCCAGTCACAACATTTTTAAACCACATAAAATATATGGTTGTCTCTTTCAACGAAAGGAACTAAATAAATATGAAGTCTGTTTTCTGTTATGGAAGAGCTTTTCCTAAGCATCTACATAAAGTAGGAATAATATAACACAATGGTGTTTATTTGCTCAAACTTCAATCAAGGTTCATAATAAAAAAAAGGGTTCCCTTAGCAAGAGCCCAGATAATGGAGAGGACTGCTACTCCACCGTATTTATGCTGTGCTCTCCCTGCTGTTGGAGACCAGGTTCTAGTTGTCAATCACAATTAATTACTTGACTGCTGAGCTCCCAAGTCACAGGTGGCTGCTCTCTTCTCCAGTCCCAGCAGCAGCAAAGGTCATTTCCAGCTGCCTAAAACTGTTTCAACAGAAGCCTCGCACCCTCATTGCACCAAGCAAAGAGCATGATACCTGCAAGGAAATGTGCAATGGAGGAGTACAATTAACCCAGTATTACTCATGCAATAGTCTGCTACTGTTATGACGGTGGAAGACTAGCAGCTGTAACACCGAGAGCTGGGTGGCAGGAAATTATCCAGCCAACAGCTTCAGGGGGTGCCAACGGCTTTGGGAGGAGAAACAACTTAGTGGGGGATACTAGTCCTTACCCCTGGTGGAGGAAATGCTACCAAATGGCAGATGCCATGGCAGGGTGGACTGGGCTCTCCCGCCTTAGTTGGCAACCAGTCTAGGAGTGAAACCCCAAAAGGCAAATGGAGTTAAGATCTTCTTCAAACCAGCAGCTCCTGCAGTCAAGCTGGCTCCAAATGTACTGGCTTCTGCCTTTCCTTTGGGATCAGCCAGCTTGCCTGAGAGGGGGTTATTAATGTATGGGTAATTTAAAGTGTCTCCACATCAACTCCCCAGGCCATTGCAGCCAAAACCAAATGGAGAGGATACTCCATCTTTACTCATGCTATGTGTCCTCAGATTTATTGATCACAGCTAAGAAGCAGAACATTTTTAAAAGTGTAAAAAAATTAAATACACATGTCCCCTTGAAAATCTAAAGGCATCTGGTGCCCAACTGCCAACATTTTTGTCTTTGAAAAACCTTCCCCAGTGCTGACATTTTCATAAGTTCTTAAGAGACCCAACACAACTTCTGTAGGCATTTGTGAAAGAGTCCGAACAAAGTGACAGCCAAATCTCAAAGTTAACTAGGCACCCACCTATCTCAGGCTTCTTTCACAGCAGCCAGAAAGAAAACGCATAACACCGAGAAAAACCAAATAGTCCATCCTAGTCCATAAGAGCTTACTGGTTAATTTTAGCTGTTGAATGGAGCGAAGATAACATGGTAAGGAAAGGAGAGAAGGGCAAGAGTAACAGTGGTATTCCATGGGCAGAGCTAGTTGGAACATTTTTCAGCTAAATATATTTCTATTAAATATGCTGTTTGGTTTTTTTCTTATTTGAGATGCATCTATTTCACTGAATTTTCAACTCTCATGGCAAATTTCTGAGGTCCAAGGGGGGTTCCTTTTCACTTCTCATCAGAGACTTGAACAAAAAGCCTGACCTTTTCATCAAAAATTGGATGTTTCAAAATAATCCTATTTTGCAAAAGCACGTCACTGTTTGGCTTGGGTCCCAGGTTAGAATGAATGTAAACACAAAAAGAGCATCCTCAGAAGTCATCAGGAATGGGATCCTCCTCTTCCTACCAGTTCTGTGCATAGGTACTCAACCAGTTCACTTCTCTTAGACAGATGCAACATTGTTACTGCAGTCACCTTGGAGTCAATACACAGTAATTGCTATAAGACACAGCAATGCTATTACCTCTCTTGGAAGCAGAGAGAAGCTAAGTGACTGGTCCAGGATCTCACAGACCACTTACGGTGGAGCGAAGATCTGAATTAATATCTAACCCATCCCTGATACAAGAGGCATGAACATGAGCGGGACTCCTTGCCTCCAACCCCATTCACACAGAGGATCTTACCAAAAATATGTCCCATACTTGAGTTTGTTTGCAGCCCTGGAAAGGAGCCAGGAGAAGAGCTGACCTTGCCATTAGTGGTCACTTTTCAGAACTACTGCCAGAAAGGCCAGCAAAAATAAAAGAAAAAGGGCACAAATCATCATGAAGCAAATTCCACTGATGGTGTCAATGGTCGAGGATGGGATTGTACTACTCTGCCAACTAAAAGGGATGTCTGTTTGGATAGGCATCTCTTCCACTACGCACAGGCTCGTTGGAAGATAACCAGCTGCAAATCCTGAAACAAAGAGAGACACTGAGCTGTGTCAGACCAAAATTTTGTATGTATGCTGATAACACAGAGAGTTAGAGCTGAACATGCGCAGACAAGCCCAGCAAGCGGAAAATCCCACTGCATGCCCAGCACGTGCCCCCTGCTCGACCCCAAGGCTTGTCAGTCAAGACTGCCATAACACACATGCTCAGTTTACTCAGAGCATGAGGTAATCTCATCTAACGCACATGCTCAGTTCACTGACTGCATGATGTAACTAGACTAGAAATTTCTATGAAGCGAGCAGCCTGATTGGCCACTAAATTCA
>NW_017728933.1:1655530-1673426 GCF_001723895.1 Crocodylus porosus | reverse complement strand
TTTTTTTTTTTTTTTTTTTTTTTTTAACTCCTCCAGCCACCTATCACTTTTCAGAATGGGAAAAAGTGGAACCGGAGTACTCTGAAAAGGAAACACACGCTCGAGGAAAGAACAGAACGCACACACGCACACACACCCTTTCCAAACCTTTAGAATAAAAGGGTTGTTTTTAATGTTATAGTGCACATTGGTAATGGTGGCAGAAAAATGGTATACCCCTGGAATAAGTAGAGAAATGGCTAGAACACATGATATGTCATCATAATGCAAACACACCCATTTTTAATAATGAATCCCACCTCCCACGTCAGTATCTCGAGGAACAAGTCTCTTTCCTGTCATACTGTTCCATCAGGGACAACAGCCATAACCGAGTATACATTCAGCAGGACAATGTAAGCACAAAATGCCAGAATGGATTAAAATCCAGGTTGTGAAACAGGGCAACATTAATTCTCTGTAATGAAACAATTATGCCTGCAGCTTTGTTTTGTGGGAGGCGGCACAGGTTAAGTTATGTCTTGCTGACGTCTGCTGCTTGAGAGCAAGAAGACTGGCAAAGCAAATTTCTGTTACGTGACCCTGCCTATGGTCTAAGGATGGAAAATAATTCTTTTCCACAAAAAATAAAATAAATCTCTCCAAAAATGATACTTCCTTTCTCTTCCCTTTTGCCTTATCTATTTTCATCGTTATCTCTGTGGAGCTGAGATGGCTTCCTGGAGTATATCTGCACTGCAGTAGTCACATAACCTAATGTTGCCCAGGAGCCAGTGGAAGAACAGGGAATAGCAGCCACATCCGCTTAGTTCCTGTCTAGTGTTCGATTCCCTAGATGACACGGCTCTTAGCACTTTCCCTCTCTCTCATCTGTTTATGCTATAAGCTCTTCAAGGCAGGACCTCTCTCTTACTGTGCCCTGAGAACAGGGCTCAGCTTTCCATTGGGATCCCTAGGTTATATCGTATTAAGTACATATTTAAAAGAAAAATCCTAGTTCTTCCTCAGTAGATAGAAGAGCCCAGGAGGAGGAGATCCATGCACTGTTGTTCTAAAGGGATTGCAACCGGTAAAACACAGCTACCACACACTGAGCATGTCTACACATTCATTAATGCACTGTAGTTACTATGAATTAAGTTTAGTACTTGGCTAACCAAGTACTAATTCAATGTGCAGTAACTCACACTACTGTGCATTAGCGCCAGAGCATGGTTTTTTAGTGTTGCTTACTGCAAGGTAGCCTACTAACACAGCAGAGCAGCATATTAACATGAGTTTTGCCCAGCACACTACTGTGCAGTGTTATTAGGGTACTGCACAGTAAGCATCTCATGTAGATGCACCCACTGAACCCAGTTTTTCATCCCACCCTTCAATCCACTCCTATTTAAACTTGTTCAAAAACAGATCCTGATATCTTCACGCTTGCAGCACTCCCCTGGGAACAGTTGCAGGATCAGGTATAATGTGGCACTGCACTTGTATTACCTGCCTGTTAGCCTTTATTTGTTGATATTTTCTCAAGATGGTAGCTGGAATGGAAGCTGACAAAAACAAGTCAAACCTTGTGTTATATAGGAATTTACTATCTTATGTTTCAACCTGTTTATAAGCTTCTAGGATATCCATTTCCTCCAAGCAGGATAAGCATATCTTATTTAATCTGGTTAGGAGTCCTCACATTCTGCATCCATCAGTGATAAAAATTAAGGTAACTCATAAATATGTACCAGCAAATACAAAACTCCATCTATTTAATTCTCATTGCCTTGGCTCTCTGGAGCTGGAGATATTATTCTTCATCCAAGTAACCACTATATCTCAGTGATAAACCAAAGATTGCATGTCACTTGCTAATAGAATTAGAATATATGTAGTTGGTGAGGGGTCAATAGGAGTGCCTACACGTTGCGGTTAAGGGAAATTCATTGCCTAGGTACAAATGGATGAAATAAGAAATGAGGAGTTAACAGCCAGATTTGGAACGGTATGGCTGCTGTCAGTTCAATTAAGCACCTGTTTCCAGCAGCATTATTTTTAAAGCATTTGTGTAAAGTGGCGATCTTAAAAATCTAGTGGAAATGTTAATTCCTGCTTTTATTTTTACCCCATTTCTCCAATTGTTATTTGCATGCCTACCACTCACAGAAAGCCCCTAGAGATTCCAGCATAATATATGGAAATCATTTGATAACTTAGCTGCATGGTATTCAATTCCCAGAGGAGCAAATGTTTCTCCAGCAACAATAGTGTTACAGGGAACTTTTAAATATGTTTTTTCATCAGTGCAATTCATCAGCTGTTTTTTGTTCATTATATTAGGATGGCAATGGACCTATTTTCAGGATGGATTGCAAACAAACAGTCTGGTATGAATCAGAGCAGGAATCTGCTTATTGTTTCCTGCCTTCCTTTTTTCTTAAAGTGAATTTAATGCAGATAAAGAGCAGATGCAGCACCCTGTAAGATGAAGGAATGGCACCCCTTTTCAGGGGGAGGACTTAAGGACCCAAGGAAGCACTTCAGGGGGACTACGTTCTTTTTGCTTTGTTTCAGCCTTCTGTACGAGGTGATGAAGAACAGACCACAGATGGGAGTGCCAGCTTCAAACACAGGGCAGTTTTGCTGCTGAGTGACAAACAGAGCTAAAGGCACAGAGAAGCGTCCTATAAAATAAAGATTCTGGAATTTTATCAGCTCCCAGTTGTGGGGAGAGTATAGATTAAAGGTGGTGCGATACTACGGTAGGGGAGACCACACCGTAGCAGATGGAAGAGATGGAACGCAGCAAACCCTTGAAGTAAAGAACTAGCCAAGGACATGGCAGCATCATACATTTACCATGCCAAGTTTGCCCCACCGATCTGCACATGCTGCCTTCCCAACCAGAAGCAGCGTAGCGACATTTCTCCACAAGGCTAATCGACCTGCAGCGCCCTGTGAACCCTGCTTCTCACTCAGGATGTAGCACAGACAACACAGTGCAGCATATCTGAGTGCACTGCTACCTGGCCTTGTAAAAGATCACAGGGTAGACCTACCTTTAAAGGAGAGAAGACCCATTTGTAAACTAAACCAACACCCAGAGCAAACAGGAAGCAGATCTTCCCACTGATGTAAATGATGTGAATACAACTACACATAATGGATGATGACAGACCCACGCTCCACCATCACCAGCTAACCCTCATCTTATTTCCCTACTTCAGTGGCACTTAAAGGCACCTCTGGGTCCCACTGGGCCTTGTTGGTCCAGCATAAAGCCGACATACCTACCATCCTCACTTTTCCTTATTGCTGCTTATTTCACAAGTCAGGGTCTTCAGAGAGATGCAACTGAAATCCAGTTGGAAGAAAATTTAGGTGGCTCTTGTTAGCAGAAGTTTCAGAGGCTAAAGCTCCAAGGTAGATGCAACTCAGGGAAAGCTTCTCTAAAGGAAATTAAATCGAAGTTAGTGTTCACAGTTAAGAAAGCCTCCAACAGAACGGCAAACTGGAACATATCCACAGTATGTGCAGTGGGGTAGGAGCAGCTTCAGGATGCCTCTGGATTATTATACAGAGAACCTTAGAAGCATCAGAGCTTACCCAATAGTCACCTTCAAACACATAAATACATCACCTCCTGCCTGCACCAATTTAGGGCATCTGCCTCCTGTATAATTTCTTAGATTCAATGAAAGAGATACCCATATGGCAGTAGCATTGATGCAAAACACAGGGTTGTTTCCATAAGCCACCTCCAACTTTCAGATGGAATTCGAAGTACTTTCAAGATGTGGGCAGCACTATTTATGGACTTGGAAATATTTTCCTTGCAAATTCATACAGGTACTGAACATTTCATTTGAAGCACAAATTCAGTGAAAATTGTAGTAATTATCATTTCTGGAACACAATTGTAAAAAAAATAAATAAATAATAATAATAATAAAATGCCACACAGAAAATCAGTGTTTGCTTTTGCCAGACCCCAGAATTATCTGGAACGCACTGTGAGTGCGTGTCTTTGAATACATTAAATTTACCGTGTATCTGTCAGCATATGAAAGAACCAGGATGCAGCACTTCCTCTTTGCATTTTCAGTGGGTGGAAATTTTAAACGTGTTTTCCTTTCTGTTCACAGCACTTGGGGGATACTCAGCGCTGTGCACTAAACAGGTGTTTTAAAGGTACTTGGAACAGCTCTCTCACAAGAAAAGGAACTGAACAAACCTCCACTCACTGCACCAAATTAGACAACAACAAAAAATGTCTAGGATGATATGCCAGGTAAAGCATAGGAGCCCCATATGCTGGGTCTTTAGCTTCCAGTATAAATCTTAGTAAGACAGTACTTCAACAGGAGATGATAAACTGAAGCACATGCCATCTGGCAGTAAAGAAGTTAAGGAGCTATGGTGAAGATCAATACCAACCTCCTGTGTCAATGGAAGCACCAGTGGTTAAATGCATGCTAAAAGCAAGGAGTCTGCAACAGTCTTACATTAACTGTGATGAAAGAATGGTTTGGCAGCTGGGGCACGTGACTTTCATGGAGAGGCTGAGGGAGCTGGGCTTACTTAGTCTGGGGAAGAAAACACTGAGAGGGGATTAAAAAGCAGCCTTCAACTCCCTGAAGAGGATGAGCTGGACAGTTCTCAGTGGTGGCAGATGGCAGAACAAGGAGCGATGGGCTCAAGTAGCAGCAAGGGAAGTTTAGGTTAGATATTTGCAAAAACTGTCTCACTGGGAGGGTAGTAAAGCACTGGAACAGGTTACCCAGACAGGTGGTGAAATCTGCATCTTTGAAGGTTTTTAAGGCCTGGCTTGACAAAGCCCTGCCTGGGATGATCTAGTTGGGGATGGTCCTGCTTTGAGCAGGGGGTTGGACTAGGTAACCTCCTGAAGCTCCTTACAACCTGAATTTTCTATGAGTCTGTGATTGTTCCCCACTAATACGAAGTAGGAGGATGGAACAGGGGGCTGGATCCGATGATCTCACGAGGTCCCTTCAAGCCCTAATGTTGAAGTCTATGAAATGCCTAATTCAGTTTGAACCCTTTCATTGTTTTCCCCAGTCTTGTGCATCCTCAGTCACCCCCGGTCTTTAGCGTGTAGATAATTATGTTAAGTGCTAGCACAATACTTGATCCATTACATTGGCACAGCAATGGACACTAATGTACTTCAGTTTGCGATCACCTGCATTTCTGATACTTATTTCCAATTTGCAACGCAAATCCCTGAGGTCAGTCCAAGGGGTCCAAAATCATCAACAAATAGCTTCTTCAGCTTGTACACCTAAAAGTGTTAATTCCTGAAAATATCAGCTGTTTGGATCTGCTGCCTGCTGTCCCAGTTTGAGAGCACAGTTGTGCACTTAGCTGCAGAATTTTGCAAGTTCATCCCTTGGTATTCTTGTTAGGTCTGAGGCCTTTTTTATAAAATTAATTTCTCTGCGTTATATACGTGCATGCAGGCACCTGATGGGGTTTTACTCTTACACCTCTTAAAAGCCTATCTGGGTTACTAGTATAAGCCATCAATATCTTTCCTCGCCAAGAATTGATGGAATGAACTTGGTCACTGTATGCTTGTAATTCTTCCTGGAAAAATCTTTGGGAAAGAGAAACAGTCCTCCCCTTTTAAAATGCTTCCTGGGGGTGAATTACATTGAACACCTCTGAGTTCTTGTAAGAAACAAACCCTTCTTGCCAGAGGAAGAATTAAGAGGTTGTATTTTGATTGCTCTGTATGCAATCTGTGCCTTTTCTGAATAAGATTTTGCTCCAGTTTCCCACAATGGTAATTATTATATGTAAATACCCAGAAGAGGCTTGGTGGGAGAAAGCTGCATGGTTGTATTTGACATCTGCATATTTCTTCCATGCACCATAACTCTGCACGTAGACAGCCGCCTGCTTGTGTAAATCTGCCATTCGACTTTATGAATCTCATGAGTTGTAGTGTAAGCAGCTCAGCTTTTGTATAAAAACTGTGGAATTAATGAGACCCAACAGTGCAGGGCATATTTGGATGAACAGGTACCTAAATGTAAGCAGATTGAAAGAGACGTGGATACGCCATTTGACTGCAAAGATGATTAATAGTAACCCCAAATGATTAATGCAGAACAAGATGCATGCTTGACACTATTGCACCTGAACCTAAATGCCTCTGAAACAAACTCCTCAATCTTTAAAAGGCATTTATCCTTAGAAAAAAAAAATAATAAAAGAATAGTCCTTCTGGGATACCACTGACTTGTTAGAGCTTTTGGTGAGCCTGACAGGTCCAAGTTATTTGGCAATTCATTACAAAATGAAACCCCCAGTTCTGGTGAAAGCTTTAAGAATAAATGATTTTTTACTTCACTGGCAAAGTAAAGAAATAATATTTTTCTTTTAAAAAAATCATTTTAAGGCCACTCAAAATGATATGTGAAACTTTCAGCAAACTGGACAGTCAAAAAGGGAGGTTTGATTGGATAGAGGACACATTGGAATTTTAAGCATTTACCTTAAAATAATCAAGTGAAAAAACGTGTTTCTTTTAGAAATCATTTAGAACAGAAATAAGTAGAAAGCCTTTTCAGATTCCCACCCTCTATTCACTTAAAAAAAGATTGGCTAGGCTCAAAAATTGTTGCACTGTTGCATCATCTGCACTCAATCTTTTTCAACAACAACAACAAAAAATTACCCAAAGTTTGCACAGCTCCACATATGGATTTGAAATTCTTTTGGGTTCCCTGGGAAAGAAAATGGATTTCCGTTTTTAGATTGAAAATACATCTAGACCAAAAATATATTGGGAGTCCCAGCTTGAAGGGTGGATCTGCCTGTGTCAAAGCAGATATTCTAAAGACTGGAATTATTCAGCAGTGTGGAGCAGTAAGACAGAAAATTAATAAAATCAAGGACATAGCTGGTGAAGGCTATATGCTTTTTTTATACAGTGTTATCAGAAATTAATGAGGAAATTTTAATTTCCAGCCTATGACCAAGTATCTTAGACTGTGATATCATTAGCTAAGTATGGATTTGCCACCATGTTATGGGAAATTATCTGGCAGAGACTCAGATGGATACCCCTTACTCCATTAAGTTATATTTTACTATGATACTCTCCAAGGGAAAATGGTGGGGCCAGCAGTGGCTAAATCTTTTTATCCCAGAATTCTGTGCAATTATGAATTTCCGTTCTAAATTCAGATTGCCATGTTGATGCAATGAGCTATAAAGGAGCAAGCCTGGGTTAAAATATTAATTGCTTTAATAAACACAGAGAAACCTGAACATATAATGAAGGATTAATATTCAACAAAACAAACCAAAGCCCAACAGAACAAGGAATCAAGCATAAGGGCTCCCCACCTTACCTATAAGACATTGTTCCGCCTCTTTAACGTAATTTAATTTATTAGTGCCCCAAAGCATAACCATCTGAAGAACAAGCTTTATACCAGTTATTGGAGATGTGCAGTAACTGGGATATTTCTGCTCATGGGGTATTTTTCATTAAAAAAAAAATATGTTTTTGTTCCAAACTGGAATGAAAATAAAGAATCTTTTGAAAAAAATGCTTCCATTCTGAGTCAACTGAAATGTTCCTCCACAATTTACAGTTTTCTATTACAGCTTATATTATTAAAAAAAAAATTACATGAAAAGCTGAAAAGGTTGGATCCAAATGTTTCAGTATTAAATGCTTTGTTTGGGGTTTTTTTTTTAGATGAAGTTCCACCAAGAGTGAAAATTTGTATTTCTACAAAACATTTTTCAAAGGAAAAACATTGCATCAGATCATTTCAAACTACTCTTCTTTCTAACACACTTCCTACATGCTGTCCTAACGCTTAATTAATTCAGAGTTTTAAGGCCTTTTAAGACTATTTCATTTTCATGCAAGACTATCAAAGTATTATCTGATATAATGTTTGAACATTTCCCTCAGTGAAATAATTCTTTTTTCAGTTAGTACTCTTGACTTATGCTTTCATTCTCCAAAGAAATGTGCAACTCAGAACTGTCTTAATAAGCTTTCCTATGTATAAAAGCTTTAACCTTTTGCAACTTAAAGAATAAGAGAAAAAAGGCGAGGAAGAGAGAGAGAGGGAGAGAAAAAGGGTGAAATATTGTACCCTGGTCCTAGAAGAAATGTCATCCCACAGGATAGTCTTCCTGCCATGAATAAAGGAGGAGATGAGATCTAAGACAAGGTTTCAGAAGCAGGAAGGAGCGTGTGTGTTTGTAGTTGGGAGCAGGGAGGGAGATTTACAGGTTTCATCCCAACACAAGTAGGATTCTGTTTGCCAAGGTTAGCTGACACAAGCACAAAAATGTAATAGCTATAAATTTGTCTCCGAGAAGATCTATTGTCACTTTCAGGTGATGGAACCTGTTTTATCATCCGACTTTTAAAATATATACACAGAGCAAGACATGCTTTTAACCTATAAAATAATACCGAGTTTGAAATGTTAAGAGGATACACACACACACACGCACCACAATATATTATCTGAAGTGAAAATAAAACAAGTGGTTACTTACCATTTTTCCAAAGGGGCCATGCTACCTAGAAGAAGTTAGACTGAAATATTCCAAACCTTTTTACTTTCGCAAATAAACATAAGAACTGAGACCACTACTTGGAAGACTAGTCTAACCAATGTGCTAACCAATAACTGAAATCAATGGAATAATGCCCAGACATGTCTTATATCAGGCCACTGACTGGTGCTTTCAGTGTATGGGGCAGGGGGTGGTCTCTGTGTGTGTAAAACTGAAATCAGTACCAATTGGCAGCTTGCTAAAACAAGTCTGGGAATTTTCCCAATGATTTCAATTATTTCTGCCTGAAATCTTGGCCTCATAGAAGACAAAGTCAAAACTAACATGGATTTGAATGCAACCAGGATTTCATCCTCTGGATAAGCTTCCTAGAAGTTACTTTAGCTGGAGTGTTATGACCCCAGCACTCATTCCTGCCCAGGGCAGGGGGTCGGACCTGATGATCTATTTAGGTCCCTTCCAACCCTAAGCACTATGAAACTATGAAGTAAAATGAAAGCCTTAAAATAGCCTCAAAGCTTTCAGAAGAGGTTTTTCTTCAAACTTTACCAGTTTACGAATTTTTGGGGCCATTGGTATGGTTTTATGGCATACTTTAATCTCATTAGCCATAAGAAAAAAATACAACAAATTCAACTATACCGAAGAGTAAGTTAGGAGTTTAACAAGACAGTTGATTCGATCCTGTGAAGTGCCTTGAGATCCTCAGCAGAAAAAAAAAAAAAAAAAAAAGATAACAAAATGCGTAGTATTTTTAATGCCTTACTTCTCTATTATTGTTCAAGACATTCACTAGCACAAGAAATGTACCCTGTGAGCAGACAAGAGTTCAAGAAGGCACCACTTAAGTGAAGTAACAGAGTCTAAGGGAAAAAGTATTGGACTCCAGAGGCCTCGTGTATATTCACAGCTCTGTAACTGGCCCCCCAGGTCAACTAAGCCAAGTCATTTCACTTCCCTGTGCTTCAGTTTCCCCAGCTAAAACATGGAGAAAAAGATTGCGATTCCCTTTGTAAAACGGAGAAGTGCTATATAAAACATAGGGATCATGATAAAGCACAATTTATTCTAAGGAATAGCATCATGGCCTTCTGCATGTAAGTGAATAAAGACCTAGTGAATTCACCACCTGCATTCCCTCAAGTTTGGTCTTCATTCTCCACATTTCCCAAAGAACAACAGTCCAATGAAGATAATGGACAGGAGGGAAGTGTCGCACTCCTTAGCAGTCTATGTTCTCCTCACAGAATTTTAGTTGCTCATTTTTTATTAACAGTGTCCAAATATAGCTTTTCTTTGTTCCTCTAAACACAGCTTTGGAATATGTGAACTATTTTGTCAAGGCTAAGTATACAGTACAAGCACCTACCTACCCCCTGTGGTTTCTCACGTTCACTGGTTTAAAAGCAATGAAAAACTGTTTCTGATTATTTTAAGTGTAGCAACATAGCTAAAAATGGATTATACCAACATCCAAAAAGCTGATACTGGTATCAGCCTCCAGTGAAGCTATTCACATGCTTATGTACTTTCAGGAATGGGGCTTACAACCAAATATATGTATATATAATTTAGGTAGACTGCAGTCATAATTTCATGTACAAATGGTATGTTAGGAGCAACTGACAGATGACAACAAGCTGCAGGAAGTAGTAGATACACTGGAAAGCAGGGCTAGGATTGAGAGAGACCTTGACAAGCCGGAGGATTGGACCAAGAGAAATCCCACGGGGTTCACTAAGGACAAGTGCAAAGTCCTGCACTTAGGACAGAACAATGCCATGCACGAGTACAGGCTGGGGACCAAGTAAGCACCAGCTCTGCAGAAAAAGACCTGGGGGTGACAGTGGACAATAAGCCAGCAGTGTGCCCTTGTTGTGAAGAAGGCTAATGGCATACTGGGCTACATTGGTAGAAGCACTGCCAGCCAATTGAACACAGGGAAGAATCACTTCCTTCAACACTGGTGAGGTCACACCTGGGGTCCTGTGTCCAGTCTTGGGCCGTCTGCTACAGAAAGGATGTGAAACAATTGGAGAGAGCCTAGCAGAGGACAACAAAAATAGTTAGGGGGCTGGGACACATGACTTATAAGGAGAGGTTGAGGAAACTCATCTTACTTAGTTTGGAGAAGGGAAGAATGAGAAGGGATTTAATAGCAGCCTTCAACTCCCTGAAGTGGGGTTCAAAAGAGGATGAAGCTAGACTGTTCTCAGTGGTGGCAGATGGCAGAATAAGGGGCAATGGTCTCAAGCTGCCGCAAGGGAAGTTTAGATTAGGTATTAGGAAAAACTCTTTCACAAGGAGGGTAGTAAAGCACTGGAACAAGCTACCCGGAGAGGTTGCGGACTCTCCATTCTTGGAGGTTTTTAAGGCAAGCTATACAAGGCCTTGGGTGGATTGATCTAGTTGGGACTGGTCCTGTTTGAGCAGGGGTTGGTCTAAATGACCTTCTGAAGTCCCTTCCAACCCTAATTTTCTATGATTCTATGAAATAGCTGGGAAAGAAGCTCAGGGCATGCATTCAACACAAACAGGCAGCAGGTGTGCACAGTACATCTACTTCCATGTGTATGCCCTGCCATTCAGACCAGTGTTTCAAAATTAGGCACCCCTTGGTCTACATACATTGGTACAGTTCTTCAAAAGCTCACAGCATTCTCATTTAAGCAAGAGCAGCTCTATTTTGGGCAACTAAATGATACGCATTTGCTGTGCAAAACAAAACAAAAAAAACCTCAGCATATAAGCTTCCTTAAAGAACAAAAGGGTCTTTTGGAAGGGGAGTACATTTGAAGGTCTGTTTTTTTCCCCCATTACTTTGTTGTAAACTCATTGATTTTGTAGTTATGTGCTTTATACGTAACTGGCCTTCAGCCCTCACCAGACAGAAAGAATTAAACAAACATTGTATTTACCAACCAAATCATTCTGTACCCATTTAAATTCTTATTCAAGCTGTATGTTGAATAAGCAGCATCTCCCATATAGAAAAGCCTTACTGAATTGTATAAGCTCATAATGTACAAGTCCTGTGAAGTGAGATATTCATTCCCCAACTTTTCCTCACTCCTTAAAAAGGATGGCATGGGAGCAGCATAAGACAAGTGCATGGATGTCCTCTATGGATCTCCCTCAAGCACTTCAGCATAAAGAAACATCAGGGGACAGTCTGCAGCACCCCGTACAGCGGAGGATCTAAACAGCCACGAGGACCAAAGGGCAGCTCAGGAAGGCAACTCTTAGATGACACCAACTGTGCTAGTGTCTCTTGACCCATAAGGAACCCCAAGATCAAAAAAGCACAGCGATAGCTCTAAATCACCACAGACCCTGGCTCACCCTTGGTTACATGCTTTATGCTGTCTTTCTAAGTGGTGCAGCACTGAATTGAACTCCTGGGCTCCGAGAGAGAACACCGTCTTTTCTCGAAGTTGGCAAATGGCTTTGTAGGCTTCAATAACAGAATATACCATATGCTATTACAATCTACAGGGTGGCTCCAAAACCCATTTAAAAAGGTGGCAGTAAGAAAAAGATTATATTCTACAGGATATGTCCAATTAGGGCAGAATCTGAAAGTCAAACACATGAGAGCCATGTGGTTTGAATAACCATGATCAGGCTGTAATTTTGTTTGACATTTTAAAACCATCTCTAACAGGAAAGCAATTTTGGCTAGTTCTACCAGTGGTCAATAAAGAAAGATTTTACTGTGCTATAAACAATGCTGAAAAACGTTTCTACTTAATAAATAGCCACTGCCCACACTGCAATTCCTGGAATATTTGCTGGGACAAAGGCCATCACAAGCAACAAAGAACAATAAGGAATTGAATTTGATCGATTGTGTGCATTATACGGAAGGGAGGATGATTTGGTAGCTGAAGCTATGCATTTGGGCCTACAATAGCTGGGCTTATTTCCTAGTTCAGCCAGTGACTTCCTGTTTTACTAAACTAATTTATTTAGCCCCTAATCCAAATAATCTTACCAACACGCCTCACCTTTGATGCACTGTTAGTCTCAAATAAGACTACTAATATGCTTACTGTTAAACACATGCTTAAATACCTTTCTAAATTGAGGTCCTTAACTGCTCTGTGCCTCAGTTTCCCATGCTTGATAGGACAAGCCACCCTGCTCTGTGTGTGCTCTGTACAAACTAACTGCTTCCCTGTGGTGCTAAGTGAGCACCCTGAGCTGCTGTTCCTCATGGGCATGCTCATTACCCCATGCTCACAGTCACTTAGAAGAGCTGCCTCATTTCCAGCATTTGGCATGTGTGGGGTGGCTTCAAGCTTTCCATGCATGCTTCTCAAAAGCTATAAGCAAGGAATAGATCAGGCATGTCCCGTGTCTGTTGTGGCCCAGTCATGAAAGCTCTAACGCATGCATGATTTCACTGGTGCCACTCATCCCATTGATCCCAAAACTATTCACAGCCAAGCATAAGCATAATTCATTGGAGAATCCGTGCAAGAAAAGATCTGTGTCTAGGACACTTGGATATTAAGGCTAGATAGACCTCCAGGATAACAGAGACCAAAGACCCTCACACAATAATTTCGGCTGGAGGTCCATGACTTATACTTGAAATACAGGGGCAAGACCTAAAGAAGGGTGATTTGGGCCCAGAAGGTTGTCAAATATCTCTGCCAGCTACACAGATGGTTTAATAAAAGATACTGCAACTCAGACATTTCCTGGACCATCACAGCTACAGTAAAACTCCAGCCCTATCAGCTGTACTATAGAATTTATTTCCCTAAGGTGTGCAGTCTTCATTTGAAAACAGCAACTGGTAAAGAACACACTGCACCTCCAGGTGAATGGCAACCTAATCCCCCTATTAAAAAACACATTATTTCTCATCCTGAACCTATATTTTTTGCTCAATAAAAAGCAACCTGCTATCAGGAAACCCATGAAGACACTTGTGGAACATAGTCAAATCACCCCTTAAGTTTTTCTCCAACAAACTAAACAGACTGAACTTCTTCTGTCAGTCATTATTTTGGCAGAATTCCCAAATCTCAAATCACGCTTAATTTTTCTTCAGTCTTTTCCAGTATTTCAATATCCTCTCTCAAATGCAGACATCAGAACTGGACATTTCATTCTAGTAATGGGCTCACTTAAATTGGGTACTATGCTTAGGCACCTGCTTAACATTCCTCTTAGGATAATATTTGGCGATCAGGCGGCATCTCTTATTATAGGTTTGGACAGTACGTCTTGACCTCACCTGGATCCTCCAGATGCTAGTGTACTAAGTTTTATAATACAAGGTGTTAACCAAGGTAACAATCACCTAAATTAAGACAGAGATCATTTCTGCATAGTTCTTGAGAAAGCAGAATTTGAATTAAAATTCTGGACTGATGAATAAAATGCAACTTTGAGAAAAAGCAAGAGATATAAAATACTCCTGATGGATATGAAGATCCCACAGGCATTTAGAAATCAAGCTTATTTATAGTATGCTGTCATCTCAAAATAATGTCAAATACCAGTTCCAGCCACAAAAAAGGATTAAAGTAGATAGTAAGTTTTGTATTTCCCTGGTGCTGAAAAAGAAGATTAAACTAAAGATCTGAATGCATGGAAATTATATGCCAGAGTTTTCAATGGGTGATCTTATTATTGCAAGCAGCAACTTAAATGATCAAGCTTGGAAAAAATAAGAGAAGGTATTTCTGCAAAATGCTCTTGAATGAGTAGCGCTTTGAGTAGAATTGTAAATAGTTTCTACAATGCATTTATTACCCTGTCAGCAATAAGCCCACAAAATCAAGATGATCTAGGCTTCAATTTGGGATTCCTATTTTCAAAATCCTAATACAAAAAATATCTAAAACAATTGCATATTTTGCATTAATGTGTTTTCCTGAGTTGAAAGGAAACCTCTCTGGCCGTACTCACTATTATCATCTGCATGAGAAGCGTTTCCACAGTCATTTAAAACAGCCATGAACAGACACATTTAGACACCTAATATGCTTTCCTGCTTATTCTGAGGTCTGATATGATGATGTGGAATGGCAATATTGAAAATAACAGTGAACATCATAACAAGCCGCTTGAAAGAAATGGCCTTTTGAATGGATTTTTATTAGCCACACAGCACAGAATTTTTGCCAATCGGAGTTTGTTCGGAGACAAGAAGAATAGGACTTGATTGTTTCTTTCCTTCAGTTTAAGAACTTAAAACATGAGTCTAAAGCAAGGAATTAGCAAGCCATTTTGCTTTCCTTGAACCTCAACAATAGCAAAATGCCTTTAAAAATGAAAGCATTGTAAGAGTCAGTTCTAAAGCTCATTTAAAGTCAGTGGAAATACTCCGCCCAGCGACTTAAGGTGGCTTTGAATACACCCTTTTCTAGGGCAACGACTACTGTAAACTGTGGAGTATGATCCAGGTGTGCATGATAAGCAGAGTCAGAGTGGTACAGCATTTGGAAGGGAGACCTGAGGCTATTTGAAAATCTGGATCTGCAGTATGCACATAACGGGCACTACAGAAGCTTTGATGCACAGAAATGTGGGCACAGAACCACATTATCTGCAGGTGCAAAAACATGCCAGACAAACTGGAAGCCATTCCAGAAAGTCAGCCCCTGTACATCAAATTTCTAACCCCACTTGGTAACATTATGCAAAGCGTCATTAAGACAGCAGGCAGTAAAGCAGACTTCCTTTCCCATACTGAAGTGGTGCCAACAGTTGCCAGCTTCAGTAATTCCTAGAGACACTTTCTCTGATGGAGGAAACAGCTGTAGAACTCCAACGAGCCCCCAGAGGGGCTGGAAGTGTGTCTGAGGCTGCTGATTCAGACTTGACAAATCAATTGTAGAAGACCTTGGCTGGCACCTGTTGCCTTGCCTGATTGCTCTTACTGCCATTTGCTTTGATGGGACTTTGCATGCAATTGCCCATGATCCTCTGAAATATTACTCATAAAGCTGTCTTTAAAGGGTAGCTGTGCGAGAAGTGTAATAACTTACACTTTTGTTTGTTCAAAGGCATAATGCAAGAGCCACATTAAAGCCACAAAGAAATACACTTCTGGATTGTAATGATTCACTCTACAGATTAACCCAAACATAAACAGTAGCTAAGGAGAGGAAATAAAAGTGTATCCCAATTGGAGAAGCCAAGCACAGATGCTGAAGCAAACAATCATTTGCAGGTATCATTAGCCAAATCCAGCCCTGGCGCAATACTTTTGACTTCAGTGTGACAGCTTGCAAGAAGGCCTGCAATCTCCAAAGAAAACGTGCAGCAGACACTGCTTTCTTACCTGTATCCTTCAGCCCTGGTTCCCCTACCCCTCCTAGAATTAATCTTTCATATTCCATTGAATCGCCAGTCTCTCTGCTCTGAGCACAAATAAATTTTATATGGTCACTGTCCACCAGGAACCACTCTGAGAATATGGACTTATTTTAAATCAAGCCCCCAAATGCCATCACACAGCACAAATATTTTCTGCAAGCTACTACTTCTAAAACCAAAGTATTGCAAGGAACACAGTCTGCCTTAAACCCCACAAGGTCTCCCTCTCCCTATGTTCGGTTTTATATTTAGACAATAATGAATTATTGGAGACACATGCTGGAGGCACGGTTGAGCAGTCATGCACATAAAGTAGAATACAGCAACACAAAACCTACAAGAGGTGTAAGCAGAGGGCAGGAGGACCCTGACAAGATGAGAAAGACTCTGTACCCACAGGGGCAGTTTCTCTGAACCCATTCTGAAAAATCACATTATAGTCTTAATGACATGCTTAAAAATATATACTCTTAAATAAGAGACTGTGTAAGAACAAGAGACTGCAGCACAGAAGAAAGGCTCCTATTCTACTTGAAAAATATCCGCTCATTTTTAAGATGCAGAATTTATGGGCCAGGCCCTAGCTAAGGTCTAAGAGCTCAAAATGCTTTTTTTTTTTTCTTCTCTTTCAGGCACAGAATTTCAGATTTATTCAGTGACAGGAACAAAAACATCCAGATTTTCCAGAGTGACCAAAAACTGAAGTTAACGTATCTAATAGCTTGTTATTGAAATTGTGTCGCCAAACCAAGAGTCAGACAGCCACTTCAGCTAAGTACAGACAGTCAAAAAGCCAGAGGCTGAAATGATTCAGTCTTTCCAGGTTAGTTTAAGCAGCAGAAATTGAGCTGAGAAGCAAGTGAACAGACATTCACTTTTGATTCAGGTAATGCAGCCACAAGCCTGTAGTGGCTCAGGCCAGAAGCCAGGGGACACAACAACACACCTTGCAGCCTGCCAGCCACCACCAAAGGGGAGAGACTGAAGCTCCGAGGCTTCCCAGCACGTGCAAGGCCAGGGGTGATGCTTTAAACCCAACGTGGCCTGCATGAGACCCCGGCCTGGCATAAAACAACAGCAACCTGCTTGCTCCCCACTTGGGGGAGGGGGAAGCTTCTGCCAGGATGAGGAGTGGGTGGGTGGGGAAAGAGGTAGTGGCACTGAATTCATAAAAGCTTGAACAAGAATACAGGAATTATGACACAATTGGCTCTTGAAAACTGGGTCTTAAGTCAAAACTTTGTAACTCGGAACCAATGTTCTCACAGGAAACAATGTTATAAATGGGGGACTGGTTCCTGAATTAAGGCCTAATCCTATTTTCACCAAAAAATACCCCAGAATTCTGTACTCGATCAATTATAGATGAGTAATATAGCTGCATTAATGTATTTATATTGTAAATAGCAATCATATTGATTTGGAAGGACTTCTTTGAGGTGACTTTGACAGTCTTTTTGAAAGAGCTTGGTTGGACTTTTTGAAGGGTTCTTGGCTACAGTCTCCCCAGGAGTCTTGGGTGCAGGTTTTTCTGGAGTCTTGTCTGCTTTCTTAAAGAAAGTGTTCAAGGAAGTTTGGACAGATGTTCTCCAGGGAGATGAGCAACACAGCAAACTTGTTTGCTGGCGCAGTGTCACATTGGATCAAGCATTGTAAAGTCAAAACTGATGTCAAAGTTGAAACAGGGTGTCAATTTATAAATGTTGTAAGTGCAAAATGTTGTAACTTGAAATGTAAGTCAAGGACTGCCTGTAGTCTTTTCTCTGAAGCAAGCGTGTATTGAACAGAGCAATTTGCAACCTCAAGCACACAACAAAGAACAACCAAAAATCTTTGCCTAAGCGAAGATACAGTGCAGTAAAACATAGCAACAGCGCACACAACTTAGTCTAAGTTAAAATGGAATATACTAAACCAAAAAGACAGGAGAAAGCCTTGCACAAGTCTTATGTAATCCTGAGGGCGGTGTCTCTTTACAGTCCTTTTTGGAGAATCA
>NW_017728933.1:1651099-1654505 GCF_001723895.1 Crocodylus porosus | reverse complement strand
ACAGGCTTCTTACTCCCTTGTGTAGTTAAGTGACATGCAGCAACCCTGCCCTAGAACAATTTGGGTATTCACTGCCAGCCATTAAAATTTAGATACTGCTCTGGAAAAGTGGATCCTGTGCACCTACCATGTGATATTGATCCCAGGCCTGTACTGTGTATATGCAGAGTTGCTGTTTTAGTGAGTGGAGCAGGAGAGATCAGGCTGCGTGAGCTCCTGTTTAGAGATGCTTGCATTTCTGAGTTCTTTGGCACACTAAGGAGTTGATAAGAGATACTTAGTGCCAGCATGGTCTTGAGGACTATGGAGAGAGTAGATAACCATCTCAGCTCCGAACAATAATTCACTGTGTGGTCTGAGACAAATCACTTTGCTTCTCTGCCGCAATTCCCCATTGGTAAAATGAAGATGATGATAGTACTTATCATTGCTCAAAGGTCAATCCTGAGGTACTGCAGTCTACACAAATGTACAGCACAATAAAAGCTAAATGGTCTTCAGGGTTGCAAACAGCCATCTCATCCAACAAAGCACTTCAAAACACACTGTCAATATTAAAGCATTACTTCTTTATACTGATTCAGACCAGCTGCAGTCTCCATTTCAATTCCGCATGTAGCGGCTTATCATGAAGAAACATATCAAACAGAACATTTTAATGAAGGGTGAAACATAAGGCTACTTCAGATGAAGTAATAACTGCTCACATACAAAATAAAACTCTGGAAAGGTTTAAGGAAGCACAATGAAGTCAGATCAATAAGCTGGGGAGAAGGCTGTTTGCCAGCAAATCCTAGCCCAGTGGTTCTCAACCTTTTTAGACTCCAGGCACTGCTCAGAAAAGGCCAGCACTTAGCCATTGCTCATTTTTTTGACTACAGAAAAAAAATGGAGCAAATCTAAGTTGCAAAAAACTCAAAAAGGCCACAGGAGGGCACAGTGTTTTTGACCCTACCTGAAATTTCTGGGCTTATCATGGGAATCTCATTTGTAGACCTAACAGTGCTAATGTGCTGCAGCACCCTGGCTGAGAATCAGTGCCCTAGAGCCTTGGCAGGCTGCACAGTTGATTCATTCCTGAAGCTGTTTGTCAGTACAATGTCATACTCACCACCACCGAGGGATATTCAGGAATCAAACCAAGCCACACTAACCTATGTTAGGTCAGTGTGGGTCTGTCACTTGCCCAGGGAGCTCCACAAAACTGGGAAAGAAGTCATCTGAAGGGTTTTATATCAAGCAGTAGAAACTCATGATTTTACCATGAAAATGTCTTGGTTTTACTAAAACCTGCTAATAAACCCCCACACAGGGAAAGGTCACTTACATCCCACACTTTGGCATTTCAAAAAATGTCAATGTAAATGTGTCTGCCAATATTTCTGCTCAATATATCAAGGATTGCAGTAAATCATCCAGGGGCTGCCTAATAGTTTTGCAAATCTCTGCCATCATCCAAATCAGAATGGGCGAGAAGCCCCCCCCCGAATATTTTAAGTAATTTTGGGTTTCGCTAAGCAAAGCATAATCTGCCCTACCGTCCCATCCTTTTTCGCACATTCTGTGAGTCCATTTCTATTGACCTCTGTTGTGTCATTCTGCTGCTTCATGGCTTTATAGTAAAGTGCTACTACTTTAAATTAAGATATAAAAATAACACCATTTTGTCAGAACCAAATTTAAGAAAGGTGCTGGCTAACACTGAGTTAAGCATAACATGTATAGGCATGTCAATGGAAAAACCCCAAAAGACTAGTACGCATGCCTGGAACATGCCCCACGCTTGACCTCTATGTAAATTTGAAGTGAGGTAATCTGAATTGACACCATGCACATGCTCAGTCTTGTTCCAGCATGATGTAAGTTAGCTAGAATCTTCCATAGGGGAAGCCGTGTGATTGGCCACTCGAAACATATTTAAGGCTAGGGAGTTTCCACCCACAGCGGAGACCAGACCTGAGCAGAGACTGACACATCAGAGACCGCCTCAGGAGAGTCACAGGGCCCTGGTTTGCCTGAACCCAAAGCTCCACTGGTCTCCCCGCCACCGTCGAGTCCCAGCGTACCCCTTCCTAAAAAAGCTCTTCTTCGTCTCGGTTATCCAGTTACTCGATTAATTGCTCATTCGTTCCGGTTACTCGTTTCACGTCTTCAATTGGATTGCTCGCTTCACGGTCCAGTTAACTCGTTCCACGTTTTCGGCCACTCGCTCCATGTCTTTGATTACCTCGTTCATCTACGTTCCGGTTAACTCGTTTCTGTCACCGTTACCAATCAGCCTCGTTCATCGTTCTGCATTTCTCGTTCTCGATTGATTGTAACTAAGCTGAACTGACCTACACTACAATACCATCAGTGGCGTAAGTAAGAAACAGAATAAAAGTTACCTTTTTGGAACCGCACACGTCCCGCCCGCTCTGACTCCCTGCCACTAATCCCACCTGTTCGATCCGTACTCAGCCCACCATGACACCAGGGCCCTCGGCTCTGACACATTTGAAAAGCTGTTCCAGGGATTTGCATTACAACCATCAGTGACCTTAATTCTCTGTATCTTTGAAATTTCACTTCTAACACTCATCCAAGTGAGCTTCTCCAAATGGCAGAAGTTAGCCAAAAATGGATAAGTGGATAACAAGATAAAAGGCCCTGTTACACTAGTTATCTTCCTATTAGGTATCTCTGAACAAACAGCGCTCATATTAAGATGAATCTTGTCTTGAATCTATCCTTTTTCCAGACCACAGCCCTGAGAAAGCCTGCACAAGTAGCAGAATGCATTATACGACCCAAGAGACCCAGCCATAGCTGTCATGGGGCCCTAAAACAATTGATTTTTCAGGAATGGAAGTATCATGCCACAGTGCACCTGTGACTTTGTCACTGGTTAGAGAGAAAATGAACCAGCTGAGGTATTTATGAAAGTAACTAAAAAGCCCCTTTCCAAGGCCATACACACCTAATATATGACCTGGCAATGAAAAGCAAATGCAATTAAAGAGCAACAGGCTCTTTTCCAACCTCCACAATCTTCTATCTTACTGGCCTATATTATTAATTCTTCACATTGCTGGCCACACCCCCAACCCTAATTGCGTTAATCCATTTTTTTCACTCTCTCAGACTAATATTGAAAACCTTGTGGAGCAAATGAACCACTTTTGCTTAGGCTTTTACCTGGTTAATTCATTATCATATAGGGGCATGTTTTATATAGAAACCATTAGAAATGAGTCAAAATTCTAATTTGACAGTCTACTGGAAATAAGTCGATACTCTTCATTCTGAATCACAGAAATCACAGAAAACCAGGGATGGAAGGGACCTCAGGAGGTCATCTAGTCCAACCCCCTGTGCTCAAAGCAGGACCAGCCACAACTAGACCACCATAGCCAAGACTGTTTAG
>NW_017728933.1:1648100-1650999 GCF_001723895.1 Crocodylus porosus | reverse complement strand
AAGGGACCTCAGGAGGTCATCTAGTCCAACCCCCTGTGCTCAAAGCAGGACCAGCCACAACTAGACCACCATAGCCAAGACTGTTTAGCCAGGTCATAAAAACCTCCAAGGGTGGAGAGTCCTCAACCTCTCTGGGTAATCTGTTCCAGCACTTCGCTACCCTCCTAGTGAGGAAGTTTCTCATAATAACTAAACTCAACTTCCCTTGTTGCAACTTGAGACCATTACTCTTTGTTCAGTCATCTGTCAACACTGAGGACAATCTAGCTCCATCTGCTTCAGAAGACCCCTTCAGGTAGCTGAAGGCTGCTGTTAAATGCCCCCTCAGTCTTCTCTTCTCCAGACTAAATAAGACCGGTTCCCTCAGCTTCTCCTTCTAAGTCATGTGCCCCAGCCCCCTATTGTCATTGTCCTTTCCTGGACTCTCTCCAATTGATTCCTTCAGTAGCAGAGGGGGCCAAAACTGGACAGAGGACTCCAAATATGACCTCACCATTGCTGAATAGAGGGAAGAATCACTTCCCTCAATCTCCTGGCAATGCTCCTATTAATGAAGCCCAGTATATCATTAGTTTTCTACACAACAAGGGCACAATGTTGGTTCATATTCAGCTTACTGTCCAGTGTAATCACAAAGTCTTTTTCTGCAGGTCTCCTGGTTAGCCATTCAATCCCCAACCTCTAGTGGAGCATGGGACTCTTCTGTCCTAAGTGCAGGACTTTGTGCTTATCCTTATTGAACCTCATGAGCTTTTTTTTGGTCCAGTCCTCCAATCTGTTGGGTCTCTCCGAATACTAGTCCTCCTACTCCCCCCCAGCTTGCTGTCATCTGCAAACTTGCTGAGGGTGCACTCCATCCCATTTTCCAGGGCACCGATGAAAATACTGAATAATACCAGCCCTAGAATGAACCCCTGGGGCACTCCACATGATACCACCTGCCAACTAGACATTGAACCATTGACTACTACCCTCTGACTCCAATGCTCCAGCCAGTTTTCTATCCACCTTATAGTCCATTCACTCAACCTGTACTTCCTTAGGTTGCCTACAAGAAGGTTGTGGGAGACCATAACAAAAGCCTTGCTAAAATCAAGGTATACCACATCCACTCGTCTCCCTGCATCCACAGAGCCAGTCATCTCATCATAGAAGGCAATCAGGTTGTTCAGGAATTACTTGCCTTTGGTGAATCCATGCTGACTGTTCCTAATCACCTTCTGCTCCAAGTGCTTAGGAATGGATTCTTGGAGGACCTATTCATGATTTTTCTAGGGACTGAGGTGAGGCTGACCTGTCTAGTTCCTCCACCTTCCCTTCCTTTTTCCAATCATCCAGGACCTCTTTTAATAGCCATGGGTTTTCAAAGATGATAACCAGCCACTCTGCAATCACATTAGCTAACTCCCTCAGCACCTTTGGGTGCATCCCATCCAGCCCCATTTACTTGCACACATCCAGTTTTTCTATATAGTCCCTAATCTGTTCTTTTGCCACTGTTGGCAGCTCACCTCTTCCCCAGACTGCTGCCAGGTACAGTAATCTATGAGCTGACCTTGCCTGTGAAGACAGAAGTTAAAAAGCACTTCAGCCTTTTCTGCATCCTGTCACTAGGTTGCCTCCCCCATTCAGTAAGGGACCCACACTTTCCCTGATATTCCTGTTGTTGCTGACATCTCTGGAGTTACCAGTGTAGATTTCTAAGCTGTTGCCAGAAGATAAGGGAACAGAACATTTGGTTTCTATCTGAACTCCAAAGTGGCATTAACTGATGCCTTCCAAACTCTTAATAGTTCCAATGGTTACAGTTTTCAGTCTCAGCACAAACCCCACCCTTCCCCACTGGTCTGAAATGAAGTAAAAACCCCCACAAACACAAAAAACAAACCCAAATTTCTAAGGATAAAAATGATTAGCTCCCATGAACTGACTGACTGTATCTGTAGGATCAGATTTTATGCATGGCCTGTTCCTGCAGGTGGAGGCTAAAGGAAGACATCTCAACCCCGATGAGAAATTCTTAATATAGTATCTGTGAGAATACTTTTGTTTGAAATTAATTTGCTTTTTAAAGTACCATTTAACCAAGAAACATTCCCTGGTACGTTCTAATCAACAGATTTCAACATTTTCCAGACCAAGACCCCATATCGCTATTGAAAATCTGTTCGTGTTTGGAGTACAGCCCTGGGATTGGTAAAGCCTAGCCTTCCTACCTGCCCCCGAACTCTGAGGAGGCAGTTTTTAGGGTTCCCCAATCCCCCCACCCCTGGAATCACAACGCCCCATAGACACATCAACCCCCCTCCCCACTGCAGGGTTGCTAGCCCTACCCTCTCCACTCCCCCGACCTGCTAGGCCTCTACCCGCCCCAGGTTACCTACATGGAATTCGTGGCACAGCTGCATGATCACAGGTAGACCAGGTGCAGTACACGTCTACACAGACTTCAAGGTGCAACCCTGCCTTTTCTTCAGCCTAACACAGCTAACTACTAGGCCTGTGCAAAACGGCTAGTACTGGCTTCGCATTTGGCTGATTCAGGGGACAGGGATTTGATTCAGTGATTCTAATCACTGTCCTAAATTGATTCAGCTGAATCTGATTCAGAGATTCAGCTGCTGCTGAACCTCCGAATCACTCAGGCTCATCCCCGCCCACTCTGCCAGCCCCAGCAATGGCTGCCCTGCCCAACCCAGATCCCGATACTTTGACAAAAGAAAAAAGGGCCAGATGCACCAGGTGCTGCTGGATGGGGAGGCAATCCCCGTTGCCCACCACTGCCCCCCATCTCAGCTCTGGCCCTTTAAGGAAAAAAAAACCCAATTCCCCTAAACTCACTGGTTCCTGACCGGCCGGGGGCAATCCCTAGTGTCATGCACCACATGGGGGGCTCTTC
>NW_017728933.1:1640902-1647740 GCF_001723895.1 Crocodylus porosus | reverse complement strand
AGGTGGCTTTTTTATATTTAGCACCAAGATGTGGACATGCTGGGGAAGATTAGAGCCAAAAGTCTTATCACATCAGCATCAACGTGCCCTTTAACATTTTCAATGTTTAGGACTTGTCTGCCTACATAGGATAATAAGGTGTGAATTAACAGCACCCAAACTATTCTCCACTGATTTCTATTACGGACATTTTGAATGAGCTCCAGCATGGGTTCTATGCAGCTCAGCTCAACCCAAAAACAAAGTAAAAATTATGAAAAGCAAAAACTCAATTAACAAAAATCCAAGTGCCTACTGTAAAAATAGTACTTTGATACAGATGTCAAGGATAAGCAGAACCATAGCAATTCTAAAGGATCTCTGGAGTTGGCTGAATTACACTGAGCTGAACTTAAAAGTACTCTAAAAGTGTTTATACACAAAAGTTATTGCAGATTCACACACAACTTTCCTGTGCATGACTATATCTTGGTAAATCGTCAATCTGTTTCTTAAGAGCTCGCTTCACCTCAAATAATATTGAGACACCTATCAGAGAGACTGAAGGATCAGCAAGTCTTGTTTTAAGGTACCAGTTAGTATATTGGAAAAGAAAATGCATGAAAAGATAAGAAAAGTGAGAGAATAGGAGGTCAGCAGATACAGGCTAAGGTTAAGACTCAAACTGATCAGGTACATGCCAAGTTAGTCAAAGCCAAGCAGGATCTCTAGTCCTAAGATTCAAAGGACACTCACTGTGATTTATTTTTACAAAACAAAGTGTCCTGCCCTTTAATGTCCAAACATAAATACAACCAAGCTTCCTTCAGTCAGAGTCCCAACAACCATACAATAAATTGTGCCTCACCTTGGCAAAATATTCAATCAAAAGCAAACACTTGAGAACACCTCTCCTTCAGACTGCCCCATTCAAGCCCCAGCTCCAAACAGAGTAAATGACTTAATTAATTAATGCCCCATACCTGGTTCAAACCATCTCTCCAGCTCCCATAAGGAACACCTGTGCCCATTATTCTAACCCAAGGAAGACATTTAACCCCTTCCCTGACAATTTCTGAGAAGGGGGATGGTTTCTTTATTACCCTTTGGGATGAAGTCTAGGGAATAAAAACATTATTGGATCTCAAGGATTTTAAATAAACTGCGTGTTTCAATATAAGGCCCATTATGGATGCTGCAAATAAAAAGGGACTCCCAAGTCAGGAGTGCCAATGGCATGAAAGTGGCTGTTGACAGCCATTCATCAGGAGACAATGATTACATCTCATGAATAGATTAAAATGTAATGGTTCCATTATTCCCAATTTCACTTTTCATAATCACAGCACCTGGGACTTGGTGAGAGTGAATCTCCTAAACAAATTCTATAAAACACAATTGCATTGCTTTGCAGAGAGAAAATTGGAATGGAAAAGGGGCTGGAGAAATAAATTGCAAATATCATAGACATTATTTAGTAAAGTAAGTGGTGGGTCAACTCTGTGGATTTTCAAGGTTAATTTTTAGTCCAAATTGAATATAGCAACTATTTAATATGTTTTACTGTGCATTACTTCCATTGGGTTATACTTTAAGAGAACATAAAAACTTGCCTAAATACAAAGCAATTGGAAAAAAAAAATGCAGACCCTCTTCATTGTGCAGAAATTTTTCCTTGCATGTGTATTCGCTTTTTAATGTTTTATTCACCAAACAATGTTGAGTTAGCTGATAAATTAGAGTGAAAAGTACTCTTTAATGGAAATGCTGTGTTCTCATAAAAATGCTGATAAACGTGGTCGTTTGTAAACTGAATGGGAATGCTCTCAATGGGCTATGGTTCATTATTTATTTCAAGAGATACATCACTCAAAAGTAATAGATTAATATCTACCTAATGCAAATAATGACAGAGTACTGGCATGGCAAAGCCAAACAGAAAGATGAATATCTCGTGGCTTAAGTCAAAAGCACTGGTTTCATTAGAAACTTGCCTCCATGTAAGCATAATTATCTGACCCTGGGCTCCTTTGTGCTACAAGAATAACACTCATAAAGAAAGAAGAGTCAATATTCCAGGAACATAGCTGCTAATGTATGTGCAATGCACAAGTTCACGGAACAATTTGGCTACAGTAGGACAATTTATAGGCCTAATACTTCAGGAAAGATACTAGGAATGATATCTACTTCCAAAAGTAGTCCGTCTAATTTCTTGACAGTAGTCACTACATCAGTGTGTGCCAGTCTGTGACCAACATTAGGATCACAGAAGAAAGTTGGCAAAACTTGTTAGATCATCTGTTTCAGCCAAGGCAAGCTCAGTGTGCATTCCTCCAACAATGGATATATCAGACAGCAAACTAATTTTAGAACATGTCTTAGGCAAGAGGCACCAAAGCTTTTACAAACTTTAAATCACTTCACCAGCTATTTTGGGGATGAAACATCTCATACATAACAATTCCCTCCAACACAGATTGGTAACTCAGTGGTTTTATGCATCTCTGGAAGATGTACATTGGTGATGTCCAGTATTTAAAGACTTGAAATGAAGATTCATGACACTGCAGAGGAAAATCACTTGGCTATAACTGGAATATGGCCAGAACATGGGAGTTAACACCAATATTATGATGTCTCACAAAAGAAGGGTGATCTTCAATATGCCATAACATATCATATGAAAAGAAAACACCTTACTGTAATGAAACAACACTGTGCAACACTGGGTCCCAGTGCTGGTAAAGCCCTAATTCTGAAAGAAAATAACCAAGTCCAGCTGTCCTTCACTAGTCAAACCCGGGGCGATGATTATGGCAGCTGGTATCCACACAAGTTCAACTCACAGCACCTTTTTTTTTTGGCAAAAAAAATTATTTTGGCCTCGCTTGTGCTTGGCTTTTCTTGTCCTCCTCCTCTCAAAACCCCAGAGGGATGTACAGTGAAAGCTCTAAAAAGCAACAGCCTTTAGGTAATTATCACACGAAATATTTTTTGCAAAAACAGGTAATTTTCCTTGCAGTTTCTGTGCCTTGCTCCCATGGATAACGACAGCACCACCCACTCACCTCCACACCATGGTGCACATTTAATAAGTTCTTACCAGATCAAAAGAACGAGTTGACACAGATATCCTGGGCTACATTAGAGGCATTTTTTTCCACTTACTGCCAGAAAACAAGGGAAACAAACCTACATATAATGCAAACAAGAAAAAAAAAAGACTGCAACAGAAAGAGCTGTTTATGTTTTGATGGCTGCAATATAATGCTGCAGGTGATAGGCAGGATCCTTCCTTTTGTGAAAGACAGCTGAGAATTAACTGGAGGCACAGTGAAAGATAAAGATGATCTTTAAAGAATGAATATGTGGAAAGTGCCTTTGAGCTTTTTTGTTCTGCCAGATTATTCTCACCATTGCAGTGTCACAAAAGTAAAACATTTAAAAAAGAGTGGGGCCAGATCATCTGCAGGTGAAAACCAACAGAGATTCATGGACTTTGTAGAAGCTCTCCCACTTTACACCCTCGTAGGATACGACTTACGCTGTGGGTGTTCAGTAGTAGTCTAAACTATTCCCTTGAACAATTTGCATTATCGTTATGCAGCAAGCTTGTTTGCTTTTATATAGATATAGATATATACACCCCCCCACACACACATACACTTCTGCTTCATATCATTCACTCCTCTGTCTCTATAAGGTAAGCAACTAATTAGCAATGGAAGACATCTTGAGATGTCTTGTGTACCCTTTCTCTGGTTTGTTTGTTTCTTTAAAGACATTTGCAAAATCCATGGGTAAGCAAAATGAGCTGATGCTCAATCTTTCCTCTCTTTTGTACTGGTGCAAAAGGAGCAACTTTTTCAACAAGAGAAGCAAGATTCAGAATGCATCATAAATGCATTTGGAACAAACACACATTAACCAACACCCAAATACTTTTTCTCTGCACATTGGAAACTAATGGTCCATTAGCTGGGGAGTAGATAGGATGTGGGTGGAGCCCTGCATTGACAAGGTCAGTTTTTTGGAAGTCAGTTTTTGGAAGGACACTTCCCTCTACTTCCACAGGAAGGAAGGGAAGTGGGTGCATCTTTGAGAACCCATTGCTGAGGCATTCTTGTCTCACTCCAGCATACAGCATGAGTCTTTATGTATATCAAAACAATTTTAAGGCATTTTTTTTTTCAAATGGTTATTTTTTTCTGAAAATGGCAGATCCACTGGCAATGAAACCTGAATTCTTCCATCTACCATCCATTGGCTGCCAAATCTCCCTCTCCTGCCAACAGAGAGACTTGGAACTGATCTTCAGTGGTCTAATTGGGTGAGGCCCTGTTTTAGCTTCAGCATTTCCATTTATAATGAAGTGTTCAGGTCAGATCTTCTGAAGTGAAAATAGTTATATACCTGTTCATCTCCTTCTCCTGGAACTATTAGGACATAGAGCAGCATGTAATGGCTATAATAACAAGCTGGAAGCCGTTTAAACTTTATCGGTAAAATCCTAGGTTGTTTAAGTCAATAAAGCTGAAATTTCACCCCATATGACAGCATTTGCAGAAACAAAAACTAACCCAGTGGAATCATCTCTGGGATCTGTTTGTAAACCCCTCAGGCCAGTTTTACTTCAGGTGATACCCAAGTCAACAGTTACAGATGAGTAACACCACCAGTAAACAGAAATGCAATAAACCAACAACAAACTTCCCTCTACTACTTTCTGGAAAACAACATTTTCCTTACATATGATCAGTTTTATTTTATGACCATTTTGGGTACGTATGTGTTTATCACAACAAGGTCCCCAAAAATCCACAGCTTATAAATGCAATTGCTATCTGTAACATTCAAGATAATCCTTATCCAACTTGTTATTTACCACTTGTCCTGGATTTCTACTTAGTGCAGAAGAACTGATCTTTCAAAGACAGCTCAAACCTCCTGATGAGTAAGGAGATTCAAGTTCTGTCAGGCAGAAAGCTTAGTCTAATACTGTATCTTTGAATGAGCACACAACTGTTAAGCAGAAAGAAATGCCCAATGGGTAAAATATAAGATTACATTAATGAAAGGTAAACTGGGGACAACTGTCAAAGCAGCTAGCTTGATGCAACTTACTTAGAGGCAGACATCAAAACTTCTAGGCAGACTCAAAATTAGAAGTCTAAGCAAACTGGTAGCAGAAAAATAATGCTGGCTTAACTCACTACTGGCTAGGGACAGAAGGTACATATAAATCAGTTTAAGTGATCAGAAACTGGGGTTTAAACTTGTGACAGAATCACAGAAGTGGGGTCGGAAGGGACCTTGTAGATCTTCAAGTCCGACCCCCCCCCGCCTGGGCAGGAGAAAAAAACTGGACTCAACTGAGTCCAACCAGGTAGGCATCAAGCCTCTTCTTAAAGACCCCCAGGGTAGGAGCCAGCACCTCTTCCCTTGGAAGTTGGTTCCAGCTCCTAGCTGCCCTAACTGTGAAGTAGTTCTTGTGGATGTCTAATCTAAACCTACTCTCCAATAACTTGTGTCCATTGTTCCTTGTCATGTCAGGGGGCGCTAGGGGAAACAGTGTCTCCCCCAAACCCTTCTGGTCCCCCTTGGTGAGTTTATAGACAGTCACCAGGTCCCCCCTCAGCCTTCTCTTGTGAAGGCTGAACAGGTTTAGGTCCTGCAGTCTTTCAGAATAGATGTTCAGTGCACATAAATCAGTTTCAAAATGGTGGAAACTAATTTGAGATAAACCTGGTTGAATGTAGCATCAGACTTAACTGATTTAGGTCAAATTGGTTTATGAAACTTCTGTCCCAGCCCCCTGCCTGGTTCAAGTTAAATCACAGTCCCCCAGTATACAAGCATTTTGCAGCCCTGGGCTAGGCTATACTGTTTGCTCCAGAGAGCAGGGATGGCTCCGCTGCTCTACTCCCTAGCTGAAACAGTGAGGGCTAGCTCACTAGCCTCACTGCCCCCACCTCCCCTGGCAAGCACCTGCCACAGAAGAGGGTTAAACTTCCCTTCCCCCGAGTACAGAGCTATCCTCCCCTGCTTACTTAGCGCTGACTGCAACTGTTGACTACAAAATCCCAGAGGCACCTGGAAGCAGGAAAAAGAAATGATGAGCAACCCTGCAGAGTCCTACTGCTGTGAGTCTGAACTGCAAACCCCAGAGATTTTAGGAGCAGCAGGACAAGGAAGTGAACACCCAGCCCATGCCGGTTACATTACAGAGACCTGTGCTCTAGTGCCCCCAAACTTCTGGCTTGCGCCACTACAGGCATGTGGCTGCATTTCCTGAATCAGAAGTGAATATCTGTTCATTTGCTTATTGGTTTAATCTTTGCAGCTTAGACTAACCTGCAAAGACTGAATCAATTTAGCCTCAGGCTTTTTGACTGTCTGTACTTAGCCACTAAGATCAGCTCAATATAGAAGGAACTTCCAGTGGCACAAGGGAGTCATACTATTTCTTATATTGCTTTACCTTCTTCCAGAGGCAAAATTCCTCTTTAAAAGAAGCAAGGATTTTTTAGGGTGATAACTTTTATTGGACCAACTATGTAGTTGGGATGAAGTTAGACAAGATTTTGAATACAAGATGATCTTTAAGAGAAGGGTAGGATTTCATAGCTGTTGCTATTCTATACTCTACTGGCACCACTGACCTTCTCCTAATGGAGGGAGCACAGGTCTTATGGTCAGATACCAGTGAGGGATGTAAGAAAAACCCTTACTCCTTTTGTTAAGCCATTGTATGGATGCATAGTCTTCAGCAGTGGTTCTCAACCTTTTTTGTACCAGGACCCATTTGTAAAAATCAGTGGCCAGTCCCAACCTGATGCCCCCACCCCCACCCCCA
>NW_017728933.1:1634741-1640802 GCF_001723895.1 Crocodylus porosus | reverse complement strand
TAGTGTGGGTGGGGACAGGGAAAGCAGCCTGTGGCAGGCTGGGACTCTGCCAGCCTGCAAGGGAAAACCCATGGTTTCCCTTTTTTTCCCATTTTTAAAGTTTGTTTGCAACCCTTCATATATTCTTGCAACCCACTTTTGGGTCATGACCCACGGGTTGAAAAATGCCGGTCTACAATAAGTTTGAAATCATAGTATGGACTCCCGATCTTAAATTGTCCTTTGCTTTGTTTTATCCCACTATGCCTTTGGAGTACAGAAACAAATTGTTTTTCCTTCTTAGTGCTTATACCTTCCCAGTCCAAGTTATTACACTTCCCATTTCAGTCATCCTTTAACCAGGCTATACATACTTAGTTCCTTTAATCTCTCCTTGTAAATCATTCTCTCTGTTTCCTTAATCATTTTTGTTGCCCTTCTCTACATTCCCTCTGGCAGTACTCTCCTGCCAGTTTTGCAGTCTATTCCTTCTTAGTTTCAAGTCTCATTGCCAAGTTGGTAACAGAAGTGAGATATCAAACATTTGGATGCATCATATATTTTGTAAATTATAGTAGTAGTTCTGTTGTACTACTTTGACCTATTTATTATGTGGTGTTTATTCTGCCTGTTCATTGCATTCTTCTCCTGCTCATAATCTTGCTAACCTGCAAGGACTAGAAGGATGGCCAGATAATCAAAATACTGAATACTAAAAAGGTCAATATAATACAGCACAGTACCTGAGCTACCAGAATATATTAGGTATTAAAATTTTGATATCTCATGCTCTGAGAAGAGAGCAAGAGGGAATAAAAAGAGCAAAGGATGGAACATTAATCCATTCAAGTGTCAAAGCCTATAATGAGAGAAGAAAAAGGTACATTCTGATCTACTCATCTTAAAATCTTCGAAGAGAATGGATTACCAACATCAGCTCTGAGTTGGACAATCAGGGAGGGGAAGGCTTTCTGTCCCCAGAAAGATCACAGCTGTGGCAGAACCCTGGACCTAATCTAAATCCTGCTCCACTGAATGGAAACATTCCCATTCAAGTGGGCTTTGGCCTTTGGAGGAATATCAGAGTGAGAAGGACAACAAAGTAAAATTCAACCGTAGAGGGCCCTGCAATGCAAGTCCACTGCCTTTGATCTGAGGCTTTCACATTCAGGATCTTTTAGTTAAAATATATGACCTGATCTCTCTGATCTTAGGGTGCAGACAGAAGAGCAGCTCCCCTTTGCAACTCATAGTGCTATGAGTTGCAGCAATCAACCCAGACCCAACAGAAGTTCACTATTGGGTCCCAGAGTTGTGGATTCCAGCTGTTTGCTGCAAGCCTACAGCCAGGTCTCCATAGCAATGCCACTCCCCCATCCCAGCCAGATGCTGTTTTTAGAATGGGGGTGGGGAGAGCAGAGGGAGCTCATTCTTGAAGTCCCTCAGGCAATTTCGGAGGGTGGGCTAGGTAGATTGGAGTCCCCCCACCTCAGGGGAGAGAAGGGGGATACCTCCAATACACCCAACCCACCCACTAGCACCAGCTGACCACCCCCCCATACCAAATTCCCTCCACTCTCTTTTTCCTCTCCCATTCTGAAAACAGTGACAGGCTGGGAGCTTGGCAGACACAAGTTACAAAAAGACACTACATTTTTTAATATTTTTATCTGATACCTCATACAATGAAGGTTCAGATTTTCATGGGATTGGGCCCTTTTAAAGTGGTCTGTAGCCATGCACTTCTGTTTGATCATGGCTGTACACTCCTTTCTGGGGCCAGATAAGGCAAAAATTGTCACTTCTGTCTGCAGCCTCAGGCTTCACTTCATTCTGAATCAGAATGAAAGTTTTAGGTTGTTTCAAGGCATCAGTGTCCCATTAATACTCCAGGAGAAGCAAACCTCCTTCCCTGCATGCAAAACAGTTGCTGTATGAAGAACATGGCTTCACTTCCCGAAACCACTCTATACTGAATAGTGCAAATGTAGCAGCAGGGACCAAGTTTCGGATTAGTGTTTCCTGTGGTTACACCCCTTTGCTCTCACTTAGAAGCCCAAATTGTTAGCCCGAACAGGCTCATCAACTTTTAGACATTGCCTGATGGTCACGAGAAAGAACAGGGGCACTGCACCGAGACACCATGTGTTATATGAGCAAACAGAACTCACTGTGCTATTGCACACAAATCCATTTACTCAGCATGTACATTTTTACTTGGGTACAGTAACCTCTGTGATAAATATTTAAGTTTTCTTGAGTCAGAGCCTCACTTCTCAAATACTGATTTCATTAAAAAATAAATAAAAATGATTGGCTTCTTGCTTGACCATTGGCAGGAAAAATGTGGGCCTGTGGGCTGGATCCAGCCCTCCAGGTTATTCTATCTGGCCTGTGGGGCCGCTAAAAAATTTAGAAAATTTATATTTATCTGGTCCTGGCTGTCTGTCAAAGATGACAGGAGCCAGGGACACCAGGACCCAGGGGAAGCTGGTGGGACTCAGTAGCAAGGCCAGCCTGGCCCCACCATGCCCCCAGACCCCTCCGACCTATGCTTCCCCAAATAGAAGCCTCTGCCTGCCACAGCTTTTACCACTTCCTTGCATGCCAGCCAGCTGCTCCAGCACCACATGGCCCCTGGCTGCATCACCAGAGCACGGGGCCCATGCCTGTACCCTGCCAGGAGCAGGATGGTGTGTGTGCATATGTGTGTGTGTGTGCCAGCATGCATGTTCCTGCACTGAGGGGAAGAGAAAGACAGAGAGAGCAATGCAGAAGGGACTCTGTGTGTGTGTGTGTGTGTGTGTTCATTCGTTGGGTGAGCCCCACACTCACCCCACCGTACCCACCCCCTCTTGCACTGCCATACACACAGGCCTCCAGACCCACCCCCTCACACATCCCAGCCACCCTCCATACACAGAGTCCCCAACAAGCCCCATACTCACCCACACTCCACATATCCACACCCACATCCACCCCACACTCAAGCCCTCCCCCATACCAACAGCCTCCCATAAACCTGTACACATCCCCCCCCCACAATTGACAAGGGTAAGATTTCATTTTAAGCTATTATATACAATCACCTCTATGTACACGACACAAAAACATGTAAATCAAGACAAAAACACTTTCTGGAATCAAATTAATTAATGTTGTAGATGTTCAATTTTTAGAATATCATTTGGTATTTTTCTGGTTCTGAGATGGCAAAACCCTTTGCTAAAAGGAGTACTTTTGCGGGAAAGAGGAAGACCTTCTGGTGGCAAAGGTTAGGGGTTAGGGGACAGGACTTCCAATCACAGAATGGCAACTGGGGGCAGGGCACCTGTCAAGGGGCAGGATTACCAATGCAGCCTTCAACTCAGTAACCAGTCCTCAACCCAAAATAATTGTCTGCAATCTTTACTGAGCTCACTTACAATTTTTTTTTATCTTGTCAGAAAACTTCAGTTTTGTCCAAACTGAAGTTCTCCAGGGAAAATATTTACTTCAATTAATTTTTTCTTGTAATTTTCTGATTAGAAGAACATTCAAAAGGAAAAAATTCCATTTTGAGGTGTCAAATTGTTTTGACAAAAATCACTGGAAATTTCAGTTTTGGCATTTCAGATTTGAAATATTACATTTTTTTTTTTTTGGTAGTGTTGGGATGATTTTTGTAAATGTGATGGTACAGAAAAAATATAAGAGGCAAGGATTTTGAGGGGTGCATATTTGGGAGGTCTGAGATGAAGGGCACAGTGGAAACCAAAAGCTTGTTAGTGCCACTTCCAACTAGCCAATTGGTCCAATAATAGTTATTACCCACAATTTGTTTTTTGTTTGTTTGTTTTTGTTCTTTTGACTCAATTTTCTGATTTGGAATGGAAAGTGATTTTTGAAAAAGTGTAATTCTTCATAACAGCAAAACAACGTTTTTCAAAGCATTCTTCTAACAAAGGTTTCCCAAAGTCTCTGAGGTAAAAGAGATTCTAATATAATGAAATAATCAATGATACGTTCAGTAGTGTATATAATGTTTTAGCGGTTCTGCTATTACAGGGATATCACTGCATATACATTATACTTATTTGTTATTTCACAGCCCTACCCATTGTTTTCAAGGTCAGAAATGATATAAACTGTCTTAACTACATTTATGTGGGTTGGCCTGACAAGTGACAGTTGTCAGGCTAGAAGGGAACCATTGAATGATGATGAATTCAGTCCTTTGGCTATGCATCTGTACAGACTGAGAGCTTGGAGCTGATAGATGGAAAAGCAGTGGCAGCAAACCAGGACTTCATTAATCAATTAAATTCATTTTTCATAGTAGTGTAATGAATATCCAGGGACTGTTTAATGCCAAGGATGGAAAATAAATAAAGCAGAGCAAACTTACATTGAGAGTAAAGATCTGGAAAAGCCTTATTCAAACTGTAGGAATAAGTCATTGTTTTTTTTCTAATAAGCAATCCTTTGTGTAAGAGAATGTCTAGTTCTCATGCATAAGAGAGCAGTGGTAGTCAAAAATGCAATTTTTAACATAGATACAAACTTGCTTGATGCTTAGTGCAAAACTAGATTTTTTTTGTCTGTTTTTGTTCGATGTTTAGCCTAAGTTGAGTCCAAGATACTTACAAGTCACTAATGTCATTTCTAGGGGACTCCAGAGTTTTTTGGAGCTCAATTGTATATGCCTTAAAGGAGTGTTCTTTTCTCATTCTTTCCAGAAAGAACCAAGCACTCACCCTCTGAAAAATCAGACTGTTTTCAAGTGTCTCATGCTGGGTACTAGGAAACACTGAAGCTGCTCCTTGTCCTACATACATACAGACATATCATTGCCTTCTGAAACATTTGGTCTACCTGCATGTGCAAGATGCTTGGACAATTTCAGGTGATTTCTTGGCTAATGGAAATACATGAGAAACAGAAATCCAAGTGACTAGGACAGATTACAAATCTCTGCATAATTCTCACTGCTTTGTACCCCTTTTATACCTGTATAACACTGTTGGAATCACTCTCTGTCACTCTGCTCGAACAACACAGGGATGAATCAGCCTCTAGACTGTACTCTGGTAAGACAGATTTCTGACCTTTTGAAGATCTCCCCATCCTGCAAAGTGTGCTTTTCTCTACAATACAGAAGCTCCTATTTCTCATGCACATGTATTGGACGTGTATACTCTGCTTAATATCCTTGTGTGAATATTTATGTTGCCAGAGAGATGACTTTCCAGTTCCATTTACTGAGCTTCAGAGAAACTAATCAATATCACAGTAAATGCTACAATAACTGCATGTTTATGGATTCCAATTAAAAACATACAAGAGGAGCAGATATGTTAACATAGTGCTTTTCTACCAAGGCACAACAGGTCCTATACATTTTAGAAGGGCTGGAATAAGACAGAATGTATTTAAATGAAAGCCACGAGAAAATGGAAGTAAACTCCCTTGGAAAAAATAATTGCACCATTAGATATTGAAAGCAACTCATGAACTTATGTCAGGGCTTTGCGTGCATCTCAACCAGTACTAGTGTTGATCCCTCAGTTTAGTTCAGTGTGTTTTGCACCAATGCAATTCACTCTAGCTTTGAGTGGCAATGTAAATGGCACCTTGCCTGGGGTTATACCAAGGCTTTTCAGTAATATATGTAAAAAAAACCCTAACAACGGACCTCTCTCTTGATGGAATTTCATAGTGTGACCATTCAGAGTCAAACCTCACTTTGAAACAACAAGAAACAAGAGATTAAAACACAGGTAAACCCTTATCTGGATTGCAACATGTACTTCCAAAGATAAACCCAAGCTCTTAACTTTTGATTTCAAGACAGAAAAGACTCCAGCACTAGAGACCAGATCCTCTGCAAGTTTAAACTGATATAAACGCTACTGATTTATACCATCCAATGACCTGAGCTTAAATATTTAGTTCACCTGTTTTGACAACGGGATATTTGCTGAGTTTATGAGATAAGTGTCAGCTAGTAGAGCAAATAAACACCTGGTCACATTCCCAACCACCTGACAGAGGTATTTTGTTCCTTCTCATTTAAAGAGCAGACCACTGATGTTCTAACTAC
>NW_017728933.1:1624359-1634251 GCF_001723895.1 Crocodylus porosus | reverse complement strand
GAACCTTCTACAAATGGGAAATTCTATGCCAAGTAAATTTTGTTTTAATTAATATTTATGGTAGAGATGAGTGAATATTTCATTAAAAATAATTTACTTGGCAATTTTTTTTCCATCTGTGGCCAGCTCATGATAATCTCTCAAAAATAATTCATCAAAAGCTTTCCATGAATAATTCTTGATCTGTGTATCAAGAACATGGACAGAGTGCCACAGAATGGCACCTGAAAAATTTATGCTTAGACTGAGAGGGCATATGGTCTTGTGAAGGTAGTGGAAAGGGCTTGAAATGGGGGTTCAGTTTGTGCATCTGCCACAGATTCCTATATAATGTTGATGTGGGCAAGTTAAAATTTTCTCTGACTCCTTCCTTCATCTCTGAAATGGGGATAGTCTCTCTCATCTATTTAGACCATAAACTCTTTTTAGAGATGCATTGCCAATGATTATGTGCATATGGAATGCCTTAAATGATAGGCATTCTCTCTCTAGACCATCTCATCTGCAAACCAAATTCAACAACTACATCTGTGGTGATGACTAACAGGTCTATTCATCTTCTTCAAACCAGTGACTTTGTATCCACATTAAAATCCTGACCTCTCTCTGGCATCTCCTCATGGCTGTTTCGGCATCTGCTCAAGCTCAACATGGCTATACAACAGGTCTCCTGATGTTCCTCTCCAGCCCCTCTCTTTACAAATGCATTTGTTGATCACTGTGTCTAAGACATCTGTCCTGCCTGGCACTTGACTCTCTTGGCATCTCTCCTTAGCCAGTTTCTTCTCATCACAAACATAAGTTTCTCAGCTTCACTCTTAAGTTCTTTCCATGCCATAATCCCAGAGTGCTGAGGCCACACTGACTGGTACTCTCATTGTTTCTTTGAGGTCTATGCTCTGTCTAGCTCCTTATTATAACTTTTCTTAGTGTCTCTGGAGCACAGCCTCCTTTCTCATTTCTCACAATACAATGGACCAGGACACACAATCCTTGAATAAAATACCTAAGTAAAAGGGCTCCAAGTTGGGGCATCTAAACATAATTTTATAGATTTCATAGATATAAGGGGCTAGAAGGGACCTCATGAGATCATTGGGTCCAGCCTCCCCCCTGCCCCACCCTCTTGGCAAGAAGTCAGCTGGGATCAAATGACCCCAGCAAGAAATATATCCACCTGTTTTTTTGAAAAGTCCAGAGTAGGTGGTTGCATTACCTCTGGGGTAAGTTTGTTCTAGACCCTGGACACACACACTGTAAAGAACTTTTTTCTTATGTCTAATCTAAATTGGTCTCCTGGAGTTTATGGCCATTAGACCTTGTTATCCCCTGGGGAGCTCTGGCGAACAGCTGTTCTCCCAGGTCCTGATGTACCCCTCTTATGTAATTGTAGGCTGCCACCAAGTCCCCCCTGAGCCTTCTCTTCTCCAGACTAAAGAGTCCCAAGTCCCTCAGCCTCTCCCCATATGGCCTTCCTCCCCAGGCCTTGGATCATATGAGTGGCTCTCCTCTGTACTCTCTCAAGCTTCTCCACATCCTTTCTGAAGTGGCGGGCCCAATATTGGATGCAGTACAGCAGCTGCAGTCTCATAAGGGCCAAGTAAAGCAGGAGGATGACAACCCTGGTTTTATCTGAGATGCATTGGTGGATGCACGCCAGAGTTTGGTTTGCTTTGCCAGCCACAGCATCACATTGGTGGCTCATATCTTGTGGTCAATCAAGACCCCCAAGTCCCTTTCGGTCATGGTGCTAGCAAGCGTAGCACTGCTGAGTCTGTAAGTATGCTGGGGGTTCTTTCTACTGAGGTGCAGCACCTTGCACTTCTCTGCATTGAAGGCCATCCGGTTTTGGTTGACCCACCAAAGAGTACTGACCCAAGTATTGAGCCCTGAGGTACTCCACTGCTCACCCTGCATCACATTGATTTGCTCCCGTCAACTAGTACACTTTGGGTCCAGCCGAATAGCCAGTTGCCTAGCCATCAGACTGTATGATAATCAAGACCACATTTCCCCAGCTTAACCATGAGGGCATCATGAGGAACTAGGTCAAAGACTTTCTTGAAATCTAGATATGTAATGTCCGCATCATCTCCCTTGTCCAGGACACATGTTAGCTGGTCATAGGAGATGAGGTTCGTCAGGCAAGACCTGCCAGTCACAAAGCCACGTTGGCTGGCATTCAGAAGCTTGCCTTCCGTTAGTCTGGTGTTGATGCATCTCTTGACAATTTTCTCCAGGACTATTCCAGGGATGGACATCGGGCTGATTGGTCTATAGTTCTCCAGGTCATCTCTCCTCCCTTTCTGGAAGATAAGGACCACGTTAGCTCTTTTCCAGTCGTCTGGGACTTCACTCAAGCACCACGAACTTTCAAATATCTCTGCCAAGGGGGATGCAATGATATCTGCCAGCTCCTTCAAGACTCTCAGGTGTTTTTAAGCCTACTATTGAATCATCATACACTCAGGAAACAATAACTCTTAGCAGCGAACTTCAATTGTGAACACTCACACTCATGATTTCAAACTTTGCCTCCTAGGAAGGGCCCATATAACTTGTGCTCACAGCTATTGCTTCAATGACCATTCCTAACTAATTAACTTGTTCTTTTCAAGAGAGTTAGAACTACTCACCCAATGCGAGATGCTTGGAACTGCTTATCTAAACACAGTTCAATGTAGCTTGTTGTCCTGAAAAGGGAGCTTTGAAGAATAAGAGAAAAGAACTACATGTCCACCCCTAGTGTAAGATCTGATCCAACTTGCATGTGAATGTATACAAAGATTACCAGTGAGGAAGGTCAGGTCCTCAGCTCTCAACAGTGAATGCCAGTTCACCAGGAAGTCTACATGATGTAGACAGCCATCCACTAAGGCTTGGACGGAAGCTACCTACTTCTTCCCATAAAGTACTAAATAGGTCTTGGACAACAACAGCTTTTGATCCACATTAATGTGGTTTGGATGTGATTAGACAGCAACCTGGCAAAGTCTGTGTGTCCCAGAATGACACTGTTCCCCTATCATGTCATTTGGGGAGGAAAATATTGTGTTACAGGAAAACAGTTTGCTTGAACAGACAGAGGAATAACCAAGGTTTTGGCTAATTCTTTCCCCACTTCAGAGGGACATAATTACCTTAAAAACTGTTATGTGCCAAACTCCCCCTGGGTTTTTGACTAAAGCAATTTTCTTTCCTTTTGGGAAATGTGGATTAGAGAAGTGTGGCATTTTTGAACCTATGAAAGACTCATTTAAAGCTCTAAGTGACTGAAAAGTTGCTTGTTTTAGGAAGAACAGACCTCATTTCTCACATTTAAGCTTGAAAAAAGAATAATGTTAGATAATCCTGACATCACACAGGATACCTGATGGGGCAATTACTAAGCAACATAGAGCTAACGACATTCAGATGTGTTGACATGGCATGTGAAACGATCATTATGTAAGTGAAATAGAAGCAACTGCCATATGCTTTATTGCTCTCTTGTGCCCTGCTTATTAGGCTGGGAAATGTATTTACTTTTCTTTTTTCTCAATTGATGCTGAAGCCTCAGCATTCATACCCAATGACTAAAACACCACCAATCTATCTTCTTTATTCATTTACATTTAAACCCTTGGAACAGTCTATTTTCCTCCTCCATTATCCAAAGCAGATTGACAGCTGTGAGCCCATGGTGGCTATGGAATTGGTATCATCTTACAGAGCGTTTTATCCCTAGGCTGCTAATTTTAGTATGGATCAGAAAAGCAGAAATGGCCTAAAATTACTGGGTGAAAAGAGTAGATTATGTAAATTGGCACATCAGCACCAACTTCAATTTCCACAAGCTAAGGAATTGCCCCGTGTCAAGCAGCTTCATTGAAGTTAGTGACTTCTTCCACATTCAGAATAACATCCGCATCACAAAATCCAGTCAAAAATCTCAATGCATCCTTGATGCCAGTCATCAGCATAAAGGCAGTCATAGAGAAGTAGGATTGGGAGGGATTTCAAGAGGTTACCTAGTCCAACTCCTTACCTGAGCCAGGATCATTCCTATCCAGACCATCCTATACAAATCCATAGTCTAGCCTCTTAGCCAAATGACTGACATGACAAGACATAATGCCAGAACACTGCCACTAGTAAAGCAGAGGACCTTGATAGCCAATATCCTGCAACTGCATGGGGTTGCAAACTATGCTTGAGAGATCCAGGAATAGGACCATACCCCCTGCTACAGAGGAAGGCAAAAATCCCCACAGGCCATCCCAATCTGAGCAGGAGATAAAATTGCTTCCTGATCCCAAATATAGCAATCGATCTAACCCTGAGTAAAGGGACAAGATCATTTATCCAGGAACCTCTCAGTTTAAGTCCCACTAAATCCTAAACCAGAGGCAAATCAGCATCTCTGCAGGGGCAGAATCAAGTACAACAGGAATTGCTGGTCATAGAGTTATCTAAATGACAGTGCCTGCTGGGGCTGCTGTTAGATTGGGGCACTTGACACACTACTAGTAGCTGAGGGCTGTGCTTTAAGTCATCATGTAGTTTGGAGGACCCCAAAATGCAGACACACACCTTGATTCAAAACAATTGTTCTAAGGGACCCCAGCTCTAAGACAGCCTCAGTCCTCAGGCTTTTTATAAATGTCACTTTCTTCTTCCCATTTATTAATGCAATAATAATAATACAGATATTATGTACAGAATAATGTACAGAAGACATCTGGAAATACTGTGCTATGAATGTGAAAATGGTGTGGCTGTGGCACAGATGCTGGTTCCTATCAAATGCTTCTTCATTAGGCTATTTAAAAAAAAGAAGTTTCTTGATTTCTGTGTTCATTTGAAACTCCATTTTATTTAAATCACTTTCCTTTCCCCTCTACTTCTCAGATAATAGCTCATTAATTTCTTCCTGGAAATCACAGTTAGAAAAAATAAAATTGGGAACTGACACAATATATTTCTAGATAAGTAACTTGGAAAAAATATATAATCAATAAAATCCTGGGTGGCAATAATGTAACCATATTAAATTTATGTTGTCTGTTTAAACAATACGTTCCCTTCACCATTATTCTAAACGTTGCTTCAGGAGGTCTTTTTATAGACTATTTTTTTCTTTTTACTGTGGGACTGTAAACAGGCAGTTAAACTAATATTTTGATATGTTCAGCATGCTAGGTTCTGTTTTATAGATTCTTCTGATAAAAGCTTATTGTAGCTTCAAATGCTATCTTGCAACTTGAAAGCTATGCACTGCTAAAGTTTCCTTTCCATTATACCTAGACTTAGCTGTGAGCAAAATAGGTCATGGCGTTTCACACAGGATGGGATGGTAGACGGTCGTATGGAGGAGAGAGTTCCAGAGATCCTAATCCTCCAAACCAATCCCTGTAGCTTTACAAGTCAGCAGTTTTCAAAGTGGGACCAAAATCAGACCCAGAGGAGAGGGAAGTGGCTTTCTGAAAGTTTTACGAATGTGCAGCTGCTTAGGATACTTGAATTTTGGTACTTAATGAATTCCCTAGTTCCCACACATCGTTGTACAAGCTAGAGTGAACCTGGCTCATGTTCCAGTGCACAAAATAGATTAAGAAAAGGACCTTGTCATTTTGGTCAGCCAGGCACTTGCATTTCAAGTTCCCATGATCATCCTAACCCTACTCAGCCTTCTTGCATACCTGAGCTCAAGTGAGTTGTACACTCTGCTCTCATTGAACTCTATTACTTTAACACAGGAAGAGCAAATCACCCAAAACAAGGTCAAGGAGCAGGAAAGCCACAACCTCATCCGCAACCATGAAACTAGTCCTGTAACCATTAGTTACATTGTCCTTCATTGCCCACTTTCCAGAGCAGGAACTAAGGCACAGAGAAACTGACTTTTCAAAGTCTCATGAGAAAGCCTGCAGGGCCACCATGGGCAGAGGCCATACCACCAGCCTCTCTCACCCACACCACTGGGGGGGGGGGCTCGTCCTCTGACCTCCAGGCTGCTGACATCTGACATTCAAGAAAGAACCTCAGGGTGAAGCTTATGTACTGGCCAGACATACCTTGACTCTGTGACAGCTCTAGGACTAGTAGATCTAGAATTGTTTGAATTATTCTTATCTGCTATTATTGTGTATCAATAAAATTTGCCTATTATCAAATGGAGAAGTCATGGTCAGTCTAAGGGTTTGGGTCCACCCGGAACGAGGTATCTGGATCATAAATTCAGTGCCAACACTCTCCAGCAACATGCTTTAATCACAAAACTACCTTACCTCTCTAAAAAAAGAGTGAGGTTATGAATACTGGATGAGGCAATCCTGATGGACTCCTCTGTACTTAGCAATCACTTCCTGCATATCACTGTAGGCCCTAAGGCTAGTATAAGCTCTAAAACAGAAGACAGTGCCCCATGTGTAAAACAATCCCTGATACCCATCACATTTGACTGCAATTTGGAAGTAGGAATACATCTATTTTAGTACAGCACCTAGCACATAAGGGGCTCCTGTGCAGTCTTGTAAACAAGGACAAATGGCGTTATGCAAAAGGCCTTCAACTGCTGAGGCACAGATACAACAGCAAGTATTATTCCTTCTGAGACAGACTAGACAGAAAATCCTGCTACCCAGGGAAGGAATATTGTCTTTTAAAAAATACTCTATCCAGTACTTCATTTCAACACTTCTCAGCGTTAAAGTAGGCTCTCTAAACTATGGCACCCACAGGGTAACTTTATGCTGCTGTTACAGTTTTCAGTCAAGTAAAATGATTTGCTACCCAGGCTTAAACTGTCTCTTAAAAACAAAGAGCCAGGCACTTACATTGCAAGTAACCAGGTTTGTTGCAATTGGAAAAAAAATAAAAGGAAATAGAGGATATTAACTCCCTTTCTTTCTTACTTTTATTGTCTTATTGATCAGGGGAATTACTATTAGGAAAAAGACTCCCTCATCATATCACTTGTGTGAGTGCAAGCTTATGTTCTGCCCCTGATGGATGAATCCTACAGAATTTAAAGGACATGAAACCAACAAGACTGTGCAGGCATTTAACAGGTCTCTGAAGAAGTGACTGTACCATCCTACAGGGAAAGAGGGGTTATTCTATGGGTGTTTTAAGTAATGGGATTGTTTTCCTCGACTTTAATGGACTTCCCGTTAGGCCCCTCATCATCAATATTCCTTACTGAAAATGTCTTAAAGCTAGATCATGTCCTTCATTCACACAGGAGAATATAGATGAGAATCTCCCTTCTGTGCATCCATGGCCTATCTGGATTGTATTTCTGGGAGCAGGGAAGGAAGAGGAGGAAGAGGCAGGGGCTAAATGCCCAACATATGCCCCTGCAAGCAACTGGGCAGAAGAAAGTTTCGCACTCCACTGTTCCATTCTCTCTCACTCCAGGCAGACTGCACTCTTGAACAGGCAACAAAGGGAGAGATAGCTGCATATCAAAGGGAGGTGAAATAACTTATTCCCCACAGAACAGCACCTCTGAGGCAGTGTTTATTCCCACAGGCCCTCTCAGGCTAATATTAAGTAAAATAAAGGCAGGGCGGGATTATGGTTCAGCACAGCAGAACACTGCTTAAGGCCCTAGTTCATAGAATTAGGTGATGGTGTCAGAATAGCAGATTTCTGTGCGTGCATGTTTCTAGCACTACGATTGGGGGAAAAAAAACAAAAACAAAACCAGCTTGAAAACATGTTGTGAGTGCAACCAATGCAGATATGTGCCAGAGTCTGTTGCAGCCTCCAGCAGAAGGTGGAGCACTACGTAGTAGAGCCAGAAAAGGTACCACCTAGCCCTTTAACTCCCACCAAAGCAGACCAGAGGAATCCAATGCCTGAGCCCCTGCTTTGGAACAGTGAATTTTGCGTACCTGCGAGGAGCAGTTTTGATCCAAACCTGAGTCAAAGTAATCTTATAGTGCTGTAAAGATAGCTGACATTCTCCATGACTACAAGCATCTGAGTTAAAATCTCTCCTCTCCATTTCTTGGCAGGTGCCAAATAAAATCGCTTAGCTTGTTTTTGCCAGTTTTCACAAAAACGTCTCTGACGCAGTTTCTGTGTGTCTGATGTTTTGTTTTGACCTGATTCCTAATTGCCTGATGTCTGCACTAGCATATTCAGAAAACTCTTTTTTGTTTTTAATAGCACCTCCTGCCCAGGCACTCATGAAAACATTCCCATGCTTGCTTGGGATGTGACCTTCATTTTCCTTTGTGAATATTCAGGCTAAAAACTGTAGCACCCTCAAGCACCAAAATCATCTGTCATTACTTCTCTACTCTTCTTTCTTAATGGCCTCACAGACTCAGAGAGATTCTGAGAGCTGTAAGGTTAAAAACTTCACAACGGGAGAACTACAGTTCGGATAATAATAAACACAGTTGGGGAATATAACTGACAAGTCTTTATGTTGTGAAAAATACTCAAGTGCACAGTAAAGTGGAACAAACAATAAATGTCTTCAGCTCTTAGAGGAAAGGGTGACTGCTTTCTCATGAAGTTCCTCTAAGAGCTCAAATTAGGCAGGTCAGATTCTTTGTCTGCAGACCTGCTCCGGACTTGGATAGAGCTGTAGCAGCAATGGACTCGACCCATTGCTTTTGTGGAAAAAAAGAAAAATCTGAAATTACTTCTTGACAGGTCACACTGAGCAAATTGGTTCAGATAAAATAAGGCAGCAGTGCTTTCTTCTGAGCCTGCACCAAAGCACAGTGTAAGTGGGTACAGCCTATTAGACAGTCTACCTGATGGGGATATATGACACATGAGTTCTCCTGGAGCTACCCCTGGGATCTTAGATAACCTTGGGCAGGTTTCTTCAATTCACTGGGCCTCAATACTTTTCCTCCCACACTTGTCTTGTCTATTTAGGCCATGAATTGTATCTCCTTATAAGACCGTACACAATCTATGAAAATGGGACCATGAACTTGGTGGACGCTAGGGCTGTATGAAGCTTCATGTGCCGATTCAATTCAGAAGAGATTCAACCTGATTCGGTGGCCAAATCTCCAAATCCAAATCAAATCAGAAGACCAATTAAAAGGTCTGAATTGATTTGAAGATCTTCATGATTCGGAAAAGACTTGGAGAGCTTTGGAGATTCGGGCAGTCCCCACTTGCCGCCCCAGGTATAGCGTGATGTTAACATAAAGTGTAAAAGTAGTGAAATGTAACCATGTTAGTCTTGTCCTGTATGCAGCCTGAAAACTCCATTTTGTATCCTTCTGCTTGACGTAATTGAATGAACCCTGCATAGCCTTTATATGTATGTATGTAAAAGGGTGAATGGTGAAAGAATGATGTAGAGATGTGAGAAGAACATTCAACTGTTTATATAAGCAACAAGGCACTAAATGTAAGTTACCAGTCAGTAAACTTAATTAATAAATGGCTGAAGAATCCCTTTTAGGCCTAGGGCACAAAGAAGATAACAAGGAGAAGGAATGCCAGACGGGCAACAAGAACACTTCAAAGCTGAGATAAGCTGAAGACAAAAAAAGAACAGCAGCAAAAACAGAAGCTGGGTATGTAAAAATCCCAAAGCACTGAAACAAAGGATGCCAATCCCTATAGAATAACACTTTGAAAATTCCAGGTTGGGTGAGTCTCTTTCTCTACTACTGTTCCATCCAAGGCCAGACACATCTATTCACCCCGCTTCAGCTGTTACCTTTAAATCTGCTGTCTTCATATCATCATCATCTACTCAATAAGCCTGGGTTGGCTGATATTGAGCAACTATTTCTGGTAACTATATCTGGTGTGTGTGTGGATAAAATGGTTGTTTTGTAGGCCTGTGCGAGTAGGCAACTATTTGATCCAGCTTTAGATCTGGTCACTTCAGATGCCAGTGATCTGATCTGGAGCTCCGGACCAG
>NW_017728933.1:1609450-1624039 GCF_001723895.1 Crocodylus porosus | reverse complement strand
CAGAGGGCTGAAAACTGCAGGGATGGTGGCCCCTGTGAAGGCCACAAAGCCTGCCAAGTTTCAAGGAGATAGGTGAAGGGGTTTTGGAGAAACTGCACCTCAAGCTGCAGACAAGCAAAACTCATGACATGGGTGACACTGTGTGTGTTAAGGCGTAGCAGGGTGAAAGCTGCAGGGATGGTAGCCCCTGCTGCATCCAGGAAGCCTGCCAGCTTTCAAGGAGATAGGTGCAGGGGCTTCTGGATTCTGGGGCCCTGCACCTCTGGCTGCTGACAGGCAAAACTCGTGACATGGGTACTTGCCTAGTGAACACCCATAAGTGCAATCCCACAAATTATGCAAAAGTCATGAGCCAGAAGGATGACATTAGCTTTTACAAAAATCTTTTGAGGGGGGGAGGGGAATGGGGAGGAGAAGACTTTTTTATTATTATTTGCTTTTTGTTTTGAGAGCATTTAGGAACCCATTTCAAACTTCTGACTGAAGCCCTGAGGGCTGCAAACTGACAGCTTAATGAAAGCAGGGACTTTCAGGTAATTTCCTTTTTCTGGGAGCTGAAGCCTTAAAAAAAGAAATCAAATCAACTAGCATAAGATTTACAATAAAAAGGTGGGTGACTTGGCAATTCTGCTATTGTAAGACACGTGATAATTAAAAGTGTAAACTAGAGTTGGCAGATTTTTCACTCTTTTAATTCTAATTCTAATTTATATGTCAATCCTGGAGCCTTCCAGCACAAACCTTCCCTTAACAAGAAAACAGCCTGTTATTTTTAACCATAAACCAAATAAATGAACCAGGTAAGGGGCAGTTTTAAGTCATGTATTACATAAGAGAATATTTAATACAACCCATGGCCAAACAAGCTTTAGAGGGACTCCCCAGGGGCTCCAAGTTAAGCAAAGCTGTGCTGGATCAGACTTGAGAGGACTGCTTGTCCACCTTGCTTTTCACTGGCTAGATTTGCTATTTCAGTCAATGAGAAAATCTGGTGTCTTTGGCCTGTGCTTTTTTCTTGGTAGAAATGTTTATTTTCATGAGAGCTTCTGCTTTCCACAGTCTCATCCTCACACATTTTTTGGGCATTTCCAATCAAAATAGTTCAGGCTAAAAAAAAACTTCTGAATGTGCCAGTAAGGTGGGAAGTGGAAAAGTAAATCCCCCCAGTTGTATCTAGGATTTATGTAATATTTTGCCATTTTCTTTTTATTCTCTCTCTCTCTCTGTCTTTTTTTTTTTTAAGCAATGAAAATTTAAATGCAAAGACTATATATGTTTTGTTTATAAATTTATAAATGTTTTTATTTCATACCTGTGAAACCAAAATCAATTTCCTCATTGACTGCCCCCCCCCATGAAGCACTTGTTCTCCTTCATTACCAGCAGTTTATTTGTGTGTATTGTGGCTGCCTACATTGATTTTTGAAAGAACAAAAAGCACACTGAAGTGCTTGCTTTGGGAAAATAGAATGAAATATCACATAGGCCCTGTAAGCAAATAAGAGGTTACATTTGGGGGAATGAGGTAGGATTTTTTGCAATGATTCTAAATGGTAAAAATTACATAAATGTCAAGGATTATTTGAAATTTGTACACCATTAGAACAGTAACTGGACAAGTCTAATGAATTTCATCATGGGGGTCTTGGGAGTTTACACAGCCGCATTTGCATTGTAACGATTCCATTGACATTGCACTGGGTGTGAAGGACCTGATAATATGACTGATACCCGAACTATCATGTTAGTAAGTATTCTATGGTTCTACCTATACCAGCCTGATATTTGCTTTCAATTAGGTTTGTAACTCTAGAGTAATAACTTTGACCGTGTATTTATATGCATGCAATGCAGAACAACAACTTATTCACCATGTGCTATATCTTGGTAGAAAAAGATGTTCTTATGGATTGACAATGCATAAGGATTTGAGATTAAGACTGAGGTTCCATTTCAGTCGTTATTACAGAGTAACTAGATGACCTTGGACAAGTTACTTAATTGTGATGCCTTAGCTTCCCTTTTTCAAAATGGAAATAATTATTCTTCCTTTATTGCACTTGCTTTATTCTTTTAGGGGTCCTGATCCTACAAGTACTTGGGATCAAATGGGATCAAAAGATAAGTATGCCCTTAAGTACACTGGAGGAGTAAACAAGAGGAACTTGTCCTCCTGCTTAACACAAATAATTATGATGTCATAGGGACAATGGAGACCTGGTGGGACTCCACTCATGACTGGGCCATGGGTATAGACGGCTGTACCCTGAACAGGAGAGATCGAGTGGACAAAAGGGGTGGGGGTGTAGCTCTTTATGTCAAGGAAAGCTACACATCCTTGCAAGCTGACTCCGGCACCCAGGGTGGATGACTGGAGACCCTCTGGGTGAAAATACATGGGGAACACGGCACAAGGGACGCAATGGTGGGAGTCTACTACAGACCTCCCTCCCAGGATCAAGAGCTTGACCAGGAGTTCACCAGGAAATTGTCCGAGGCCGCACGTTCCCAGTGCATGGTTGTCATGGGAGACTTCAACTAGCCAGACATCTCATGGGAAGAGCGCTCGGCCAAATCCGAGCGGTTGCAAAGCTTTCTCTCATGCGTGGATGAGCTCTGACACAAGAAGTCTACGGGCTAATGAGAGGTAAAGTGCTGCTCGACCTGGTTCTGGCAATGGGGGACGACCTAATCAGTGACCCAACGATCAAAGGGAACTTAGGTGGCAGTGACCATGAACTGATCACCATCACCATCCACTGTAAAGCTGGCGAGTCAGTAAGCAATACAGAGCTCCTTGACTTCAGGAAAGCTGACTTTAGGGCTTCCTGAGCTTGTCAAAGAGGAGTTCATGATGAATGGTTGCTCCTCAGTGGGGCAATCCTGGATACACAAGCAAAGTCAATTCCATCCTGGAGGAAAGGCAGCAAAAGGGCACAGCAGCCCCCTTGGCTCTCCAAGGAACTAGCATACCTTCTGCGTCTAAAAAGACAAACCTGCAAAGGATAGAGAACTGGATCCACCTCCAAGGAGGAATACTTTGCTCTGGTCCGGACCTGCAGGGAGTGAATCAGGAAAGCCAAGGCTGCAATGGAACTCCAGCTAGCTACACATATCAAGGGCCATAAAAAGTCCTTTTTTAGATATGGGGGGAGCCAGAGGAAAAGTAAGGGCAACATTGGACCCCTGCTGAACCAGATGAGAAAACTGACAACTGACTCCCGGGAAAAAGCCAACTTGCTAAATGGGTACTTTGCATCCATTTTCCACCATTCCCATGAGACACCCCTGCCCACTACTGGACAGGGAGGCCTGGGTGAGGGAGATTTCTTACCCTCCATCAATGCTGACCTCGTGAAGGAATACCTTGAGAGGCTGGATACCTTCAAGTCAGCCGGCCCCAACGGAGCTGACGAGCATCATAGCTCAGCCCCTGGCACAGATCTTCGAGAACTCCTGGTGCTCAGAGACCCAACCCATCCTCCAAGAAAGGGAGGAGAGTGGATCCGGCTAACTATAGGCCCATCAGCCTGACTTCTATCCTGGGGAAGATCTTGGAAAAGTTTATTAAAGAAGCCATCCTTAATGGACTGGTTGACACCAACATCCTAAGCCAGCAGGGGTTTGTTGCGAGTAGGTCTTGCTTGACCTATGATATTTCCTTTTACAACCAGGTGACCTATCACCTGGACAAGAGAGAAGAGATTGATGTCATATATCTTGACTTTAAAAAAGCCTTTGATCTGGTACCCCATGATCACCTCTTAGCAAAACTGGCTAACTACAGCCTCACCCTCACCATGATCCGCTGGCTGGGGAATTGGCTCCGTGGTCAGACCCAAAGGGTGGTGGTTGATGGAAGTCAATTGTCATGGTGCCCTGTGACCAGTGGGGTCCCCCTAGGCTCTGTCCTTGGGCCTACACTATTCAACATCTTCATTAATGATGTGGACATTGGTATCAGAAGCGGACTGGCCAAGGTCACTGATGACACCAAACTCGGGAGTAAAGCGTCCACATCTGAGGACAGGAGGGTGATCCAGGTTGACCACGACAGGCTCAGGAAATGGGCGGACGAGAACCTGATGGTGTTTAACACTGAAAAATGCAAGGTTCTCCACCTTGGGAGGAAAAACCTACAGCATGGTTATAAGCTCGGCAGTGCTACATCAGCGAGCACTATGGACGAGAGGGACTTGGGGGTCATGACTGACCACAAGACAAAGGTGAGCCTTCAGTGTGATGTTGCAGTTAGTAACATTGTACTTGGCCTTGGTGAGGCTATGGCTGGAGTATTTCATCCAGTTTTGGGCTCCACAATTCAAAAAGGATGTGGAGAATCTTAAGAGAGTGCAGAGGAGAGCCACGCGCATGATCAGAGGTCAGGAAAGCAGACCTTATGCTGACAGGCAGAGACCCATGGACTCTTCAGCCTGGAAAAGCACAGGCTCAGGGGTGATCTAGTGGCCACCTATAAGTTTTTCAGGGGTGCTCACCAAGTTCTGGGGGAATGTCTGTTCACCAGAGCGCCCCAAGGGATGACAAGGTTGAATGGTCACAAACTCCTCCATGACTGTTTCAGGCTGGACATAAGGAAGAACTTCTTTACTGTCCAAGCCCCCACGGTTTGGAATAGACTGCTGCTGCAGGTTGTTCAAGCACCCACTTTGACTGCCTTCAAGAGACATTTGGATGGTTATCTTGCGGGGATCCTATGACCTCAGCTGATTTCCTGTCCCTTGGGCAGGGGGGCTGGACTCGATGATCTTCTGAGGTCCCTTCCAGCCCTGATGTCTATGAAATCTATGAAGTATTTGAAACATCAGGGCCAAAGAGTGGATAAACAGTTCAACAGATAATGAACTAAATGGTGTCAGAAGATTTCTCTGGTAGGCCACATTGTACTTGGCCTCGGTCCTACAAGAACCAGACAGGTGCTTAACTTTAAGACCATGAGCAGTTTAGTGAGTATGTACACTAAGACCCTAGCACAGGACACATGCATGCCATTACCCACAATTCCTTTGTTTCAAACTGCAAGCTGTCAGACTGTCTGTACCTGCTTTTTTCTCCAACTGACTTAAATTAGAAGGTATCCTATTAGCATAGTTCAGTATTTAGCCCCAGCAGCATAAATCTTTCATAAAATAAAAATATTCTTAAGAAAGCACAGTATAATACCAATTAAGGGATTCACAGACTGGAGAATCCATCCTCACACCTAAGCAGTTTTTACAGAGCTTTGCCTGAGCACATAAGTGACTATTTATAATTATATAGTAGATTTTATTTTTATATAGATATCTATATCTATATGTAGCTCTATATATCTTTAGTTGCACACACACACACCCACGCACGGTAGAGTATTAATGGATTGTACATTATTTTCTCATGACAAGCCTAATATTATTTGACCCGGTTACTTCTAAAAGTAATAGACTAAATAAATCTCATTTATGTCATGTCAGCAATTCCTGACAGGGTGTTAATAGCCTTGAACACTCTAGATTTGTGCACCAGGTAGAATAAAACACATAACAGCATGAGAGGCCATCCACTCACAAGGAGGTGACTATTTCACTTTAAATCCAAAAGCAAGGAAATCAGATCAAAACAAAGTGTTTGCTCCGAATGCCAAGGAAACCATGAAACATGGAGGTGCAATACGTTAGTGATGAAAGAACAGGTATGGATTTATTCCCAGGATATATTATGTACCTGCAATTAAAATAAACTATAGCCTACCTTTGTAGGAACCAGTACCTTTGGCAGGTTATACAGAACGTATAGCATTGACCTGCTTTTGGAAAACGTCATTCAAAGCATCTTATTGCTACACAGAAGCTCAAAATTCCCCTCAACAGGTCCCTGCTGGTCATTGTTCCAGTGAAGGCCACTGTCAGGCCATTGGAAGTGATCTGTACTGGTGTATGGAGGAAGCCAACACATTCTCTAAGTCAGCTCTACCTAAGGGAAAGATTGGCTCAAGCGGCCGTTACAGGACATGGAAAATACTGAACGTTTTTAATAGCATGATTCTGAAGCAATTGCACGGGTTGGGTTTTAAGAACATAGGACTGGAAATGACCTGCTGGATCACTGGGTTGGATGTCCTGCTATCAAGCAACCCCTTCATGTAATCCTGTTAATTAAATGACCAAGCTCCATCTTTAAATCATTACTTTTTTGCCCTCATGGAGCCTAACTTGGCAAGAATCATACAAAATTAGGTTGGAAGGGACCTCAGAAAGCTGGAGCCTGAACTAATTCAACCTCTGCAGGTTAGTCTACCGTGCCTAGGCTGAACTGGTTTGTAACAGGACAAAGATGCTCTCTGGACTGAGACAATGTGGGCAAATGCCTGCAGTTGCTCAGGACAGGCCGCAGGGGGCGATAAAACCTGCTGGGGGTTGTGACCAACCAAGGCTGAGCCGGTCAGAGAGGGGCTTAATCCCCCCTCCCTGTGCTACCGGCAGGGACCTGAGCCCCATCTGCCTGCATTCCCCACTTGCTGCTGCAGCAGAGGGGCACCCTGGCCCCTAAGGCAGAGCGGGGCAGGGAGCAGAGTTACCTTCCCCTCTACCGCACTGTCAGCCAGGTGGCTCCCTGCCTGGAGTAGGCCCCCAGCTGTCCCCTCTTCTGGAGGCCGGATGAATAACGCCCCCCGCTCGCCCCCAATGGCATTCCCGGGCTGTGCCCCCTACCCACCACTGTGGTAGGAGGGGCAGAGCCCTTACTGGGGGTGGCAGCCCCTGTCACTGTGCGGGACAGTGAGCCCCTTCCCAGCAAGGGGATGCGCTGTGGGCTCAGGCTGTGCACGGCAGCGCTGGGGTATGGAGCAGGCCAGAGCCCTGCAAGCCCCCGCAGTGCTGCTGCACTCCATAGCGGCTCTGCCGGCCCCGCAGCAGAGCCCGCCAGGAAGCTGTGATGGGCTCCTGCTTGCCAGGCACTCATTGCTCACCGCTACAGCTGCTGGGCAGGGGCAGAGCCTGCCCCTGCTGCTTGTTCTGTGCTGGGGCCAGCCACTGAGGCGAGTTATTCAGCCTCACATTATTCCCCACCCCGAACTTCAGCTGCAGCCTGGCAGGGCAGACTCCGCAGCCAGCAGCTGAATAAGCCCCTTCCTGCCGGGAGGGGCTTGCCCAAAACACAGAGGGGCCACTTGCACTGCAGCAGGGGCTGGCCAGTTGGGTCTGCCTGGCCACTGCTGCCCTGTGCTTGGAGGCAGTGGCTGAATAAACCCCCTCTTGCCAGCAGGGAGCTGTCTTCAAGCACAGGGCAGCAGAGGCTGGGCCAGGCAGACCCAGCTGGGCAGACCCTGCTGCAGCATGAGCAGCCCCTCTGTGTTTCAGGCAACCCACTCCTGGCAGGAAGGGGCTTCTTCAGCTGCTGGCTGTAGGGTCTGCCTGGCTGGGCCACAGCTGAAGCTCAGGGGGGAATAATGGGGGCTGAATAAGCCCCCTCAGGGGCTTGCCCCAAAGCAGAACAAGTGGCAGGGCTGGCCCTGCCCCTGCCCAACAGCTGGAGCGGTGACAGCTCGAAGGGCAGGAGCCCATCATGGCTTCCCAGTGGAGCTGGCAGAACAGCTGTGGAGTGCGGCAGCACTGTGGCGCCTTGCAGGGCTCTTCTCCCAGGCCCCAGTGCTGCCACACACAGCCCAAATCTGCAGTGTAGCCCCTTGCTGGGAAAGGGCTTGCTCTCTACCACAATGTGATAGCAGCTGCTGCCCTCAGAAAGGGCTCTGCCCCTCCTGCCACAGTGGCAGGGAGGGGGTACAGCCAGGCAGGTTATTCCTCTGGCCTCTGGCAAAGGGGACAGCTGGGGGCCTATTCTGGGCAGGGAGCCACCTGGCTGACAGTGGGGTAGAGGGGAAACTAACTCTGCTCTCTACCCCCCCCACCCCCGCCTCAGGGGCCATGGTGCTCCCCTGCTGCAGCAGCGAGGGGGGAGTGTGGGCAGACCAGTCCCTGCTGGTGGCACAGGGAGGGAGAATTAAATCCCTCTTTGACCAGACCCCTGCCCCTGCTGGTCCCTGCTCAGGCTGCAGAGCAGAGGGGAGGGGCAGTCTAGCGGGGCTGGAGCAGGAAGCTGAACCCAGAGAGTATGCCGGGATGCTGGGGGTCTCTTATTTAAACTCAAACCAGGAAAGGGTCTGGGACAGACAATTCATATACCAGTTTGAGCCAAATCAGTTAAGTCTGATACTACATTCAACCAGGTTTATCTCAAACCAGTTTCAGCCAAATCAGTTAAGTCTGATACTACATTCAACCAGGTTTATCTCAAACCAGTTTCAGCTATTTTCAAACTGGTTTATGTGCACTGAATGTCTGTTCTGTTACACGTTTAAACCAGTTTCTGATCACTTAAACCGGTTTATGTGTAAAGGAGGTCATCTAGTCCAACCACATGCTCAAAGCAGGAACATGCCCAACTAAATCATCCCAGGAATGGCATTGTCTAGACAGGTCTCAAAAACCTCCAAGGATGGAGAGTCCACAACCTCTCTGGGTAACCTATTCCAGTGTTTTACTACCCTCCTTGTGAGAAAATTCTTCCTGATATCCAACCTAAACTTCCCTGTCTGCAACTTGAGACCATTGCTCCTTGTTCTGCCATCTGCCATTGCTGAGAATAGTCCAGCTCCATCCTCTTTGCAGCCCCCCTGCAGGGAGGTGAAGGCTGCTATTAAATCCCCCTCAGTCTTCTCTTCTCTAGACTAATAAGCCCAGTTCCCTCAGCATCTTCTCAGAAGTCATGTGCCCCAGTCCCTGAACCATTTTTGTTGCCGTCTGTTGGACTGTCTCCCATTTTTCCACATCCTTTCTGTAGTGGGGGGCCCAAAACAGAACACAATACTCCAGATGTGGCCTCACCAGAGCTGAATAGGGGGGAATAATCCTGCTGCCAATGCTCCTACCAGCGCAGCCCAGGATGCCATTAGCCTTCTTGGCAAAAGGGCACCTGTTGGCTTATATTCACAGCTTGTCCACTGTAACCCCCAGGTCCTTTTCTGCAGAGTTGCTGCCCAGCCAGTCAGCCCCCAAGCTGTACCAGTGCATGGGACTGTTCTGTCCTAAGTGCAGGGCTTTTCCCTTGTCCTTGTTGAATCTAATGAGATTTCTTGTGGTCCAACACTCCCATTTGTCTAGGTACTTTAACCAGCTATTAGATGTCCTACATGACCTTGGGACAGTCAATTTGTCTTTGCCCCAGCTCCCCCATCTGCAAAAAGGAGATGTTCATACTTCTTTTATGCCCTTCTTTAGTCTGTTCAGATTATTATCAGTGGACACAGAATGAAGAGTGAGCCCCCATCTCAGCTGGAGTCTGAGTGCTACTGTAAAATAAATACCTAGACTGAGTGTGCTTTGGGACATGATCTGACTTTGGACAGCATATAACACATAGGCTTCTACATACTTACTGCAGTGCAAATAAATAATAGAAGGAAATTTTACTTCAGGCAAATTATTTTATAATTGCCCACATCAGTATTTCTTGCAGTTTTCTCTTAACTGGTGACACTACATGGCATTAGATGAGAGACACTGCTGATCTAAGCATGGCAAATCCTGGCCAGGTACAGACATTACACTTTTACCAGTCTGAGTGTGCCTGTAGATGTATGCGGAGGCTGCTCTGACACATTGTAACTACAGCGTGTCAGAGCAAACTCGATTAATCAAGTCTGCTAGAGCATGCTAATTAGTTCAATGAGCTTTAATTAAAACACTCCCACCACCATTTTGAAGTACAGAGATGCTGATACACAAGACAGTGTGTGTGCATTAATTAGAACAGCTCTCAAACCCACTCTAATTAAAGTATCCCCACACCGCCCCTCAGAGCACATGTAAAAACACCCTAAGTGATCAAAAACCAGTCTAAACACCAGAAGATGTTCACTGCACATACCCTGGTCTAAAAATGGCAGAACCTGGTCTTAGATAGACCTGGACCAATGTGCTCTCAAACTTAATCGATTTAGGTTAGACCAATGTGTGAGAGGGGAGCCAAAAGGCCCCTCCCAATGCACCTCAATACTTACTGCAAGGACAGCAAACAGAGGCAGCTGGAGAGAGACTCTGGGGTAGGCTTGGCCGTTCTGGAGCTGCCTGAGCCTGCAAATCAGCGGGGGCAAGGGGCATGGCCTGAAAGAGGTGCAAGCTGCTCAAAAAGCAGCTGGGCATGCAGCTGGAGGCTGGCAGAGACACTGGCCTAAGATCTGGGGGACGGGAGCAGGAAGCCTAGCATCTGCCAGGGAACACCAGTTGACCTGGGGAACTCAAGCTGTGGGAGCAGAGGGACACCAGGGAGCTCCACCAGAGAAGAGCAGCCCCCTGGGATGCCATGAAGGGGAGGCGAAGTTCCAACAGAAGCCCCAGGTACTGCGGCAGGAAACAGCCCCAAGGGACCAATGACACCCCCAGGCAACACAGCAGTGAGGGAGGTGCAGAGGAGCACAGAGCCCCATGCAGGGGGGATAAGCAACACCCACTGCTGGGACCCAGACAGCCCAGCCACAGGTCAGACGGTCCCAAAAGGGGAAAGGACATGGACCCCAGGGAGGCTTCCATGAGAGGGCCAACAGCAGCTCAGCACAGGGCTGCCGCCCATCCCAGGCACCCACTAGGTGAAGAGGAATGGCAGAGTCCCCAACAATACCAAAGACCCTGGGAGACATGATCCCAGGAGCCCTATCAGCAGACACTGACCCCTTACGTTCAGTTTTTCCTAAGTTATAGTTAACCCCAGGCAAGGATGTGTTTAGCTGCCCAGGATCCAGTCCGAAGACAAAGATGGGTGGGCAGAAAGGCCCAGCCCTTGGAGGCGGGCAGCATAGATGAGACAGGATCATCCAAGGGTAAGACCTGCGGAGAGCAGAGTCCGCCCTGGCCATATAGATGCAATGAGGGTGGGGTAAAGGGGAGGCTGGAGCCCTACGAAGAAAACCAGGGCTGAGATCCCCTCAGACAACCTACAGGGAACTGCCTCCCAAGAAAAAAAAACCAAAGACGTGGCAGATGAGTAGGAGGAGCACCCAAACCACCTCAGTGGTGCCGAATTCAGATCTCACCCTGACGTCGCTAGGGAGCAAGGCACCAGCCAAGAATGGGCCAAAACCTTACAACACCTACCACTGACACAGTGAATCTAAATTCTGTACCAGATCCCCTATCAAGTCAAGTTAGGTCACTTTCCAACAGCATCCCAGGCTCCTTTGCGGGTCCTGCTAGCCTCTCCTCACAGGGAGATGCACTAGCACTTGCCCCACTCTTGGCTCCTTCCAGAGCCCTGCCTCCTGGCTCCGGTCAGCTCAGCTGCAGGCAGGAAGTGTAAGTGGGGAGGGAGGTATCTGTTTTCCTATGCATAAGCCTCAGCACCTGGGCACCTGCATTCCTGGGCCATGCCCCTGCACCTCATAATGAAGCACCCCATGATGTACACACACACCTGACACAGAGCCCAGGGGAACCCCTGTGCTTGGGTGCAGCCCCATGGAGCCAGTCTGGGCTGCTGGATGTGGACAAGCATGCCTCCTTCCACTGCCAGCCTGTGGCTGACATACCAGTGGCTGACAGATGACACGGCACCAGAAGGAAGCTTGCTCACCCATGCCCAGGATCCAGGTTGGGCTGCTTGGGGCTGCACCTTAGCATGTGGCTTCTCCTGGGCTCTGTCAGGTCTGTGTGTACATCATGGAGAACGGGGGCATGGCCCAGGGATGTGGGTGACCAGGTGCTGGGACTCGTGCACAGGAAAAGAGATGCCCCCCTTGCCCACTCCTGCTGCCTGCCTGTGGCTGACAGATGCCTATGGCTGGAAGATGATGTGGCAGGTGTTTGAGGACCTGTGCTCAGAAGCCAATCAGGGTTTGCCCAGGCATTTGACTGTCTCCAGCAGCCCAGGGAGTCCACAGGACATAGTGGGAGGTGTGCAGGAGCGCTCCCAGACTGCTGGTGTAGGTCAGTGCAGGCAGCCTCCATGCCACCGCACCAAAGGGCAAAAGTGTGTTTTGTTTGTTACCAATCTAATCTATGCCACTTAGAAAACCATGCAACTTAAATCGATTCCGCCTCAGGCTTTTTAAATGTCTGTACCTAGCCCCTGTTTTTATTTTTAGTTGCAGTGCTTTTCCTTCCTTGAATTTGGCAGGTCAAGATTCAATGCAGCAGAATATAAATAATAAGCATTAGCTCACAGATCTCTCTTTGCAACTATTCCACCTCCCTATAAAAAAAAACAACCAAAAAGCCCCGGCGACAGAACAATACTTGATCTTGTCATCTGGTGTGACACCAGCAACCTTCCCCCATTTGTCAACCCCACAGCTCAGCAAAAAGCTCATGTCAGCAGTTTGTGCCTATGTGCTATAGCTAACAAGAAGGCCATGCAGCAACATGTGATTAGTAAAGATCAATATTACCTGTGCTTTATAAAAAAAAAGGGGCTACCCTACAGGTTCTCTTTTGGCCAAGTGAAAAGGCACTGTGAATTTTCACAAAGCTCTGGTAAAAGAAAAATTTGAGACCCTGCTGCACAACTAAACCTGATCGACTGTCTCAATAAGCACAGATGATAGCAAGCCTTGTAGCTGAATCCCATGTCTTGCAGTGATGGCATATTCATAGGTAGTGTGTCTGCCAAACGCTTACAAGCACCCAGATGTCCTTTTGTTTTCAAAATCAGCCTTTTAGTGTATTTATAAACAGATGCTCAATACAGATTCGTGGGAGTAATTGCACTGATACAGGGCGAAACCCCTACCCTCTACAGAAAGACTGGCCCCATAGGTCAATAAGCTGATGCATCTTTCATATCAGGACTGAAGTGCACATGCTTATATTGACCCAACTGTACAGGCAAGGATTTCACCCAGTGGGTGTGGTATTGCAGTACTTATAATCCATTTGGAGTTTTGTCACTCATTGCCTTCTCTGGAAATCTGGTCAGGCTCCCAGGACTCAATCCTGTGATGTGTTAAGTACTCTAGCCTGATCCAGCAAAGCACTTAAGCAATAAGCATGCATTCAACTATGCAGTTTTACTCAATTGTCTAAGTTAGGCATGGGTGCATGTGCTTTGCTGAACTGAGCTAGAGAATTCAGTACTTTTCAGCCTTAATTCCTATTCTAAACATGTCATATGAAGGGCCAAATTATAGATGTCCCAGTACAGAAATGTTGGTTGAAAGAAGGGGGTATACACGTTCTTCCCACTCCAGTGTGCCCTAACAGAAGATGGCAACAGTGTTACAAAGAACCAGCCCCAAGTCATCAAAATCTCCTCAAAATAAAGGTTTTATTGCTGCAAACTCCTTTGTTCTCCTCTGGGAGAGCACAAATGGTTTACTGAAATGTCTTGGCCCTTTTGAGAATCTGCCTGATGTATGCCAAAAAGGAAAAAAAAGAAAAGTGAATTGGGGAGAGCATTTAGCAGCAAATCATCAATGTGCTTCTGTATTTCCAATAGGTTGCATTAGGGAATATGAGCTCCTGTTCTTTTGTTATCTTAGAGAAAGGATTTTCTTCGCTAGTCTGACAAACTCTGAACATCCTGAAGAAGCGTGAGGTATAACATCATCATCCTAACATTGTCATATGATGGTAGTAGTGGTGGTATAATGGTGGTGTTTTGGTAGCATTTATGATCCCCAACCAGCTACCAGACCCAAATGGGCAAGATACAGAATAAAGGCAAAACTAAAATGTTTGTGTTTGACCTAAAGACCTCTTGACCTAAAGATCTCTTTTGTCTTTGACTTCTTGTCACCATTTAAATACGTGACAAGAGACAACAGGTGGATACTAGAGGACAGACTGCCAAGGAAATGACAAGGCAGATCCCCTCGGTGCCCAAGTAAATGACAAGGCAGCAATGGTCAAGCAATCTATGACCCTGATCACCAAAGTGCCTAAACACTATCTAATGCATCATCAGCACTGTTCTGGTGAGATAAGGAAGCATTAGTATCATTTTACAGATAGGGAAATGAGTCACAAGGCACATTAAGACATTATGTATAACTATATGGGGTTTTAAAATCTTTTCCAGACATTTACTCGTACTGAAACTGGTTATCATTTGTATTATACTATTGCCTAGAGTCCCCTCAAAAAGATCAGGGCTCCATTCTACTGAGGACTGTACATAAATAATGGTAAGAGAGTCTATTTGATGTGAAGCCTTCACCAAGACTTAAATCAGTGCTTACAAGGCTGAGCGCTGCCTGACTTGAGACCAAGAGATGAAGTTGGAGTGAAATGCTGTAGTTTTGATTTTGTCATTATGACTTCCAGGGAACTTCTTTCAGGACACATTTTTTAGCTAACGCATGTGCCAAATGTGCTGAATAAAAGGAGCCCAGTGCAATGTTATTAAACTATTACTGGAGAGTATGTCACGTCATACAATTAATTCCTATCATATGATGATCGTAATGATGGAACACTTTCCACTTCAACAGCAATTCAGGAGGATATTAAACACATAGATTTCATAGATTTCATAGACATAGACATTAGGGCTGGAAGGGACCTCGGGAGATCATCGAGTCCAGCCCCCTGCCCAAAGGGCAAGAAG
>NW_017728933.1:1582558-1608469 GCF_001723895.1 Crocodylus porosus | reverse complement strand
GTTAGTCCTGGTCACTCCTGGCAGTGCTCGGCAGAACAGGGACTTCCCCAGTGCCTGCTGGTCCCCCCGACTAGTTTGTAACAGGCCACTAGAACAGTCATTGATGCAATGTGAATGAAATATATGAGATTAATTTAAATGATGGTATGAACCACTTGCACAGAAGTGCATAAACACTGGGATCAAGTTTTGTGTTTAAGAAGTATAATATCACAATGGAGTTCTACATTTGGCCAAACCCTGAGAATGTGTAGATTCATTTATGCATCTACATCCCTTTCAAAAGGAATCAGCTACAAAACATTTCAAATGAGGAACTCTTTCTTGAGGCTCTTGGGTGGAGAGGTCCCATGATTCTCTCTGGCCATCTGTAATATGTGAGAATGAATTGCATAGCTGGTGCTGCCTAGCTAAGAGCTGGTCTGGGCTAAGAAGGAAGGGCTAATTCCACTACTCCAGGACTGACAAAAAATGCTAAAAAGCTAACAGTTCGTATAAGTTTCTTTCTGAATAAAACTTTATTAATGGTTTCTTCCATTGCATGCAAATTTCAACAACTCTAGCACCATAATTAAATTAGCATTGTTTATGCTTTAGAGTATTTAAAGTCTGAAATTACAGGCAATAACTATAAAATAGAGGAATAATTAATGATAATAACTCATTCCTACAGAAACTGGGCCAAAGCATAGTGGTAACGATGCTTTTTATTCACAACAGCTATTTTATGGTACTTGAAATTACTTAGTAATTCTCCTAAGCTAATTTTTAGTACCATGAAAAAACTTTCAACAATATGGACTCAGGTTATTTGTGTTCAGGTTTGAACTGTTCCAGTTTTAGATCATTTTTGAATAATTACTACATGCACTGAAATATATTATGATAATGGATTTGGTAGGACAGGCAGCCTGGTCCAGCAATTAGAAACTTGAACTAGGCTTTTTCCCATGTCTGCAGCTAATCCGTTGTGTGACATCAGATAACCCAGGGGTGGGCAAAATGCAGCCCACAGAGGGATTTTGTCCAGCCTGTGGTGGGCCCCTTGGTCCCACCCAGCTCAGGTACAGGGGGCAGCCCAGGCACACAGGTGGTACTGCCACCCCTGGACATGCAGTGGGCCTCATGCGGCACAGTGGCCAAACTCATTTCCTGGCAGACCTGACAGCAGCAGCTCCTTCTGGCTCCCGCGGCCATTGGATCTGCCTCACTGACCAGGTACCCCAGTGAATCCACCCCACACCCACTGCCAGGTGGGCAGGGCGCGCAGCTGGGTGGATGGGATGGAGCCACGAGCAGGCAGGGAGTGGTATTCGGGGGCAGGACAGGAGGGTGAGGCCGGGATCATGGGGCAGGATCGCTGGGTTACGACAGCACAGGGCTGGGGCAGGGGCCAGGGCAGAGCCCACACACCCCCTACCTGCAGAAGGCCGCTTATCATGGCTGTGCTCCACACTAGGCCATGATGGGGCCGTGGGTAAGCAGGGCCAGGGCTGGGATTGCAGGCCAGTGACAGTGTGAGGTCAGGGCCACAGAATCCCAGCCCTGCCTACCCATCCCACTTCCAGATGCCATACCCCAGCCACCCAAGGCCCTATCTCAGTTGAGCACAGAGCAGAGCCATGATCTGCTGCCCACACAGCACTGTGACACGCACCAGATCTGCAGGCCAGGCTGTGCGTGGAGCAGATTGCGACTCTGCCCCAGGTCCCAGCCCCATGCTGTCACTGCTCCACGATCCCAGGGTCTGCATAAAGATTGGCTGGGACCCATGTAAGCAGAACGCATGGACAAGTGGAGAGGATGGGGCCACATAAGGAGTTCTGGTGAGCTGCTATGCAGGGGGGTCAGGAGGAAGAGGCGCTGCCCTGGCTCACAACAGCTCGACAAAACTTCCTATGTGGCCCGCAAGCCCAGATAATAGGGCTGTGCGAAATTTCAATGGGTGTTTCATTTCCAAGTTGTTTCAAGCTCAAAACAGTGAAATCAAAATGCTTCAAAACAGCTTTGAAATGAAATGAGGGCACCTGAAACATTGAGTTTTGAAGCCGGGGTTGCTGCAGCTAAACAGAAGCTAAGGAGAGGGAAGGGGAAGAGGGGAAAGGACTGCTGTCTGATACTGACATCTAGCTCCCTGTTCGATCCCCCAGCTCTCTAATCATTTCCCCAGTTCTTCCTGGGGCGCACAGGCCCCCAATCTGCACACGGCGTTTCAGCTGTCTGCCACTGAAACTGCAGCAAACCCAAAACACAGATCTGGGGGGCCCTGCAACCCCGGGAAGAGCTGGGAAATAGAACAGGGGGCTGGGGAAATGTTCAGGTCCCTGAACATTCCCCCAGTTCCCGGTTCGATTCTACAGCTCCCCAATATTTCCCCCCAGCTCTCTGACAGCTTCCCCCAGCTCTTCCTGGGAGGCAGGGGCCCCCAGATGATGTGGGATGACAGCAGGCTGCCGCTGCCAGCTAGGACTGGTGCTGGGTGCAGCTCGTACTGATCACCAGGAAGCCTGGTGCTGTCTGTGGCCCAGGCCAGCAGCAGCAGCATGCTGTCATCTCGCACACAGATCCGGGGGCCCATGCCCCCCAGGAGGGCTCTGGGGCTGTGCCACAATCCTCCCAGGGGATGCAGGCCCCCGGATCTGTGCCCAGATGACAACAGGCTGCCCCTCTGGATGGGGCCAGAGGCAGCACCAGGCTTCCTGGTATTCAGCACGGGCTGTGCCCAGTGCCAGTCCCAGCTGGCAGTGGTAGCCTGGCGTCATCCATGTGCAGATCCATGTGCCCTTCGGGAGGAGTCTGGCACAGCCCCCTGGGTCTGCATGTGGGATGATAACAGGCTGCCGCTACTGGGGCCAGCACCAGCACTAGGTTCTTCCTGGTGCTTGGCACAGGCTGCGCCGGGCAAACTCAGATGCTGGTGCTGGCCTCAGCTGGCAGCAGCAGCATGCTGTCACACCACATACAGATCTGGGGGCACAGACCCCCCCAGGAAGAGTCCAGCACAGCCCCACTGCCCTCCAGCGGGGGTACAACCCCCCAGATCTGTGCACAGGTTGCAAACTTCTCGCACATCTTTGGCCTATAACAGCAACATGAAAAGTCACCAGAAGTATGAGCCCAAGCTCTCAACATTGTAAAACATGGTACAGCTTTTAAATCTTCAGAGGTTTTTTTGTGTTTTACTGTGGAACAAAGCTTTAAATCATGGAGACTACAGTAAAATTGCTTTTGCTTTTTAAAAAATGGGGCCTCATACACTACAGAGTTGAGGGCAAGAGATCAGTATGGCAGCAGCAGTGCCTGCAAGACGACTGTAGACACACAGGAGACAGTAAAAACAGTTAACTCTCCCAGCTTCCAATTCCTGAAGATCATAGCCTTGGAAAGGAAATATTATTAAGGAAAAAGAAAAAAAAAAAGACTTTGGTCTGGAAGTGTGCTTTACTAAATATCCCACACATTTTATTTTAAGCTTCTGTAAATACAGAAGAAAATGGTAAGTTATATATGAGGAAATAGGAGAGATTAAAAAGTGTCAGTGCTCCCAACTTTAGCTTTAGCCAAGACAATAGAAGAAATACAGACTTGCTGACCTACAGGTTTAGAAGTAAACAAATCCTTTATATGACTGGCACAGATCAGTGTGACCTAGCTGCTGGCTGGTAGAATAGATTTCATGGTCCAGCACTGGTAACAATGCTTTCACCAGAGAGCTTCCGTCCAAAAAAAGAATTATACTTGACTTTTAGGCAGCACAATTTCTGACAAGCCATCACAACTAGCCAAGATCTCAAAGCTAGCATAACTCACTGCTAGTGACACCAGTTTCTACCAGTTGAGGACCTGACCCACAACTGTACATGAACATAACGCACAGCTTGCGCCATAATTACAGGGGGTGTATAAGTGTTGTCTCTTTCTACCTATACAACATACTATTTTCTTATCCTCTGACAGAATATTTATTGTCTGCATGCCAACTTGCATCTATATGTAGCCTTTGCATTATGAACACTTGCAGAATGAACACCAGTTCTGATTCACTTTGCACCAGTACAAGGTAAATGGCAGTTTGGTAGCCCTCTGGACTCATGAAAGATATTAGGAAAAACTCTCTCACTAGGAGGATAGTAAAGCGTTGGAACTGGTTACTCAGAGAAGTTGGATTTTAAGACCCAGGTAGACAAAGCCTTGGCTGGGATAATACAGTTGGGGATGGTCCTACTTTGAGCAGGGGGTTGAACAAGGTCCCTTCCAACAATAATTTTCTATGCTTCTGAAGGAAACTCCTAAGGGAGAAAACTTTATTGAAAGTGCACGGTTCATTCCTGAGCCAGCAGCTTAGTTGCTATTATTATAGTATTAATTTTATTACTTTATAGCCATGATAAGATGAAGTCTGCTGTGTGCCAGATACTATACAAATAACATAAGCAACAGTTTATGGAGAATTCACAGTCCAAACAGACAAGGCTGATACAGCACAAGTAGGGAATGAGAAGGGAAGTGAGTTGCCCAACACCACCATGAACCTAAACAGCAGGGCCCAAGTAATAATCGAGTCTCCAGACCTGCAGTCCTGTGTGCTAGTTACCACACTAGCTGCCTTCTCAACACCAACATATTTGGAATCCATTTAGCTGAGGGTGCCCATTTTGTTGGCAATCTTCATCTGCCTAGGCATTTATCTCATGCTCATCACCCTGGTTACCTATGCGTCTGTTCCAGGAAATCATTTTGAGCACAGCTGTATCCATCCAGTCAATTATTTTAGGAGTGGTTAGAGATTTTCACTTTTACAGAAGTAGTTTCTTGGCAACTAATAGAGCTCAGAGGAGACATCCCTCTTGATTAAAGCATATATCTTCTTACTGACATCTCTGAACCTTTTTATGTTTGGTTGGATGTTCTGCAGACATCCTGGAAAAAAAAATCCCAACCTTAATCAACTGGAAAGCCAATGTTAAGAGCTGCTGCCACCTTGCTTCTCAAAAAGACACTGGGAAAAATGCACTAGGCAGCAAGATTGTTTCGTGCCCTTGTCCTGCATACAAAGCCTCCATGTCTGTAAGGGTTTATCAGCCCCGTTTATCCACTTGGTCCTCCCCACTGTGCAAGGACAAGGTTCCTCAGGACTTTCTCTTGCGAGGGGCTAAGCACCCTTGACTCTATTCGGCTTCCAGGAAGTAAGCATTTCTCAGCTGGTAAGAGGCACTCAGCACTTTCCACGATAGATCTCATACACCTCAACTTGTGTTGACCGGAAGTGCCGAATGAGACCCCACTTAGCTGGTTACATAGCAGTCTTTTTAAGGCTCTCTTCAGGCACTGGTTAAAACGATGAAGCAAATCAGGCAACTTCACCTGTCTGTAGATTTAAGGGCAAAAGAAACCACTGAATCAATCCTCACCATCGTCTCCATGCAATACAGAGGTGGAATTTTACTTAGCGTGAGCGAGCCCCAGCCAAAGCCAGAAGCAGCTACCCCAAAGGACCCGGCTGAAACGCTTCATACCCAGGTGCTTCTGGAGGGGAGGAGCGGGGAGCTCAAACCGCAGCATGAAGAGGAGCCCGGAGCGGGCAGGAGGGGAGAGCGCAGGACCGGAAGTGGAGGAGCCGGGCCAGCGGTGCTGGAGGAGCCTGTGGGAGCCAGGTGGAGGCCGGCACGAGGCTCCCACAGCGAGGGAGGCCGGAGAGCTCTGGAGGAAGGTACGGTGGGCTGCAAGGGTCAGCAACTGCCTGCGAGCTCCTCAGCAGCCAGCAGAGCGCCACGGAGAAACAGGTACCGTAAAGACTCTAGTAGAGGGGAACTATTAAAGCCTGGTACCATAGTGACCCTAAAAGGGGTACAAGAAAAAATTGTAAATAATGACCTCAGTGAGATGAGGGTACCATGATGACCCCAATAGAAGGCATGATCCTATGGATATGCCCGGGGGAAGGAGAAAGTAGTCGCATTGACATTTTGTTTCTTTGTTTATTGCCAAAAGCCGGGGGAAAGTTCTCCAGGACAGGAGGCATGGGTTCCTTTCATTTTTTTGTTAAGGTAAAGGCCCCGGGGAGGAAACTGGCGGCTGAATACAAACCCAAAGATGCCTAGACAACCGGTGGACTGGGCGAGGGTGTAGGGGTGGTGGAGCCCTCAGCATCATAGGACGGCGGATGATGACCGGACGGAACTACCCATCCAGGTACTGAATATCTTCCTTTAAACACCTTAAGATGTGGCAAGTGAGAACGTGGGTGTGTGGATCTCTATCTAAGACTCGTCTCTCACTTCAGCCAGCGGGCTGAGGTCCTATGAAAACACGCATCTAGATCAGCTGTCTATGTGTGTGTATAGTTCTTGGGAAGAGGAGAAAACAAAGGAAAAGGTCTCAAGGACGCTTGGGACAGTGAAGTACCCAGTTGGCCACTTAAGACTTTAGTTAACCCTGAATTGAGCCCCAAGTACTCACCTTTGGCTTAAATGTTCTCACAAGTTCACTGCATCTCCCACTCTTTGACTGGAGTTCCCCAGGAAACATGTGGATCAACTCTCAGAACTGCTAGGGTAGATCAGTACATGCAGCCCAGAGACCTAAATTGAAGTCTTGAAGGCTGAAATTTCCAAGGTTGGGCCATCAACTTACTACACAAGAAAGGGTAACTGTGTTTCTAAAATCACATAGGCAACTCTTATTATTACAGTCAACATGCACGCAAGTCCATCGCACATAAGGAACAATGAAAATAAATATGAAAAATAAGCTCCAGAGACGAGTATCTCTCTCTGTTATTCTGGAAATATTTAGCACCTCATTGACAAACAAAATCAGACATTTATGCTGTTTTAAGAAATGTTGCAAACAAGCTAGCAACACAGGTCTGTGCAGTAAAGTCACAGAGGAATGATGGTTCAGAGGTTTCGAGGCCATTCCAGGAGAAGCAGGTACAATTCCTCAAGGAGCTGCAAACAGGTCAAGAGCTGTTTATATGTGGTAGGCAACAAATGCCAGGTACTAGATGCATCCCTTTAAAAAGACGAGCTGGACTCAAGCAGGCAGCAGAGCAAAGGCTGTCTTCAAACCAGGCTGGAACAACTAGCTCATTAAGATGGGGAGCAGAGACACTAACCCTTACACACTGTGCCATTATGCTAAACATTGCACACAAGCACATACACACCAGGTGCATCCAGATGAGCGTGGACATGTGGTATGTGGCTCTGCAGGCCCCTCTGCAGCACCACATACTGCATATGCAGGCATTCCCCATGCTGCTACTTTGCAGCACAGGGATTTTTTTGACCCTGGGAGATCCCAGGGTTAAAAAAACCCACACCAAAAAAAAAAAACTATGGGGTGGCACATGTGGCGGTAAAGTGTACCACCCAAAATCAGAGCCTGGACAGCCAGAGCCATGGCTCCAGTTTTGGGCCAGGCTTTCTGCTGCAGGAGTGTTGTAGCTGCAGCTCCCAGTGACCCCCAGGTAAGGCTGCTGGGGCCAGCGCCATTGCTGCCCCAGCCTCCCTCACCCCACCCAGGGCAATCTGCACATGTGGCACAGGCATTCCCTGGGAACAAGTAGCAGAGGCACAAGGTATGCCGCTGCTACTTGTCCCTGGGGAAACGTACATTCTCACTCATTTGGACAGTCCCACAGAGTGTCTAGGGTAAGCCCTCGGAGCAACCTTCACAGTAGACGAGACAGACTAAGTATGGGAGGGTAAACTGAGATAGAAGGAAGTGTCCACCTGATGTCATGCACCAATTCATTGGCAGACCACTGAATGGGCTTTAGTCCGACTCCTATACCAATACCTGATCCACATTTAATGTCACAAAAACTAATTTGTGGGTCTGCTCACAATCAGACATCTAACAAACTAGTAAATGTATGAGACTGAACATAAAATTGGGCTCACAAAAAGAGAGAGAAAGAATGCTACTTTTTTGTTGTGCTCACTCCCCTCCACCTATGCTGCTCTCCCATCAAGCACTTGTCCAACTTTCTACTCATTAACTATATAAGCCTGCTACAGTGTTGTAATACCACCTGTTGAGAAGCCCCCTATTGTAGCTGTCAGGTTGAGGTCCCTTTTAAAATGGAAGGCTTCCTTCGTTCTATTACAAAACTCAATGATGGATAACCTGAAACTGGGCTGCACATACTGTGCCCCTCACTACAGGTTTACCAAGTTGATTATTGATTTCAAGAAATAGCAAGGGAAGGTTGACAGTGTATTTCTGCTCCAAGTTTTATTTGTTTGAATGGGAAACCTATACTCAAGCACAGCAAGCAAAAGATTGGCTGACACAGCAGTGGCAGTTGAATGTAATGGGTTAGTCATATGAGTTCCTTAATCTCTAAACCAAAGCTAAAATTGCTTCCTCCAGTTTCTGCAGCATTTTCTGTTCATTCCAGGAAACCTCAAGCCCACACCATTTCATTTCCCAACTTTATTTTTAGGATACTTGCTTTTGTTTGCAAAGATATCATTTTCCAATATGGGCTTGGCAGGTACTACTGTGAAATATGTTTGATATTTAAAAAGTACAGTGAGTCCTGAAATTAAGCCCAACAATAGAGTATGTTGGTAGGAAACAGAAAGTAATAGTCACTTTGCTGTGAGATTGCTATATTCAGAAGTTACATGGTTATGACCAACACATTATAATTTTTCCCTCTTCCTCTCTCAGAGCTGTGATCTGTGTCACTAGTATGAGAAATCTTGGTGTGCCTAGAAAAATATCCATCATGCATTTATTTTTTCACTCAAGCTGGGGAATCTCTCATTTTTAGCTGCATTTTGTCTTTTTGTCTTTGAACCACTGTCTCTAACATAGCTTGCAGCTTCTCTGTGCAGAAACGCACACTTCATCAGTTGAATTGTCTCTCATATGAATGAAGGGTCATTAGCAAACTCCTTAGCTTTAGCTTCCTGCAAAAGATGCACCTCTTTGACCTTGCCTTCTCTCACATTTATATAGACCAATGGCCCCATGAAAAAAAAGATAAAAATCTTACCAAACTATTGCTGTGTACACACAAGGCACAGACAGAAGAGTAGCTCCCCATTGTAACTCATGGTGCTTTGTAGGAAGCACCATAAGTTACAAAGATCCTCCAGACCCAAGAGACATTCACTGTTGGGTCCCAGGGGCTGGGAAATCAAGCTGTTGTTTTGGGGCGGCTGCAAGCCTGCAGCCACTCGCCCCTAACAATACTCCTCCCTCCTTCCAGCTCTGGCACATTCCAGAATGGGAAGGGGGCAAAGGAGTGGAGGGAAGTTGTTCTGGGGGTTGCCCAGTCAGCGCTGGAGGGTGGGGTGGGGGGATTGGAGCCCCACACCTTGGGGGGCTCCAATTCACCCACCCCACCCTTCAATGCCAGCTGAAAAAACCACAGACTGAACTCCCTCTGCTCCCTCCTCCCCCTCTTATTCTGAAGACAGCATCAGGAGCAGGGCTGAGCTGTGACAACCCAGCCCTTCTGGCACAAGCAGACAAGTTAGCGAAGGAGCTCCGTTTGAAGTGTCTTCATCTGAACCCTCATGCAATGAGATCGTGACAATTTAAAGCATTCTCAAACCATTCAATTTAAAGCACTCTTGAGCCGTGCCTTTTAAAGCACTCTTGAGCCATGCAATTGTGTTTGGTCATATCTATAGAGCCAAATGAGGTGAAAATTGTCATTTCTGTCTTCACCTTCAGTGCTAGGGAAAGGATGAGAGAATAAACTGCATGTGACAGATGTCAGTCACATTAATCAACTAAATAATTCACTATTGAAAAGCTCTCAAATACTATGGGGACAAGGCAATATAAGCAGCTACACGGAACAGAACTACTTGTCTCTCCATTAGCTCATATGCTGGCTGCAGATTACAGGAAAACACCAATCTGCCATGATAATTGATTACGATTTCATTTTGTAATGAAAATTCGTCTAATAATTAAGTTTTGCCAAGAAGCATACAATTGCCCCTCTAAAAGATTGATTTCAGAACACAGGGTAAATGGAACAGAGAAGAGCCTAACATCTGTTTAATTTATACTACAGGGCTCTGTAGCAGCCTTGCAACCATTCATGATTTAAGTCTCCTTCATAAAATACAGTAAACTGTGTATTTGCATTCCTGCTGGAGTAGTGAATTAAGCCAAAGTTAAATTATCCACTAGTGACCAATTATCAGGAATTGATGATGATGGAAGAGGGGTGCTAGTAGGGAATGTGAACAACTGAAAATTCAATCTAACAATGAATTATACCATGGGCATAATAACGCATTTACCATATTAAGGTGTTTTGGTAAACACGTTATACATCTGCCAACAAAATGTCACTGTCTTTATTTACCTAGCATGGTACAACACTGTATATTTATGAGATTCCTAATGCAGGACTGAAAGAACAACATTTAAAAGGCTAAAGGAAAATTATGAAACAGTTGCTTTAATTTATATTTTTATGAGCAAAAAATGTATTCAACTGAGCTTAAATGAAATTGTAGTCCTGAGCCTATTGCTTTGTTTCTGTCCTGAGAGCTGCAAGAGTGGTTTAGCCACTACTGATGTCTCTGAGTGAAATTTGGCACTAATTAAGTCAAAGTGACTTTTCCCCTCCCACTTACAGAAGCACCTGTATTTGGGAGCTGTTAAACTGCTTTCTCAACCTTGGGTGCAAGTCAAAATAGTCCCAAAGCCTGCAGTACAAGGCAAGTGTAAATGAGAATAGCAGCATTTTACATCTACCTAGCACTAACGCAAGTGACTACACAAAGTGTGGGACAATAGTGAATTGGGCCTTTCAAGGTTTCCTTGAAGAGGACCCAACAAAAATCTCAGTCTCTGTTCTACACAGGAAAGATACATGTGCAGACAAAAGTTCTTGAGTCTGACCTTACAAGTATATTAAAGTTAGTTAGTTCCCTAGCAAAATTGGTAATTTCACCATCAGTGAGGAGTCCTATATCCCAGACTAGATTCTGACTAACACCAGTGTTGCCATCAAAGCCATGACTCCACAAGGCATATAGCTAGAGTAAAAAGACATGGAGTTAAAACACATGCGCATGTGTGTGCGCACACCCCTTTGAGAAATCAAACTCAGCTTGACGACCATCTGGCTATGTTCTCTGTGGCTTCCCTGTTAAAAGGCCATGCTCCGATTCATCTTGAATATGATAGTGGGAGAAAGACTGATATTAAAAAAAAAAAAAAACCAACCCTCTCTTCCCCTGTATCTTTCCCACTTCATGTATTAACAATCTCGGAGAACTTTTTCCAGGTGTTTAATTCCCTGTTGGTTAGGCTGGAACACATTATTTTAAATGAGGTGCCTTTCTAAATGGCTCTGGGTTGTCCTGAAGGTCAATAATGATGCATCAACTCAAGAAGGCTGGAAAGCCCATAATAACAATGTGGTGGTGACTATAAAAGGTATCAGAAAGGCAAAGGTAGTCACTGCAGATCATACTGAGAATACCAGGAGATCAAAGCACTGACCCAGCAAAGCATGTCAGCATGTGCTTCACTTCTACAACTCCACAGGCCCCAGGTCCAGTCCCATTTTCACTGGCAAAACTCCCACCAAAGAAGACTCCTGCAGTGCTTAAAGATGTGCCAAGTTCTATTAGCTGATTTGCAATAAGGGAGGATACTCAAAACCACCTCAATCTCAAAGTAGTTTTACAGTTAAGCCTGAAAATTCCTCTTACTGAAGAAGGAACAATAGAAAGCTAATGACCACTGAAGCAACTAACTACAGCAACTAAAGGAAAGATCAGTTCTAAGTGGCATTGGGTATTCGCTGGCAAGCACAGCTGATTCTTAAATAGGAGAAATATCCCTGAAATTAAGTATACCACTTGGTGATTTCCACATCCAAAGATCTTTCTGCTGAAGATCAAAAAGGGCTTTTAAAATACCCTTAAATAAACTCTGCACTAACACCATGAACAGAACTGGATTCATAGTGAATATTTCATCTGGTTAAGGTAATCTGTGGGTATATCACTAGATCCATGAGCATGTTAAAAATATCAAATTAATGTTTTGTGAACATTTTATTATTCTATTATTTTTTTGAGGAAATCGGGTTCAGTCCATGATCTGTTTGCATGTACACCGAGAGTAAATCTAGACAAATCATGAGTAGCAAATAATTTGGGGTGAGACTGCCAAAACAGCTTAAAGTACACGATTTACAATGAATTTTCATGGGACCTGAAAAACCCAATTAAAGCTTAGAAAAACATAACCTTATTTTACAAACGTGTTCCTTTTTCCTTTCACAAATTATTCATATGCAGATTCAGTTTTTAGAAGATTTCTTGGACATGTTTGATTTATTGGACATGTTTGATAGAAGCGTATCTCCCCCTATGTATTGTTCACAACCCATTTTCTGTGAAAAATACATTGAGCATTTTCACCCTTTGTGCTGTGCAACCAGTCACCAACATCACATGGTACTGCAATTCAATAAGGGAGCAACAGCAACTGAAGAAGGACTTGAATTAATCACAGGAGATGCTTAAATCTCTTTTACAGTTTTAATGCTTGTCATGAACCATTGTGAAAGTATATGCTTGTGGAGACTTTACTTTTCATAAATGCTTCTAGCATTAATCCCACATCAAGTGTAATTCAAGCACTCTTGAAGTCAGTGGGATGTTGCCATGGACTTCAATGCAGCTAGGAATATGTACACAAACTGGTACGTTAATAGAAAAAAATGAGTTGTCCGACTCCCATTGAATTTCAATTGGATTTAAGTGTCTAATTCCCTTAGGCTTCCTTTAAAATCTCAACACATTCATACAAATAAAAACGTTGCCATGATTCATTGTGAAAACAGTCCTTCACTTGCTCCAATGCTGGTAGCAAGTAGGACAGAATGAAAACATAATTCAAGTGACAAGTATTTGATTTCAGATTAGAGACACAGTAAGGTGATTAAAATCATTGAACTGGCCTTTACGACCCTGCATGACTTAATGAGAGACTGTCTGGACTACTTCCATGCCATGTCTGCAAGTGCTGCCAAGAATCATACCCCACCACTTCGTATGTGCCAAATCACAGAAAGGAGGCAATCTAGCTACCTTAGAATAGCACTCAGCACCGCTCTTGGTTTCTCTGCCTTGGGCATGCTTATTGGCATGCTCTCAACATGATGCTAACTGGCTACATGAGTTCATTTCTGGACTTTGGTGAATGTTGAGCACATATGAGTGGGAAGGGTAAGCTTCACAGCAGCGGTTCCAAATGAGGAATGGAGATAATGTACACATGCCTTAGGGGCCTGAACCTACACTTAAAGCTCCCTTTGACTACAGAAAAACATAAGTTGGGGATCGGGGGGAGGGGGGGGTCTAAATTTTAACTTAAATATACTATCAATTATTCTCAAATGTTTGCCTTTTGGTTTGGATCCCTTATGATTTATGTTTTCAATGTTTTTACTGCCATAATGAAGATCAGAAACTTATGCTATTTTAAAGTAAAAAAAAAAGTTTTTACTTCAATGACAAAAGAACCATAAAATAACATGAGGCAGTTAAATAAATAAATGGAAAGACAAATAAATAAATAAAGCAGTCCGATCTGGCATCACAACAATAAGTAACCTGAAGTTCAGACATGACTTGTCAATGGTCACTCAGCAAATTGTTATAAGAAGGATTGGAATCCCAAATTTCTTCCTGTCAGTCTCTCCTCACCTCCTCCTGCTTCCTTCAACTATTAAAATACTTGTCTTTTTAAACAATGAGTTCATCAAAATACCAAATGACTTCCACACAGAGAAATTACTTGAACACAAAATTCTGCAATATTCAATTCAAGATAAGACAGACACTCAAAAAGCAATTAAAAAGAAGAGCTATGACACGGGGCCCAAGCGGAGAAAATTCAGGTTTTGGAAACAAACCAAGTATTTACAGATGCAGGTAACAGGTTCACATGAGACTGGTAGGCTATAACTGTTTGCTGGCACCAGCCAATTCATAATTGCTACTAGATGCTTAATCAGTGTTCCACTGCCATTGGCATAGGATAACTTTATGCATGTCCTTGTCAAACTGTAGAACACCGAGGATATAAAATAGAGACAAACATACAGGCTTTATTTTCTCCTTGGAGAATTTATGTACTATTACTTTCCATTATATTTTTTTTTCAGCTTAACGTTTAAATGAAGTTGAATCAGTGATCACTAAACAAGACCACTTTTTATTCTACAAGGTTAAGATCTTTGACATACAGGTGCCTGTAAATATATGCCAAATCACTGATAAAGTATTACATTTATGCCCTGACTTCTAATTAAATGCTTGGAGTCGGCAGCTGCTGAACCATATTTCCAAACCAGTAACAGATTCTAATGTCAGTACATGTCAGACAATGAGATTAGATCCTCAGAACACAAGGAGTCAAATATGCCAACATTCAAACAGATACTTTGTGGGATCATACGTTTGCATACGCATAATGACATCCATGGACAATGAATGACATAATAAATTAAAAGTAACGCCTCGCGGTAAATCTTCATATCCATCCCTGACACACTACTGTAGTTCGTCAAGACTAAAAGGTAGCAGATTCAAACCTCAGAAGGATTTCACCCCCCCCCCCCGTGTCTCTCATTTGGCCCATGTAACTCACTGTAACAGCATCTCTCAAAGATGGAGGGCCAGATTTTTAAAGAATTAAGTTACTAAAATACAGACAGGCACTTAATGACATTTTCAAAGAAAAAACATTTGGAAGGAATATAAAGCCTTTATGCATCAACATATAATCCAACCTCAAATGTTTAAGAATTAGGAGAAAACTTCAGATAGGGACATGGTTATGATATTTCTTTTTTTTTTTTGTATCTGCCAGGTTTCTATACATGTGAGTTCCCATCCAATATTTAGCATATATCTGCATGATTTTAGTCACGCAACAGCAGGAGATTTGCTAAGCCACAAAAGGCATTTGGGCATTCATTTCCATTAACTTTCAAGGAGAAGTAGACATATAGATTCCATTTAGTGTTTTTGAAAATGGACCCCCAGTCTAATTTTATAGGATATTACAGGCATAAAAGGTGGTATTAGATACAAATGAATTTAATTCTGTAGCTACAGTATGCCTTAGGGCCTAATGATGAAATTTGTTCTAATAATTGTTTAATTAAGAAGGGAAATACAAAACTACTTATCATTACCATATCACTGCCAAGAAGGCAACAGTACAAATAAAAAGCAGATAGTCTATTTCTTAAGTGAGATATTATGCAATGGTGTAAGCAAATTTATATATCAGGTAAGATATTACCATGTCCAGGGATGAATTTCCATACATCAACAATGGAGTGCTGCTAAAACTGAACAATTCTGTCTGTACTCATTTAACAAGCCATAATAAAAGTCCTTTATCATTGTTAATTAAATAATTGTCACATGCAATGTTTTCCCTTTGAATGGGTGTATGTGCTGTTTAAAAATTGGATAACTAGTAGCCAAATATCTTAGCACTTTATGTTCCTCTGTTTTGCTGTGTGGTACATAGGAGGTGCTAATTTTCCCAAACAACTATCTCCCATATTGTAAAGAACCATTTCTTCAGTCCGGGGATTTTTTTTTAAACGTTTCCATTGAGAAGCTGCCAAATATTTTAGCAACTACTATCAGAAGAGAGATTAAGTCTTTGTTTCTTGGTGAGTGGCCATTAGTGCTATGAAGATTTTAATTGTAGAAGCACATATTTGCAAATGAACAATTTTTAATGGGCCATGTTAGCTGTATGACCACTGCAGCGGAAGTTTAGTTACAGATAATCACCAGAGTTTATGGGAGAGCTATATAGTGAGAAAAAACAGCTAATGAAATACAAATGCACTGACAACTGGAATTTTCTCTCAACAGAGATGAAGAGAATACATTTGACATTATACCAGCTGCCCCTTGTAACGTTGCTAAAAATGCTATGGATGTTAATGCCATTTACCTGTGACTAATACTGCTAGAAAATGAAATCCCTTGAAAACCATTATCTCTTTTTAAAAAACACTTTAGACAGTAAAGCAAAGGACATAACAGTGCATTTCACATCCTAAGTGAGTCATAGAATATCATTTAAAGTGAACTACATTCTATTAATCTTAGGTCAGACAGCTGAAACAGTAAAACTAGATCTCAAAAGTTTGTGATTAACCATGCAATATGAAGCAATATATAAAATACATGCTGCTTGGTCTGTTGTAAGTTAATTTAATTAAAAATTACATCCCCCAAAGTGGTTATGTTCCGATAGTAAAAATTCCAAATAATTATAACACTACACTTCTCTGGGCACATATATTAACTATTTCAAAGTACCTTAAATGTTACTAAAGCTTCACAAATCCTTGCTAAGTATGATGTGACCAAGTTCCACAGAATGAATCAGTGGCAGAATGGCATCCATAAAACGCGACTTCCCAAAGGTCGAAGAGCAAGCCCTGTAGCTAAGGACAGAACCAGGCCTCCTGATTTCTGCTGTAGCACCCTAGAAATCATTTTTTTCCCAGATAAGAATAAATACTGCCAGACCCCTTTCTGTGACAGGGGGTCACAGCAGTTTATGTTCTGTCATCCCATGCTACAATAGAAGAAAAATATTTCAGGGCACCTCCTTATCTCTTCATATTTATCCATATGAAAAGAAAGGCGATTAAAGCCTAAGGCAGTTTGTTTGGGAACCTCCTCCTAAGAGGGGTGCAGGGGAAGAGGTTAATAACCTATAAATTAGAAGCCACTGGAGAATTGGAGACAGCAGTATTACATGTTTCTTGAATGGAAGGAAAAGGGACTTGGGATTCAGCTTTGCTACTAAGTTTCTAGGTATTGTTTTCAAAACTGCCTAAGGCCCAGAGGTATTTTGGCAATGCTGTTCCATGTTACCTAGCAAATTTTGGAGCCTAGAGTTTGATTTTCATAAGTGATTTAGATATCTAGGAGCCTACACCTCACCAAATATCAAAGGAATGTTATTAATATTTGATGTTAATTAGGCTCTGAGGGCCAGAGCTAAGAAAAGGAATTAGATGTCTGACTCATAGCTCAGGTAAAATTTGGTAAGTCCCAGGAAATGACTACAAACCCCAGCTCACCACAGCAGTGTCCGAGCGTGTGCGCACATGTATATTTGGAATTGTTGCAAACGGGGGCTACAAATGGCAGCCGCTGCTGTACTCTAATTGTTATGGGTGAGCTCTCCGAGAACAATACACATACAGCGAAACCCACTCCCTCTTATTTCAGCACTTAAAATAGCAACTGTGGTTTCCCAAAACTGCTGCCATCGAGACTGAGCTGGATATTTAGGTACTTATGCCCCTCTTTAAACTCCATTTGAGATTCCCAAAGTTGGTTCCACTCTGTCCAGCTCCCCTGAAGACCCCAATCCCATAGCATTGTTCTGAGCACAGCTAACACACACACTGAGTTTTGCATCCTCAGCCACTTTTTCATTCAAAAAACATGTGGAGGTGTATGTAGGAGGTTTAATCACTATTGGATCTCACTACTATGTGTGTTTGCCTATTGCAAGTTCTTTCCACTATGTGCAAAATTCACCTGTGATTGGCTACCTCAAACCTTCTAGGAAAGTTGGCTGTCTTCTTATTTCAACATTTACAACGGGATGCCCTCTTATTTCTTCAAAACATCTAATGACTTGCATAGGTGACTCCAAAGTGTCATTCACAAGTGAGCAAACTGCTGGAACTCATGACACTTAGTGATGTGACAGGCAGCAAGGAGCTGGATGCAGACAGAACAAGCCTGCCCTTATTCAACTGCCTGAGGATTTGCTTATTACAGAAAGAAGAGACCAGCATCCTGCATAAAGGGGGGGGGGGGGGCGTGTCTATATACAGGCTGCAGGACACAGACAGACCCTAGGAATGATCTGGCTATCCAGCTTCAGTGTGTGTTGCTTAGTGTCACCACAGAGGGTCTGCCTATTTCTTGGCCTAGAAATAAGCATTTGTGGAATGGAGAAAAGAAGGCACCACAGGGAATGGAAATAACTGGAAAAACCAGGTATGGCAGAAGGGAAAAACTAGGTATGGCAGAAGGGACTCTTTCCAAGAAGAAATGAGATTTTTTCCAGGGAAGCCCCTCTTCTAGCTGATGAAAACTTTCACGTGAATGGAGCTATTCACAGCTAAACAGAGGCTTAAATGCCTTTCTGAATCACAGCCTCACATGATCCCAACACTCCCTTATCTGATGAGAAATGTAACCTTACAACATCCTGTAAGGTAACAAGGTGTTACAATCACCCTCTGTTGGTGGAAAACTAACACCACACTGTGTGTTATTCAAGGGGTAAGCAGAAGGCACAGCAGTAGAGCTCCTTATAGCCTAACTCATCCAGAGAGGTACAAGCTGCTGTAGGCTATATTCTGCTTCCTTACATGCTGTCAATGGACTTGCAGAGAGGGTGAGGGTGCAATATAATTGCTACTAAATAGAAAGAAATAAGGTCATCAGTAGGCAATCATAGATCTTCTGGATCACGGTGTATGCCCAAGAGGTCTAGTCAGGTGACTGGTGAATCTGCTTGTTCCCAGTCCTGGGACCATCACACCGAGACCTTTAAGGCATACACCTAGGCCAGAGTATGGAGGAGTGGAGGCTGCCCAAAACGTACCACTCCCTGCTTTAGACCACTGAGATCAAATCCAAAGGCCAGACCAAGTCCAGACGTTCAGTGCCTCGATGGTTGTAGTTTCTGCCAGAGAGCAACAGATCAGACCTGCTGCAGCCTATCCTCAGTGAGGTCATGTTTTTGTCAGGGTGAGGTCCCTCAGACTTTCTCCAAACAAGAGGTACCCACAAGGCCATAGGGGGTAGGGTTTTGAGATGCCCTATATTTGCCTTAGCCTGAAGGTTGCAACATTGTGGTATTTTATAGGAGCTACCCCACCACAAATAATCCCATTACGTTGCCACCAGGCCTTCCACTAGGATGCAGTTTATGGTCATACCTAAGATAGGGAAAGGGAAGCGGGGGCTCTGCTGAGAGATGAAAGTGAGCTGAAGGGATCAAAGAGGATAAACAAAGCAGGTAATTCACTGAGAAATAATAGGGGTTATAAAAGCTAGGCCAGTTAATGGGATAAGAATCCATAACCTCTGTTGAGACTATACTTACCACAATCCAGTTTGGTTTGTTGTTCTACTAGTCAGCATTCTCGTTGCTTTTTAAAGGTTTGTTGTTTAAAACCAGCTACTCCAATGGCACTGACTGAATGTCCAGAAAGGTTTTCTGCCATAAGTTTTTGTGTCTTTTGAGAAGTGATGTCAAATTGGTGTCCATTCATTCTTTCATACAGGGACTGCCCCTTGCCTTCTGTCTGAGGCCAAGAGATTTAACTGTTGTATCAAAAATCACAGAGCAGGTAACTGTATACAGATTATTTTTTTTAACTGTAACAGTCAAAAAATGGTACTCTTTTTTCCTACACTAAGAACTTCAACTTTTGCCAATAAATGTTAGCATCTGAAAAATTTCTGGCCCAAAAAATTGAAAAATGGTTTCCAGGTATTTTCTTCACTTGGCAATGAACAATAAAAGAATTTTAAAAGAACGAAAACACTTTCCATGAGAACTTTAGCTTAATCCAAATCCTAACTTCCTCTTTGAAAACCCCCCCTTTTTTTTTTTAAGAGTATTTTCAACTAGCCTGATTCTTGATCAGCTGCCTTAACTACGTGTTTGCTTTCCACACCTGAACCTTGGACAATTCCATGCCTGAATGCTTTCACAGGGCAATCACTTCTACTAGCAGAAAGCAGAACATTGCAACAATCAGAAGGCAAATCAAAGACACCACAAAGACCTTCTGAAAAGATATATGAATATATTCCAATTAAAACTTAGGTTTTGCTATACTAATTGTTCTCATTATGTTAATACTATAATTGCTGCCATTTTTTACATAATCTTGCAGTTCTTATCAAAAAGGGGAGCAACACTTAGAAAGCTTAAACATGATAGGTTAAGTTTTCAAGGCAGGAGATACAGTTCATTTATGAAGAGGTTGTGCTATTAGAGAACTATGGGGTAATGCAATTCATTAATTCCTCATTAAGTTTGGGAAGCCAACCTTTTAAATCATAATTAGACAATACCAAGGAAAAAAAAACCCTACCCTAGTCTGTCAAGTATGTGACTTCTGTAGAGACATCACGATTAGTTTTGTGCAATATAATTGCTAATGGATTAATAATTGGATAGTTTGCTTAATAGGATGGTGCTTATTATTAATAGAATTACTAACAGTACACGGCTTGGAGAGAAAGAAGTAGTTAATGATCCCTTGCTTTTTAAGAATTAATATACATAAAATGGTGCAATGTATAAACCTCCTCATTGCACCCCTTCTTTTGTCCTCTCTCCCCATCTCCTTTAGTTTATCATATTCTTCCTCTATCTGCACTTTTGGCATATAGTTGATGGTAATGCTAGAGGAGTTATGTGGGTTTTTGAAATAACTTTACTACTACACATTTGTCTCACTAAACTGTCTAGAGATTAGGGCCAGATTTTTCAAGGCATTTAAGATGCAGGTAACATCCTACTGGGATTTGCAAAAATGCCTGAGCAGGATAGGAAGTTATCCCACTGAAATTAGGTGCACTTGCAAATGCTACTCAATGTCTATCAGCATCTGAAAACACCTACATACTTTAAAAAAATCTGGCCTTTGGCTCTTAAATAGCATTTTTCAGCTACAGATCTTGATGTACTTTATAATGGAAAATAAACATTGGCCTCTCCATTTTAGAAATGAAAACAGGTATAGAGAGGGTAAATTTTGTGTCCAAATTCACACACACACACAGGTTGGTGGCACAGCTGGCAACATGAGCCAAATATCCTGACTCCGCTCTTATGGTATAGTCAGGTATAATGTTTGTGGTACTTTAAGTGCTTTAAAAGTACAATAAAAAGGAAGAGATGGACCATACACAATAGTACAGTGACATAAATAAGCCAGAAGTGTAACAATTATCTTCTTGGACTAAGTAAAAACAATGCTTAAATACTTCATTGTGAAATGCTGTGTTCACCCCATTAGTACTGACTTCTAGAATAAGCTTACAGTAATACTATACAGGGTTACACCGTGGCATACTAATATTTCCATTGGGTTCACAGTTTCCATCCAGTTTCCAATGGGCAGGCATCCATATAACAAATCTCACTACCATAGGGATCACTTACTGGGAAACACTGATTCTTCCCCTGCTCCACAGGACACAAGTACCATAAATGGAGATCTATGGATCCTGGTGGACCCTTTTCTGGTTCCAGCATAGGCAAGACTTTGAGACAGAGAGGTAGACAAAAAGGTACTTTTGGAGTATGCACAACGTTAATGCCATGCTTTAGAAATCAGCGTGGGGCAGGGATACATTTTTGTGGGCTTTCTGCAATACAGTAAATTTCATCTCAGAGAAATAGGCAGCAGCTTAAGCATAATACATTCTTGTAAAAAGTCTGAATCTGTTTCAGTTAAGCCAACAAGACCTTCCTAGTCAAATCAGTGGGAATCTCCTAGTTTGGGGAGCTAGACTCGGGAATATGGACTCTGTTGGCACACTGATATAGATATGATTTCTATAAACTGCATATTCCAGGGGTGGGCAAAATATGACCCACGGGCTGGATCCAGCATGCTAATTGATTCTATCCAGCCTGCAGGCAGGAAGCCGGGTGATGGTACCACACAGCAGGTTCTGGGCAAGCGCTCCCGAACTCTGCTGGTGGGCAGTGTCCAGGGCCTGCAAGGCTGGATGCCATCTCCCAGGTGCCATGGGAGATGCTAGGTGGAAACAGCTGTGCCCACCCATCCAGCACCAGCAGAGGCTAGGGCCCAAAAACAGCTTGCCCAGGGCCTGCCATGTTGAACTAGGTGGGCAGGTGGGGCTGCTCTTACCCAGCATCCCCCATGGCACCAGCAGAAGCCAGATTTGGAGCCTGAGTCCAAGCACCATTCATCCAGTTGCTGCCTGCAGGTGGGGGATGAAGCTTGGCTACCTCCATGCTATCCCATGCCACCCTGCCACAAGGTTGGGATATGTGTGCGTGTGTGCCTGCACTCCAAGAGCCCTTATGTCAGGGTGGGACAGGATGGAGGCCTGCAGCCAGGCTCCATCTCCTGCAGACAGAGGCTGAATGAACTGTGCTCAGGCTTAGGCTCCAGCTCCAGCCTCTGTTGATGCCATGGGGGATGCTGGGTAGAAGCAGTCCCATCTGCCCACCCAGCTCTGACTTTATACCACAGCCCATGCTGTGCAGTCACACAGCACCTCTCCCCTACTACAGGCAGCCACCTGGGCTATCTACCTGAAGTAGCAGGTAACTGCTGAATGCCCCTGTTGGTGCTGGGGAGCAGATACCCTAAGTCACAGCTGGTGCCAGGGGAAGAGGCCCCCACCATGGTCTGACTCATCTCAGCTGCACACTCCTGCTGTGGATGCGGCTGGCAGCTGCCAGCTCCAGGCTCTGGGATTGGGGCTTGGGTGTCCTACAGCCCTGAGTGGGCTCATGCTTCCACCCCCACTAGCCCTGGCTCAGCTGCAAGTAGTGTGCTTTTGCACATGTGTGTGCACACAGCCCTCAACAGCTCATCAAAACTGGCAAAATGGCCCTCCAGCCCAAATAATTCCCCACCCTTGACATACTCCTTCCCCACAGGCACCCTGAAGATCCCTCCTTGAACCAGATCTCTGGCCTTGGTGCTGAAAACAACAGCTTGGAAAGCAAGCAAATAATATGTGTGACCTAGCACTAGGGAGTTGGGGTGGCTTGGGTGCTAAGGCACCCAGTGGATAGCCCAGAGGTTGCAAGTTTGAGGCCATAGTGGAAATACTCATGGTGCAGCTTGTCAGATTCCAATGCATCTGCTAAATATCTTGTCACAAGGGCCTGGAGAAAAAAAAGGATTAGGGCAGGTTAAATGAATTTGCAAGACCAATGCATTGCAATACAGGGCCTGATTTTCATTTATGTTAAAATGGATTTATACCATTTCAGTGGTGTAATTGGGAACTAAGTAAATATAAATGTAATTTATGCCAACTTCAAGACCCCCTTAGCACAGGGGTGGGCAAAATGCGGCCCACCAGGCTAGTCTATCCAGCCCGCGTGGACCCTAAAAAATTTAGAAAATTAATATTTATCATACGGCCCTTGATGGATTGCCAAAACTCAGTAAGCGGCCCTCTGCCAGAAATAATTGCCCGCCCCTGCCTTAGCACTTCTCAAGTGGCACAAAAGGGAACTCACTGTAGCAGAGAAGTGAGTCAGGAAAACTTTTTCCTTTACTGCTTTGGCAAAGCAATTCTTGCAAGCAGTCCTTGTGATAAGAAGTCTGCAGATGGAGCCTTTTAGCATGCAAGCTATAAAAGGAGAAACAGGGTTTCCAAAAGCGATCTGGTCAATAATATAACTTTTTTCTTTCTGTGGGCTGTCAGAGGGACTTTAATTGTGTTCTCTGATCTCTGTCCAAGTTAATAAGAGGAGGGGTGGGAAATGCAGAGAACATCTACACAAGACAGGGGGGCTCTTAGCCAGGATCAAACTCAACTTCATGACCAGTAAATAGGACTCAAGTATTGAAAGGAAAGATAAAACAACCTGTGGTGCCAAAGTTAAAAGACAGTAACAGCTACTAATAAATAGTAAGTCTTGATGCTCTGAAAGAAATAAAGTAGAAACAAATTTCAAAGCCAGAGTCTAACTGCTGCCCTCTTTAGTACAGTGCATCAAAATGTGTATGGAGTTATTAAGGGGCCCAACTCAAGTATAAAGCATCTTACATTCACTTGTTCATTAAGCCTACAGGGTTCAGAGTTTCTGAGCTTCAAAGTCTAGAAGAATTCCCTCTAGAGCATAAGATGATTTAAGTTCTTCTTTTCACCTCCTGTCACTAATGACCTCTTCTATTCCCACAAGCATGCCATGGAAATATCAAATATAAATAGATTTAGAAGGGCAAGTTTGGAGGGGAAAATAGCAGAGTCCCCTTGACAGCTTGTTCCCTTTCATTGGGCTTTGCAGCCTGCCAGTTGAAAAGAGAAAGGAATTTGTCAGAATACAGTGCTGTAGATTTGCACGTCAAGACTACTTCTGGGTCTGCAGTGAGTTGGCAGAGGCAAAAGTGCATCCTCTTCACTGAAGCTGTGCTGAAATGTTTGTCCAGTGTATCCCTGCAGTCATTTGGGATATTATGAGCAACTGGTATGGCAAGGAGGAATCATGGGTTTGTGTCTGCAACAGGGGTCTGGGAGCAGGATTCCCTTCTACACCACAGTCCTCTAGGTCCTTGGACAAGTCATGATCCCTGTGCATCTTTGTTCCCTATTTGTAAAATGAGGGTATTGGTCCTTTTCTTATCTGTCTTGTCCTTTGGCTCTTTTTTGGAGGGTGTAGACAAACATATATACCAATACAATGGGTGTTGGTCTCATCAGGAGACTCTGTAGGCACTGCTGTGTTATTAACAATAACTGTGATCCAATTTCAACATACTCCATGTTAAAAATACCAACCCTGATTACTGGGCTGATTAGTATATGGGACCTGGATTCAGGCCTGCAAATGTCTACAGACTCCTGAGAGGATTCAAAAGGCCTTAAATGGAGTTGGGAGGACTCAGCATTTCTCAAGAGTGATGAGCACCTGGCATGAATGAGCCCTTCTTCTGTGAGCTGAAGGCCTGTGTGAACAGGGTAGACTGAACAGCAGTAACTGCCTTCTACTTGCTAATGCAGTCATTTCCTTACAGCATGCTGCATTGTTGAGTTTGAATTCAGGTCATGCTCTGCAGTTAGCATTCAGGGTTGGTACACACTGCAGAGCAGGAAAGATTTCAAGAAGGCTGGAAACAAGGGTCCACATTGAGATATGGAAGCAGACCACACTAAGCATGTGATATATTGATCTAGTCACTATTACAGGGGAAGGAATTATGGATTCAGATGCCCTGAGGGAAGCTGGATGAGCTGCAGTGTTCATATGGTGGCTGATGTACATGGAGGAGTTGGCTGACTCACCCAAAATTCCTCCTGGCATCTCATAGGGAAATGCACATCACCTACCACTTTCCTTTTGCCTCGCCTTCCCTGCTACAGCTAAACACTACACTGACTTTCTTTCTTTAGCTGCTTGAAAAGAAAAACCTATCCTTCTGTCAACTAAAACTCCACCAACAGAAAGTCCATGCAGTTTAGCATTTCACATTGAAAGTCTTCTATGCAGTAGTTTGGGGGTCTAACTGGAACCAGCCTGTGGTGATCATTAGGTGCTGCTAGAGAATGGCATTGTCTGACAATATCTGGACTTAACTGCAAGACAGTTAGGTGAATACAAAGCTGGCTGTGAGGTAGGACCCAGAGAGTCCTAATGGATAAGTCTGTGTCGTCTTGGCGAGAAATGGCCAGTGGTGTCCCTCAGGGGTCAGTCCCTGGTCCAGTGCTATTCAACATCTTCATCAATTATTTGGATGTGGGGTGAAGAGCTCACTGGCAAAGTTCACGGATGACATCAAGTTAGGGGGAAACATGGTCACGCTTAAAGATAGGCTGCAGATGCAGGTGGACCTAGACAGGCTGGCAAGTTGGGTGGATCAGAACCATATGAAGTTCAAAATTGAGAAGTGTAAAGCACTCCATCTGGGAACAAATAATCCCCAACATACTTACAGGCTCAGCTGCACCAAACTGACCAGCACTAGAATGAAAGGGACCTGGAGGTAATAATTTCATAGATTTCATCGACATTAGGGCTGGAAGGAACCTCGGGAGATCATCGAGTCCAGCCCCCTGCCCAAAGGGCAGGAAGTCAGCTGGGGTCATAGGATCCCAGCAAGAT